>NC_090196.1:17849023-18174523 GCF_024679245.1 Pseudorasbora parva | reverse complement strand
TGGCGTCGGACGCCGCCGGTCCTTTCCAAATAGGCTTCACCTTCGTGTTCGATAAGAGGTGCCAGGAAGGACTCGTGGGCAAAGTGTGTCACCATAATCTCAGGTTGAGTGAGGTGTGGATTGTTAACATGTCTCAAACCCTCCAGATGATCCTCTGGAGGAGGAAGTGAAAATGAGGGGTTAGATTAAACGCCGACTACAACATGCATAAATTAGTCTAGGGCCAATGACATAAAACGTATGCAACAAAATCTTACAAACATAATTTTTGCTTTTGTTGATATTCGTATGGATTTAAATTAAACAAAGTCTTATTTAAAGTTTTTGACTTTTTATATTTAATGAAAAAATGTTGTGATTATGTTCCGTTCAGTGTTTGTTCCTGTCATTCTCATCAATAAGCATATTATGTTCAACCATTTTGGCACTGTTAAGGTTGGTAAAGGATGCTGGCTCACTACACATTGGCACACTGATGACTCAATTTCCAGAGACATGACTACTTCCTCATTGTACAAAACATCACTACAGCAGAGATGATATCTTTCTGACATTCCTTTGCTTGCTACATATATGTGTAATATTTCAGCCGTAAATAAATGATAAATGTTAGCTAGATTATGTTCGTTTCCTGTCTAGCGATGCATGTTTATGCAGAAATATAATCAAATAGTGGTTTGTATTTGAAAAATCTATCGTCAGTGATATAAGTTTGCTCCCTGGTTTTCAGTGTATGTGGAACTTTTTAGGGAGCGATGTTTCAGTGCCCTGGAAAGATTGTGTGATTGAGACAGCCCAACGAAGAACTAGGGAGCTGATTGAGACGGTGTGTTTGACCTAGTTGTGTCTGATTTATAATCTCGTTCACCCGTTGTCTCTTTAATGATCTAAGCTCTTCTGTTTGCTCTGAGTTTATAAGCCCTGTGTTTCCTTTATTCCTGATCCTTTCTTGTCAATGTTAGTGGCTGTGAAGTCTGTTCCCTGAGTTCCTCCTGCCTGCCCTGTGTGTTTTTGGATTAAAGTCTATTAACAAAAACTACGACTTTATTCAGCATTGTCTTCTCTTTTGTTTTACATTTTAAAATATATTTTATGGCACAAAGACATTTTTGCAAATAACATGAATTATTAAAGGTATAGTTCACCCAGAAATAAAAATGTTGTCATCGTTTACTCACCATTGACTTCCGCAGTATGGGGAAAAAATACTTGTACAGGTTTGGAACAACTTGAGGGTGAGTAAATGATGACAAAGGGTCATCTAATGCTATTTCATGCATTCTGACTTATTTACACTGTTAAAGATTTAGATTCTTATGCCAAACATGGCCAAAATAAGAATAAATAAAAAAACGAGACGCACTCCTTCAGTTTTCAAACAAGTTTCGGAACGTTTTTTTATGAGCCCTGTATATTGTCATAAAAGGTGGAATTCCTTGTATGGGCACTTCTCCTGGATGAGCGCATGCGCACATCAACCAGAGTGAGAGCAAGAGCACGTCCATCAATGAGCTTCATTCGGGTTACGGACGCAGTCGGCAGCACTGACATTTTGTTTTTAGACCACAAAATCAACAATGTCACTAAAGAACTGTGTTTTTGGTTGTGAGGGAAAGATAACCTTGTTCAACTTCCCAAATAACCCAGCGTTAAGGAAACAATGGATGCTGTTTGTTTTCCCGGAGCAGCAATGGGGTTCTGCAAGTGTGTTGGTTTGTTCCATGTCATGAGTCGAAACCGCAGGCGGTCAGTGACACTGCCCAAATGTCTGTGTTTGTGTTGGCAATCAAAAGTAAGTGCATATAATGCAAACAACATAAACATATATTGAATAGAATAATGCAATGATGTATTGCGTGTGTGTGTGTGTGTGTGTGTGCGCGTGCACGCTCATGACTCTTTTAGCTCCACCAACTGCACGTCTCCATGAGTTTGGCTGCTTTCAAAAAAAGAGTCAGTACAGCGTATCTGTCTTTTATAAATCTGATACAACTAAAGACTGCCGAGATATGAAGGATGCAGTCCTACTCTATATGTACTCAAGATGAACATGCGAATGGCAGAAACTCTGTGTGTTATGTACCCTTTAATTTTTTGGTGAACTATCCCTTTAATTCATAAATCTCCTTAAGTTTTTGGGTAGTTGCATGATATTAACAACATTATCTAACTTTGCTTTGTCATAAAGACTTATCAATCTTAACACTCTTAACACTTTTTTCTGCATGTTGGTTATATTATATGACTGAAAAATATATTTGTATTATAATATTAATAAATAGTGAAGCAGTTTTCTTAAATACCTTATAATATTAAATGATGAATTGATGGTTTTCTTTTTAAGAATATCATTCTTTTAATGAGGCGTTTTCTTCATTATGATATTAGGACAGTTTTACCACCTTGACAGATTTGACTTTATGCCTCTAAAAAATATAAAAATTATTTTTAAGTCAAATTTAAAAATAATGTTTCATTTTTTAACATTAGTTAACTGCATTTAATAACATGAATGCATTTCTACATCATTTATTCATCTTAGTTCATGTTAATTTCAATATTTACTCTTTCCTTTTATATATTTTTCAGAAAATTCAAACGTATCTGTTAAAATTAGTTAATACAGAGTTAACTAACATTAACGAATGTATGCTGTAAGAATATATTGCTCATTAACCAATGGGAACTACATTGAAAATGTAAAAACATGCTCATCATGGGAACTCATTTTTGAAAAAATGAATAGATCTAGAGAAAATAAGAGCCTCATGTCATTGACCCACAAAGCAAAAGAATGTAAAGCATAAAATGAATGAGCACCTGAAGAGGAATCACTAGGGCTTATGTAGAGGTAGTTGCTCAGGTAGGGCGATATAACCATATCCACCAGTCTCTCCAGGCGGAAATACTCTTGCGTAGGTCCATTAGGCTCATGAATGCCCTGCCCAAAGAGAACATAATGAAATATAATCCAAAATAAAGACTGCTGGCAGATGAATAGTTAAACATCTGGGTTCAATCCCAAGACAGCTGACGAGTGGGAGTAATTCAGCAACGGATGATGCGTCTCCATTATACCCCTAAGCAAGACACTTTATCCCTGTGGTACTCAGACTTGTTCAGGAACAAAGCTGACAAATTTCTTTTGTATGGAGGAGCCTGATTTTAAAAATGAATGCTGGGTTAAGGTGCTTGGTTTCATGGTGTCACTTCATCTGATCTGAGATTACACCAGCACAAAGCCGACAGGGATATATATGCCACTCAGGGAATATTCTCGCATGTATTTATCCTCATAACTCTACTTCTGATTCTCAGCTGTGTTAACAAAAGTTTGCATGTGTTTCCATAACGTTTAATTCCCTGTGGATGATTCAAATGGATTTCCCTTTTTTTGTGTCATATAAAGCAGTGCTATTTTAGTATTACTTGTATCTACTATGGTATTTTTATATTTCCAGTTTCCATTTTATTTAAGTTTAAGTTTTAGTAATTTTAATTAGTTAAAAAAACTAATATTTAGCTTTAATTTATTTGTATTTGTAGTAAGTTTAGTACTTCAACTATTAATTAGTTGCCAACGCAATATTTCAGTTACATTTTTCATATTGTATATTTTATCTTATACTTATATTTCAGCTTTATTTGAACTAATGAAAAATTATTTGTAATACTTTTAGTTTGAGTTTTACTTAAAAATAACAATACCGATAAAGGTCACATTAGGTACCTTCATCATTACTTTTGCTACTTTTGTTATATATAAATTACCTTGACTGTAAATCAAAAAATATGAAAATAATCATAAAAATATTATACATTGTATTTAGTAAGTGCATGAAGTGTCTAACATTCCACACTTTTTTCATTACTTAAGTGCATCATCCGGGTATTTAAAGTGCACTACTCGCACTATTTATACAACAAAGCGTTATGGAATATTGCATATAGGTAGGTGAAATGGGATGCATTTAAAAGAGATATTTCACCCAAGATTGAAAATTCTGTCATCATTTACTCATCCTCAAGTTGTTCCAAGCAGATCTCGGCAGTCATTGTCTACCCTAGTGGGGGGAAAATTACTATGGTGGTCAATAAATCTGCTTGGTTACACGTATTCTTAATGTACAGCAGAACAAAATAATTCATACAGGTTTGGAACAATTTGAGGGTAAGTAAATGATAACAGCATTCTCATTTTTGGATGAACTATCCCTTTAAGAAAAAAATAAGCTAAATATAATTTGATATTAGATAATTTTTATTGGGCATGAGGCTTTAATAGTCAAATTTTGCCAAACGTGTGAAAACCTGATTTAATTTTGCTATAACACTAGCCTTTATCAGGACAAAAAGTCAATATTTACAAGCAATTTTCATCACAACATTTGAGATGTGATGGAAATGTTCAGGATGCTTCAGAAAACTGTTGGACATTATTAAAGTGTAATATTGTTGCATTGTTACAATGTTGGTAGGCTAGTATATGTTAATGAACAATGTTTACTCGTTGTATGTGTAAGACGAAACGTAAAACGTGTCATCCAGCGGAGTTAATACACAGTGGCATATATTTTGATGAAATTTCCTTTCATGAAAATGGCAGTTTCTTTCAGTTTTTCCTCTCTGTTTGGCCTAAAACACTCCGTTCATGGTCATCCAGTTTGAAATGTTTACTACAAACACAGAGGTTTTTACAGATTTTTTTTACAGGTTTCTGTCACAGTGTTCTCTCTCTACAACTGGATTCTTACCTGAAACGAAACCGAAAGTAACTCACTCCCGCTAAATATTTAGTCAGAAACATTTAGAGCAAATAATGATTTCCTACTAAAATGCAGAATTTGACTCTGGTCAAGTGTATCCATAGCAGACTGGTGGGAGTGGCCTTGGATGGCAACATGGTCAGTGCATTATGGGGGTTGAAGTTTTCCTATCCATTTGGCAAAAGGGAAGAAAACTACATGTTTTTGGCTGTTTTCTCTATTCAGGCACCCATTTCAAAATTAGTTTCGCATTTCTTCTTTACATACAGCCAAATTTTATCGAAAGCCCATTTTGCCAGTGGTGAAAAAACCCTTTAAGTCTACAAATGAAATAGTATGACCTCACCTGAAGGATCAGCAGCATCTGTGTGATTGGAGGAGGGTATGAGGAGCCCTGAAACATGTTCTCCAGAGGAAGCTTCAACAGAACCATGTTCCTGAAGCATAGCAGAGCCATTTGCCTCACAGTCAACTCCTGACCCTACACACACAGCCAAAAAAAACACCATTCACCATAGTGTTGGTAACTTGACAGTGACCTACTACTTTGAATGGTAGGTGAGATCATTTTAATACCTGCACGGGGTAGAAAATAGCTTGAAGAGTTGGCAGGATCTCTGTGAAAAACCTCACCCACATCTCAGAGAGCGCTTGGAGCCGATTTTCATCTGGGCATGAGAAATGGGAGAAGAATGCAGGGAGTGATTGAATTACACACATCTGTATAAAACCTTATTAAAGTCACGCAGCTCATGAAATGAATAAAAAATCCAGTTCAGCACTCACCATTATGAAGCTGAATCTTCTCCAAAATATGAGCCAGACCCTTATTCAGGAGTTGATCCTGGATAAAATAAGTGATGCAAGTACTTAAAAGAATATTCTGGATTTATTATGAGTGAAGCTCAGTCGACAGCACAAAAATTAATTTCTGCTCATCTCTTTTTTTCTTATAGTAAGCCACTTGCAATGGAAGTGAATGGGGCCAATTTGTAAGCATTATAATACTCACCATTTCAAAATGATAACCATAAGAAATAAACTAAAAATCACTCACTAACTCTTTCTGATTAAAGTAATAATAGCTTATAATAACAATGTTGCCATAATAACAATGTCATAAGCCCTAAACATTCTCTCTCTTTTTTTTCCTCTCACACACACACACACACACACACACACACACACACACACACACACACACATGTTGGTCTATGTGGTTTACAGGGACTCTCCATAGGCGTAATGGTTTTTATACTGTACAAACCGTATTTTCTATCCCCTTACACTGCCCCTGCCCCTAAACCTACCCATCACAGGAAACATTCTGCATTTTTACTTTCTCAAAAATACATCATTTAGTATGTTTTTAAGGCCGTTTGAATTATGAGGACATTTGATATGTCCTCATAAACCACATTTATAGAGTAATAGCAGTGCAATACCCATGTAGTTATACAAATTTGTGTCCTTATAAACCACATAAACAGGCTCACACACACACACACACAGGTTAATATAAGGTAACTACATATTTTCAGGGTAAGTATTACCTAGTTATTATTACCCACTTATTGTAATAACTATAATAATATGTACATAGGGAACAGGACTGCTACCTTTAAATGCTACAAAAATTGGCCCCGTCACATCCATTGTAAGTGCAAAAGTTTTGAGTAATTTTTGTAACTCACTTCATAACTGAAATATATTTTACCTGAAAGTACTCTGTGATAAATGATCCCAACTCGGTCCTCAAAAGCCACCTATTAAAACAGTTCAATAGCTTAGACCATCATTATAAAGTGATGTTGCCTGTACAAAACTCCCCAGACAATGCAAGGGTGTTGTGGGTGGCAGCTAAATCTTGATAGTGGTTTCTAGTGTGCTTCTATGTGGTTTCTAGCATGTTCTGGGTCAGTGCCTACTTTCTCAGTTCAAAAGTCTCTGATCATGATAAGAGATCAGAAATAGGGGTGCCAACTATCACGCATTCAGTGCAAGATTCAAGAAATTGACACCATTCTCACGCTCTCTCTGCAGATTTCCTAACGCCGTGAAAAAGCAATGCGGAGTAAAGAGGAAACTGACAACGCACGACAGACATTATTAATATGATTTGATATGAAACAAAATCTCACCTTTCAAATTCTGTCAATTGTATTAAAGGTGCACTATGCAACTTTTCCGTACGCTAGAGGGCGCCAATTCAAAACAAAGGTGTAGTTTGATGACGCCAATTTTGAGCGCAGCATCTTGGGACATGTGGTCTTCACCTCACATCCGGTGGAAAATAGGACTTGGGCAGAAATCATGATCATGGATACGGTTATTAATGGTACTGTAGTGTGAAGCAGAGCAGGACCGAGTGTTGTGGAGCTGAGCATGGCTGCTAGCCTAGAAATCTAGACGCACCCTAGCGGCAGCAAATCTAATCTGCCGCGAGAATCGTCGAGCAACTCTCAATACACTGTAAACGGCAAACTCTGGTTGGGCCAATCACATCGTGTATAGAGTCGGTGGGTGGTGCTTAAAGACGGCCGAGTTGCGCTTGCCTGCTTCTAGTAAACACAGAAACTGGCGAACGGCTTTGGCCGCGACTCTGGAAGACTTGGAGTTAAGCTTTTCTCTGAGAAAAGAACAAAGAACGGCACTGAAGTCATTCTTAAGAAGGGAAGATGTGTTCTGAGTTTTGCCGACCGGATACGGCGAAAGTTTAATCTTTCAACTATCTGCTTCACCTTCGTTGCTCTGGTTGGTGGTAGCGATATCCAATTGTGTGCAGAGGGAGTTTGAAAGACAACCGTTTATCCCGCCCCTTAGATTGAGCCCTGTCAATGGTGAGTTTCCAGACCGAACATCTTGATGTGGGTCTGGCTTGTCAGGCTACACGGCTGCTGGAGCGATTGTTAATGAGATGAACAACACGCCTCGCACACAGTGGGACTTTTATTAGGACGGGTCACAGTCGCCAGATAGGTAAATAACTGTTCGAACGTCATGTAACGGTATAAGTTAAATTAAAAAAATCATAAATGATGGTCTACATTTCAGTACATCTCTCCATTTTAAGATGGTTACATGTAAATGAATTTAACCTGACCCTGTGGTACATGAACAGTGTTGATTCTGGATGTTATCATCTCCGATCATAATGAGGCTTCTCCTCATATTCTTCTTTATCGTTTAGTTTGTTTTTGTAAACTTTTTTGATATTTCTGTGAGTTTAAATATGTTTACGGTCTACATTATCCATCTTACTATAGTTGAGGGACTTCTATTTTGATGGGTATTATAGTTAATGTGCAGTAAATTAAAATACCCATCAAAAAGGGAAAGCTTGCACGCAGGGAGAGCTCGCACGCAGTTTATCAGTTATTTTGCAGATATAGATTTACCAGTTATAAACTGCACCCAAGAAAAGGCACATGGTCTGTATATGTTTGTTTATTGTTAGTTGTATGAGTGTTTTTTGTGTAATTTGATGTGTATGTTAATGCAACAGAGAGAGAGAGTTTGTGAATGAGACGTTAATGCGGACGCTTTGTTTGTTCAGCTCTTACGGTGATTTGTTTGGAGTGAAAAACAATGTAATAAACTTCATAAAGCATCAGTAAAGTTCGGTCATGATTCAGACGGGCTATACGCTACATTTTGTGTCCAAACATCTTGGGATAAGGTTTTCACAAGTGACAGCTGTCATTGTAAAACATAGCAAATGTGTTTGTTTGTCCGAGTTGGCAACAGTAACTAAGGGGGGCGGGGCTTACCGATAGGTCAATTAACAGGTGACTCCCTAAGACGCTATGCTCAGATGTGCGTCCTTGGTTAAAAGAGCAATTTTCTTACAATTTACAAATAGTGGAAACATTTGGGATATTGTAAGAACTCAACTGAACAAAATACATAACACTAGCCTGGTGGTTTTTGGATGAGCACGTGAACCAATCATCTGTTCAGCTTTACTACAAGTTATAGTACGAAATAAACATTAATATAAATCAGAAGGAATGTTAAAAGATACAGTACAACGTACCGAAATGTATTATATCTCATGTAATCGCCCAGTGTTTCAATTGCGGATAGATGGCAATAAAACAGCTTGTAAACAATGCACGTTGCGTTACATTTACCTCTGAAAAGTTATTTAATGACCATATAGTTAAGTAGAAAAATTAACTCTAGAAAGGACAATTATGCAAAAAAAGCACTATATTCTACTTTTAATCTTAAAACACAAAAATCGCCTTATTCAGTGCAATACACATCAGTTGTTAATCTTTTTAATAATCATGTATCAACTGACAGGGTTAGCTTCATGATTACTTTTCTTTGAAACATTAACTTGTACTCTACCACATACACCGATCAGGCATAACAATATAACCACTGACAGGTGAAGTGAATAACACTGATTATCTCTTCATCACGGCTACACGTTAGTGGGTGGGATATATTAGGCAGCAAGAGAACATTTTGCCCTCAAAGTTATGTGTTACAAGCAGGAAAAATGGGCAAGTGTAAGGTTTTGAGCAAGTTTGACAAGGGCCAAATTGTGATGGCTAGACGACTGGGTCAGAGCATCTCCAAAGCTGCAGCTCTTGTGGGGTGTTCCGGGTCTGCAGTGGTCAGTATCTATCAAAAGTGGTCCAAGGAAGGAACAGTGGTGAACAGGCGTCATGGGCAGCCAAGGCTCATGGGCGGCCGAGGCTCATTGATGCACGTAGGCTGGCCTGTGTGGTCCGATCAAACAGACGAGCTACTGTAGCTCAAATTGCTGGTTAATTAGTTAGTTAATGCTGGTTCTAATAAAAGGTGTCAGAATACACAGTGCATTGCAGTTTAATTTGTGTCAACACCTACCCCTAATAAAAACAGTACCAGTCATTTAACCATGTAAGCATGGTAACATGCTGTCAGTAAAACTAATTCAATTCTGTTCACTTATCAAATGTTTTGACAATCACAATACTTTTAAAATAAAAAACCCTAAAACACTGTCTTACCGTATGCTTTCATTCAGGGTGTAAAGCTCATTGGTCTGTAGCCCCCCACCTTGAAAGACTTTAATTACAGCCGTTTGAACACTGCAAAACAGAAACAACTCAAGAAATCAGGCCTAATTCAAATAGCCTGACCACTGATTTACAAGGGGAGCAAATTCTATGCAAAACATGCCTTTATATGCAAGGCTTTCTCTTTGTGAAATATGTCAGAATCTAGCAATGTCACCTGTGTCAGGGAAATTCTCTCTGTGTTCATATCTATGGTCAGCGTTTTTTGTCTGCTTGCCAGCAAACTTTCACTGCCAACGACCACATTTGACTAACATCCTGCTCTACACTTCCTGAGAGAGGGGTAGCAGAGGTCCCATTTCCATAAGGAAGTGGTAAAGGCAAAAACTGCTGTCTGCTTCCTTCTCTAATGCATTAAAACTTGTGTCTCTAAAGGGTTTTCAACCAAAACGAAATATGGCAAGCTATTAATGTAAAGTTTGCGGCTTCCTGATTTTTTTTTTAAGCTAAAACTTTTTTAAAAATAAATTTAAAGGGACAGTTCACCTAAAATAAAAATTATAATTTGGGTCAATGAAATAAAAATACAAATTACTTCTATGTTGACATCTATATATGAGATTTTTAAAATTTCTGAATTAAAACTAATTTTGATTTTTTTTCAGCTGTGGTCTTGATATTATAATCAAAGAGGAGTTTTTAAAAGCATGTTTTGTTATTATTTCTTAGAAAAAAAGTTTGAACAAAATTGGTACGCTATTAATATTCAACAAACTTTTGACTGTCAAATCCAAGGCATGTGGTAAAAAACAAAAACAAAACATAAAACAGGACATGATGTCATTGAGAGGAGCCCTGCAGACCTTTATTAGTCTATGTCAAGATCACTAAGTGTTTTAAAATAACAGGTAGTAAGTAGTTAGTTACTATAGTTTTATGACAAGATAAGGTTAGTTCAGTTTGCAAGAGTCATGTGGTGCGACTTTCTACAAACAGAATATTTACAAATTATTAAAAATATTTATAATTAAGATGTACACTCATATGTATTCAACTGTAAGTCAAATATGTCATTTGTTTTTTAACTTGATGTTTACACCAAATGACATGTTAGACAGTGGATATAAACTTTTCTTGAAAATGGTATAATATGAAACCAACATAATAAAAACAAACAATACATTTCTAAGAACTTGCCACGTTTTTATGAAAAACAAGTTTAGTTCAGGTTGCAAAATGTCATGTGGTGCAATCCACACTATAGCAATCGTAATTCATTATATTTATTAGTAATTAAAAAAAAGAAAACCTTTTTACTTAAATTTCAAAACTTTTTGAAAAATAATAATTAAGATGTGTACACTCACATGCATTCAAGGTATAAGGAAAATAAGTCATTAGTTTTTACTTGATGGGTACAATACAAAATATTTAAAAATGAATAAATCATGATTTAAAAAAAAATCTTATTTAAAATATATTACAAAATTATGAAGTAAATAATGGCAGATGTTTTAATTTTGATCTCTTTAAAAAAAAAAAACATAAAAATGCACTTCCTCAAAAAAAAATCCTCAAATCTTATAGCATTTAATGAAGCAATGCCTTTTCTCTTTTTCATCTTTGGGAAACGGAACCACCCACCTGTTCCAAACACTAGCGTTGGACAGCTGCAATGTTGGCGAGCTGGCATGAAAGCGGGCAAGGTCTGACAGCACAGGCGAGCTCATGAAACGGGGTCTGGGCTTTCGTAACGACCCCATGGTTAGGGTGCGATGAGGACAGGCACGTGCTAGAACAAATGTGGGATACAGAAAGTCACGTTAGAGGTAAAACTTCCCACAAGGTAAACCGAGAGAGTGACGCAAGAAATACACAAAACCATGCAAATGGCAGTTGTTTACACGTTTCATCTGCGGTGACTCATTTATATCGATGCCTGTGTCATAGTGAAAGCCACACAGAACGTCAACCATACAAACAAGCAGACTTCCTTTGATGTGCAGCCTGACATGAGACTTCCTGGTGAACTTACGGCTGCGAAGGTATCTGATAAGTGCAAAAAATCTGTTAGGATGCAGTTAACCAGATGCCTATATCAGATGCTGACACGTTTAAACACCGCTCCTCTTGGTTTTTTATGCATGCATGCTTCCCGGAATTCTGACTCAAGCTGTCTTGCTCACAGACTCACCCTTGATGGCATCACAACTCGAACCCACACACATCTGATACCAGATAGCAACTGTAAACTTACATATTTAGCCCAACTGCCTAATAATATGCTCAGTCTGTGCATCAAATCTTGGAGAAATGGCAAACTATGTTGTCATGAGAAGGCAAAAAATGGCTCCAATTATAGGCTGTCTTTGTAAAGCCTATGCTGGGTTAAATTGGTATTTTATCCACCCAGCAAGATGATGGCAATGATGTCATATCAGATCCGTTACCTCCTGGAGTTTGCTGCAAAAAAGTGAGCTCATTCACAGCCTAACATTATGAATAAAAATGTTATGCATTCATACTCGCCATCTGCTAATTATGAGGGCAAAAGCAAGCCATGCTGCAGACTCCCACTGCTGTTGATTCATTCTCTGCACTCGCATACATAATTCGCATGAACTGAGCTTATGGGGCGCCTCTGGTCATAAATCACCCTAACCAAGACATCACGCTTCTGCCTGACTCCTTAAGAATAATCTCATTCTTTCAGCTCTGGCATATTAATTTATTCACCAAGCGCTTTGGTGAATTAGGGCTTGAATTGTCCAGTTTGATGGTTGACTGGTGAACTTTTAATAACCGACATGAGCAAGTACGAAGGCCAGTTAGGTAATGCAATTAAGGCTGCAGCATCTCAAAGCATGACCAGAGGAGAGTAAACAGCCTCATTTATCATCCGTGTCCAACTGCTGACCTGGCTTAAGTACATTAAGTGGACTCTTAAAGTAAGCCTCAACTTTCTGAAGCCCTATTTACACCAAGGAGAATAACTATAAAGTTTAAATAACCATTCTACTTTTATGAAAATAGTAACATCCACACCTCCTACTTAGTTTGGTCTTAATTTAGGTGAGCCTGAAACCTTTCGCTAAAAGCGTTGTTTGGTTATAAAAACACACAGTTTTCCTTTCACATTCTTTTAAAGGAACAAAATTCACTCAAACATTTTTAATTCTGTCATCATATACTCACCCTTGTGTGAAGTTCTTGATGTATGATTTTCTTTCTTCTGTGGAACATAAAAGAAGATATTTTGAAAGATTGTTTTTGTCCAAAACAAATTTGGACTCCATTGACTTTCACTGTATGGACAATGAGACATTACAAAATATCATGTTTTGGTTCCACAGAACAGAATGAGGGTAAGCTAATGATATTAGTTAGGGTGAACTATCAGTCACACTTTTACTTGTAAATAAAATACAAAAAATGCTTAATCCGAATGTGTCTATAAATTAATGTCCCAAAATGTTATAGCGCACTAGTTTTTGAGGCGCAGACAATGAAGCATCCTAATGAAGGTCTATGATGGGGAATCATCTACAACAATCACCTATAAAAGGGAGCGTTACTCTGTAACGCTTTCTATTAACATTCCTTAATGATATTAACTAACATTATACTCATTAGTTACAACGTAAGAAAGTAGCAGTTCAACAGGTAGGCTAATAAGTTCTATAGGTTTTGATTCATTTTCTCGCGGGACCTCAAGACGCTACTGAGTAAATGTTGCACTTACCCGCTTGTTCTTCTTAACTGGGTGTTAGTTTGGCCACATTGTAATTTTCGCGACCGTTCTCACACATTAAAAGCTCCGTGTAACTTCGACGAACGCTACTGTAAAAAAAAATCTTTAAAAGTAAAACTTTAACCCTCAAACCCGTTTGTCAACTTAGTATTCATGTGGTGAGACAAGAATGAAAGATGCTCCGCTGTAAAGCGCCGCTCGTGGGCGGTCCATGGGAGGAGTTTACTGTAACTCTTTCACACATGCAACAAGTGTGCTGTTGTGAGTCCGAGTCTTTTCGGAGTCGGTTCTTTTGAACAGCTCGTTTCGAGTGATTATTTTCCGTCATAAGCTGCGTTCCATTCGAAAGGGTCCCTACGCAGTGTGCGCTGCTCCCCACTCCCTCCATGAGCACTTCAACTGACAATAAACGATCATTTGGAACGCCTTGCAAGGAGCAGATTACGATATGAGATAAATACATATTGTAATTTACGTTACTTCAAATTGAAAAAGTAAACATTAATAGGTGCGTATGCATATACAAAACACACAGTATGTATCTTAAAAATGTAATCAAAACATTGTATTAGTTTTATTAGGCTAGTTTACTAGGCCCAGGCTTATAGCCTACCTGTATTTAAAGGAAGTGTGTGTAAGATTGTGGCCAAAACTGGTACTGCAGGTGTATCCCCTCTCCCCCTCCCCCCTGACTCGAGGCTGCCAGATAGACTGCAGGATCCAGCAGGAACGTTTGCAGCTGCACTTTGGTAACTAGCGCAGAGCTGGCAACCCGGATGCAGAAACACTACTGACTTCTTGATTAGTCGACAGGTGGAGGGCGGACCTTCAGGCCAAAACAGAACATGTCAACATCAACATCAGTTGAGGGCTGCAACAACATCTTTTAAATGACACTATTTTGGTCGGACCGCTGTTGTCAGTGATATAAGTATTTGAAATTAACATGATTTCTTAATGTCTAGATTCATGGAAATATTGAAAAAATGATTTGTTGTGTGTTGTTATTAAAAATCAAACAAGCAAGCCCACAAAAAGAAGCTCAAATGTAATGTATACATAACTTTACATGTATTACAAAAAATTACTTTTTAGGGAGTAACGCAACATTGTACTGGATTACTTTTAAAAGTAACTTTCCCCAAAGTGGTTTCTGAATACTGAAATGCATACATATACTCCTCCATCGCAGAGCCAACTCCAGTTGCTCTGCCCCATCATTAGTTCTGACTGGTGAGGCGACACACGATAACAGTTGGGTGATTTTTGCTCTCCACTTCCTGTGAAGTGATGTTCCCTTATTCCCTATGCCGTTCGCAGTGCAAACTGAACATGTTCACTCCCTTTGGATTGCAATCTTACTTAAGATGGCAGAATACCCTGTGAAGTCCACTTTGCAGTCCACAGTCGAATGGAATGCACATATATATTTGTAGTACTTAGGTATGTTCGACTTGAAGTGGCGCTGCTCAGACAGATCGTGTTTGAAAGTGTACATAATCGTCTGCTCTCTATTGGCTCTCACGGTACTTTGTTGTCATACATTGATGTCTGTTGGTTCCATGTGTGTTTGGCACACATCGTCCATGTCTGCAGGAAACTGGCCTGGAATTGATCATGTTATTCTGTGTTTTTTTTAATCCCCAACCATCTTCACTGTGTAGGTTATAAGTTCAAATAAGGAGTCCTGCAAGAATCATATTACTTTAAGCCATGTAAGTTTTTTTGTCTGATGAACTGCTGACCCGCATACTGAATTTAGAAACGAAATTAAAGATTTGACAGTGATAATATAGGATCATCTGGCCAACACTTTAAACAGCTTTTTTAGAAATCCTCTAGAGGGCAGTATTGCACTTCTCGCAAGTTTTAGCATTCAGCACATTACAATACTCAACACGTTGAAATGACGAATAACCTTTTTCTTCTTCTTTTTTTTACCATTGAAATGAAAAGGAAAACATAAAGTTAGCATATGCAGGCGTTAGAGATTTATAAGAGGCATACTATATAATTTTATAAGATAGCCTACTTTTTCTTGCCAACAATTGCCATTGTTTCATAAAATGATGATCGTCAGAAGGTCAAACTATTTATAGTAGCTGTTTTACTTTATGTTTATTTTACCGGACACTGCAAAATTTGTCACAAAAAAACTTGATTTGTGTAATTTTGTAAATGTCTAGCATTAGCTTCAAAAGTAAAAGGATAAAAATCAATACAAATTAAAATAAATAAACTATCAAATGAAGATCATATCTAGTTCTATGAACTAACTTTTTATATATAGCCATAACTAATTGCAAGCAAACAAATGCAAAAATCACCTTTTAGTCAGGCAAAGGACAAATAATGTCTGAATCAAGTTGCATAAACTTAAGCATAAGCAATTTTGTCCAACTAGCAATTAATCAAAATGTTATCAGTGTTACTTTTCTAATTCAAATTGAACCGATCTAACATTTTATGTATCTGGTTTTAAAAAGTTAGGACCAGTTTAAAAGAAAAAAAATAGAGGACTTACGTTTAAGACTAGCCTAGGTGGTTTATGCAACCGGCCCCAGAGCAGGAAAATAAAAACGCAGTAAGTAGCCTAGTTGTTCTCTGCAACCAGTGGTCCGCTCATTAGTTTTGGCAAGGCCCTCCTGACAGCGGCCGAGGCACAGGGGTCCCGTTGACCTTGACTGCAAGAGTCCCGTGTTAAACACTAATGAGAAAGAGGAGTTCCCAAGCTTGTCTACAGCTCTGGCGGGATCAAACAAAAGGGAAGTGGTCTAAAAATAAACATTAATGAGTGATTTGCAGGTAGTGAAGGCAGTGCTCTTTGTTTGTTCTTCAGTGAAGGTGTGGATATGTGAGCTCATGGGAATTCAAAGTGGGCTGAAATAATGAACATTTGTTCATTTTTGACCTGCTGTTAGAATACTTACATCCAGAAATTGCTCTCAGAGGTTGATCCTCAGCCTTTCCCCATTCAAATTGAAATTCTTGACATGGTTCCTTTGAAAAGGTAAGAATCTAGGAGATGTGCCAGCTATGAGAATAAGACAATACGCTGCTCATGTTCCAAGCCCTCCGCGGGCAGGAAGAAAAAGTGGCAAATTCAAACAACAATTAATTTGCACAATATAATCCACTTCTATCCCCAGCCAGCAGGATTTATGCCAACTCTGCACATGAGAGCCACGAGGCTCTCTCTGGGCAAGGAACAATTTCATCAGCTCTCCATGATTGATGAGGAGAGCAATGAATCTCTGGAGCAACAAGGCAGAAACAGCCTTTCCCTCTCTCACAGTCCCTGTCACCTCTGTTTCCCTGGCGATTCCCCACTTTCCGTGATTCTTCTGCTCTCGTCATTCTCCGTCATCATTTCATATTCTGGTCTGGGCCAATGCGCTTGGCATATTGAGTCATTATTATGGAAAACAGATCTAGTTAGTGAAATAATTGTAGTCAATCATACTAAATGTAGTTAGTCACAATGTAATAGGGGGCAACATTCATTGAAAAAGATTTAAAAAAGTAATCTGTTCTTCATTAGAAAAAGTTTTACAGATAAATAATTAACCATAGATTAAAAAATAGATGAGATAGCCTAATGAGTTTTGAGGGATGTTCCCCCAACTCCACTTGGGGTCAGTATAAGACTTACAGTACAAACGAAAAACAAAGATACGATCACATTACTGTAATCAGAACCTAATTACAATAGCACTCTACTTGATCGGGAATTTCTCATGAGGGTGAAAGATTTTTACTCACACAGATTTTGCAACGGTTTCAATTTGGTCTCGGATTTGCCGCATCGTCACTATTGACAATAAAAATAGTATTTTTGTTAGAGAAAGGCAAAAAAGGCCTGTCTACCGCCAATAGTGTAGCAAAATAGTCTATGTAGCACAGCTCATGCATAATTTACTTTCAAACCAACAACCTTTCTTCTAATTTCTTCTAATCTGTTTGGAAAACTTCCGCCCTCGCGAAAAATGCACATTTTAAGCGCATAATTTCGCATAATTCCTTTTGTGGTTTGTTTATTTGTTAAAAAAAGGTAAATGTAACAGCTGTTACTTTTAAGAATAGACATGAATATGCACTATCCTGGCTTAAATTCAAGATTGTTTTAAATATACACTGTAAAAAGTAATAAGTTGACTTTACTTGGAAAAGCTGTGGAAACTGATTGGCTCAAAATTTTCAAGTAAATTAGGTCATCATTTTTGACTTGATAATACTTACTATTACTTTGTAGAGTTACTCAATTTCAAAAGTTCAGTTTCAAAAGTTGGGGTTTGTAAGCAGAACTCAAACAAAATAGTTATTTTAACTAGTTCTTTTAATGTCTACTTGTTCATTTTACTAGAAGAATGTGTGGAAACTGATTGCCTTGAAATTCTCAAGTAAGCTGAACTTAACACACAGTTAGGTAAGCTTAATTGCATCAAGTTGATCTTACATAAGACATAATTCTATCTGTGAGCTGAGGAAGTGTACTCCCAGAATGCATTGCAGCATGAATAAATTAATCACAGGGCAATCGTAACTCCGTTTTATTATTTTTGGCTTTATTTTACCATTTTATTTGCTGTCTTTTGTCAGTATAACCCCAATAATGACAGCAAATGAACTTGTAATGGTCTTATTAAGTGTTAAAATAAATAAAAAAAATGTTACCATTGTTGTGTTTTGCATGCTGAATGTTGAAGTCTGTGTGTGACTCAAGCATGGTAAATTGTTGGATAGTCACAAATATCAGTCATATCAAGTCATATCAACACAATTAAAAATTTGTCAGAAGTGTTAGCAATAAAATGTTAAAATATCATTAATTGGTATTACATTTATATATATGTGTAGATGTGTGTATATATATATATTTATGAAGTCAGCTTATGTGATGCTTTCCCAAAGTATTTAGTTGTATTTTCAATAACATTCAAGATGACTGTAAAATGAGTGAATGCAACTAAGAAGAACGATGACTGCAGAAGTGGAGGAAATGAGTGAAAAGTCTATTAAGAATTGCCCTGCCTCAACCTTTTGCCTGCCCACCTGTTTTGTGTGTGTGTTTTTTTCCTTTGGCAAAATGGTACTCAAACCAGTCAAGTAATGTTTACTTGGGTTTTCTATGTAACAAAGGCATAGCATGCAAACAGTTCAGATTACTAAATTGTTTTAAGAAAATTCTAATTATTGGACATTAAGTAAGTTTACTAAAAAGTCTTAGTAAGAACAGCTGTTGGATTTAACAGTGTGAACATGCATTTAGTACAACACACTCAACATTCTTAAGTACTATGTACTAAACTTGCGTAGTTTAGCTATTGCATCCACCTAAAAGTTCACAATACTCAGTATATTCAAGTTAAATCAACACATTTTCCAAAATCAGTTTCAAAATCAATTTTACAAGTTTTTCTTTAGTAGATTCAACAATTACTTTTTACAGTGTAGAATGGACTATAGACATAAATTCGGTCTTGTTCTAAAGAAGACACTCAGCAGATTATTGCTGAAGTCAAAGCACTTAAAAATGAAAGTATGAAGTAGGTAGGCTATAGAATTTTAAGTTGACTGTAAATCATACTGTACTAAATATTTTTTAACATAAATTATGCAATCCTTTTTACTATAAAATTAAAGCCAGATGTCTAACCAAGTTGTATTCCAAATTTGAAGTTGATATCACAAAAAATAAAGTTTGTTTGTTTAGGCACTGTACCAAAATTATCCACCGGATGTTACCCACATTACATTGAATTTTGTTTTGATGAATTCTCCGTAACAAATGAATAGCCTACATTTCTCTCCAAATATCACTTCTATCACAAAATATGAAACCTTGAGACTCAGACCTTTCAGACAATGTGCTTTGTTTATAAAGTAATTTAAATAAAATTTGGGATATGAAACCTGTTCATAAGCTTTCGAAAAGATACCTAATTTATGATTTAAAATATAAAATAATTTAATATAATACAAAATATGCAATATGAAAAAGACGACAAATAAAAAAGTGGTCTGTGATGAAATGAGCCATCCACTTAGATTTGAGCTTACACCTGAGCCGCTGCTGTTCCACAAAAGCATGAGTGGTGGAAAACGCTCAGTGTTAAAGGCAAGTGACTGTTTGCAAAACCTGTGAAACAGTGCAAAAATGCACGTCACCTTTAAAGTCTGGACTTTAAGTGTAGACATCAGTAACAGCTAGAATAAAAGTGATATGAGGGACAGATAATCGTGTTATTTTTGTTGTTGAGATCACAATAAGGTACTGTATGGGTGGGACTAATGTTGATGTTATCCACCTCTAAATTTAGCTCCATTATTAAAATGACTATAATCCATCAAAGCGAATCAGTCCTGCGCTTGCTCTCACAGTAAGGGAGGGACAGTTCACAATGAGGACTTTGATCTGACATGCCATTAAAACGACGACTTAAGGAACTTGCTTCATGGTTTCAAAAGCTTTAGAAAATAAAAGTGAATTTTCAGCAGTTCAGTCTGGCTAGCTGAGGTTGCTGGTCTCAGATGCCATGACTGATTTATGAGGTACGTAGTCCATACTGCCTCAGTGACTTCTGCACTTCCTGTGTCCCAAACAAATCAACTTCTCTTTATTCTGCAGTCAATAAATGCAGTCAATCTGATGCTTAAAATGTTTATTGTTAATTAATAATAATAATTTGTTACATTTATATAGTGCCTTTCTAGGTACTCACGGCACTATATGTGTCTGAATGTACTGTAATTGTGCAATGTAAAGCGACCTTGAGCTATGGAAAGGCGCTATAAAACTTCTTCTTCTTCTTCTTCTAAAACAGAGTTACGATTGCCCTGTGGTTAATTTATTCATGCTGCAATGCATTCTGGGAGTACCCTTTCTTTAGCTCACAGATTATGTCGACACAACTTGAATGGTTTAAGTAAGAACAACTTGCATTCGTGCATTCATGCTAGGTGAACTACTAAAAATATGTTCACTTGAAGAAAACACGGAAACCGATTAAGTAATAAATGATGTTTCTTAAAAAACTAAGTTCGGGAGAAGCACGTTCAAATGATCTACCTAATCATGATGTCATTCCAACCAGCTGTCAACAATCAGTAATCAACATGTCTACCAATCAGCTCAAGTGGAGGATCACATAAATACCCAGTCAACTCACCAACGTTCCTTGACAAAGTTTGCAGCATTCTGGCAGGTCACTTTTTCTACCCACGCTGTCAACATGGCTCCACATGCTGCTTGAAGCTATGCTACAATGCTACAAAACTTTCCTTACAAATTCCTAAGCTACCTAAAGCCCCTTTTGGCCGCTTTTCATCAGCATTATTTCAAACCTATGGCTCCTCAACATCACGGTAAAAGAATTCCTGTTTTTTCCAAAGTGTAATGTGGTCTTTGCCACAATTCAATCAATGAGGAGTCAATTGTTTGAGCAGCGCTCAGACACTGTAAAGAGTGCACACTGCACAGACTTACAGCAGGACAGCTACAACAGCTCCTGTCCCAAGAAATAGAAATGTATCTTAAATAACATAGTTCCGGCACGCATCAAGCTTTGTTGTGATCTTGCTGCCTCTGTGTACAACAGACAGAAACTTGTCACACACAAAGTGCATTTGCCGTGGTGATGAACAATAAATTTACTCGCTCGCAAAGCGAATGAATGTATCGTGAGGCTAAGTAACTTAAATGTTGACAATACAGCATAATGATTATTAAAGCCATCTTATATTTTGGAGACAGAAACATACATCACATCTTCCTAATTGTGATTAAACTTTTGAATGTGGCGCCGTGTTGCGTTCAGAATATTACAGTTTCAGAGCATTTACAATCAATGTATGGCGCCAAGTTCTTATGAACCAGGACTGTTTTCTTTAATGTGATTATATTGTAATGTTGTATGCTAAATTTAATAAGAGTTGGACCCAAATGGGTCTCTTTCAAAATAAGAGTCCCATTATGGATTTACAAACATGCTTTTCCATTTTGTTCCATCTAACTTTTTCTCCACCACAGAAGCAGTGATGTTCCATCTTCTCCCACAGGAGCTCAGTTTCTCTGGCTAATTTCTCCTCTGCCATAACAGTGCTATTCTCTCTGCTCCAACAGGAGCTCAGTTTTCTGGCTAATCTTTTTCTCCTCTGCGCCACAGCAGCGCTGTTATCTCTGCTCCCGCAGGAGCTCAGTTTCTCCGGCTATTTTTCTCCTGTGCCACAGCAGTGCTGTTCTTTCTGCTCCCACAGGAGCCCAGTTTCTCTGGCTAATTTCTCCAGTATCCATAACAGTGTGTTTCCTTTTGCTCCCACAGGAGCTCAGTTTCTCTGGCTAATTCCTCCAGTGTCCATAACAGTGTGTTTCCTTCTGCTCCCACAGGAGCTCAGTTTTTCGGGCTAATCTCTTCTCCACTGCTGTAGCAGTGCTGTTCCCTCTGCTCCCGCAGGAGCTCAGTTTCTCTGGCAAATTTCTCCACCGCCAAAGCAGTTGTTGTTCCCTCTGCTCCCACAGGAGCTCAGTTTTTCTGGCTAACCGTTTTTCCACTGCTCCCACAGGAGCTCAGTTTTTCTGGCTAACCGTTTTTCCACTGCTCCCACAGGAGCTCAGTTTTTCTGGCTAACCGTTTCTCCACTGCTGCAGCAGTGCTGTTCCCTCTGCTCCCACAGGAGCTCAGTTTTTTCTGGCTAACCGTTTCTCCACTGCTGCAGCAGTGCTGTTCCCTCTGCTCCCACAGGAGCTCAGTTTCTCTGGCTAACCGTTTCTCCACTGCCAAAGCAGTGTTGTTCCCTCTGCTCCCACAGGAGCTCAGTTTTTTCTGGCTAACCGTTTCTCCACTGCCAAAGCAGTGTTGTTTTTTATGCTTCCGCAGGAGCTGAAGAAAATCAGCATTTGGTCCTACCCATTGCAATGTTTGAGAATGAAATTTATCCTTCTGACGAAGATCCTCTACAGCATCCCACAGCTGCAAGGAACACCACAAGACACCGTGACTGAATCTCCAGCAACACAGCGTGGCCGTCGGCCCAGCCGAGCCACATCCCGCACACCGAGACGCAGAGGCTTGCCATCGCCTCCACCTTCAAGACATCCACCATCTCCAGCTTCCTCCTACTCCTCAGTACAACCTACGATTCCAGCAATAGAGAAATGGACCGTACTAGGGTTAAGACAAGTGCTAATCAGTGTCGATGATAATTTTTCCAGAAGAATTAATAAAGCCAAATTATACAACCTGTACGTGTCACTTCAAGCAGCTTCTCCATCTCCAAAATCCACTCCACCTTCCAAAACTACAAACAGGTCAAGGAAACATAAGGATCCGAACTCACGCTCTCAAAAGACCCTTTCTCCCACAGAACTGGTTCTTCCTCGAGCACCAGGCCACTGCAGCAGGCCCTCAGCTAGCCCGGGCCGCGCCCCAGTTCCAGCCACCACTGCCATCGTCGCCGCCACCCAGCCCAACTCATCTCTCTGCTCCGCCGAGCCAGAGACCGTGGGTGTTTCCAGCATTGCACCTCAGGTTACAATACCAGTTTCCTCTGCCCCAGGCAATCCTTTAAGCGTAAGTACGCTTCCGCCAGCAGCTCAAGCTTTGTATCACAGCCTTTTCCTGTCACTTCTTCTAACCCCTTCCCTTGGCCTGCAGCCCCACCATCAAACTCTAGCGCGAGGCTGCCTCCGCTAGCGGTGCAGGCCCAGCTGCTTTTTGTCCTCCTTAGCATTCCTCTTTCCCCTTTTTTCCCATTCCTCCTTTGTCGGGGACCGACCGAAATGAGAGGTTACCTCCGCAAGCGGTTTTCGGCCCCTGGTTTCTATCCGCCTAACACTTTTTCCCAAACTAGTGCTCCATTCACTCTGTTTTCTGCAACACAGATGCCCTTCCCGCCGAATGCTACAGCCTTGGAACTGCCCCCTGTCGCCAGCAACATTAGAGCACAGATCCTCACAGAAATTCAGGCTGTTGGCGCCAGAGGCGGACCCATTCCCATTCCCAACCCCAGTACCAAAGTATTGAGAGCTAATATTCCCATAAACCACCCATTGAGACCCCTCATTGACGCTTCTCTCAATTCCATCCTTCAAGCTGTTTCCCCCAGAACCCTCCAATCCTACCTAACTGCATGGAAGTGTTTCAAGTCTTTTCACTCCATATACAAGCTGAATTTTCCAGATTATTCTTTGCTTACCATCACTTCATTCATATCTTATTTCAACAGCATCAAGAACCTCCAAGTCAGCTCCATCAAGGGTCATCTAAGCTGAATTCAACAAACTTGTGTTTGGTCTGCCCTCTCCAGAAATAACCAATTCACAAACATCCATGCTCATCAAAGGCATCCAAAAAACTCAACCCACCCACGCAGACAACCAATAACTCTAGACATACTTACCAAATGTATCTCCACCCTCCGCCAAGGCTACCACTCCACCAATACTGCCCGCACTCTGGATGCAATGTTTATATTGGCTTGCTCCGGTTTTCTCAGAAGCTCAGAAATTACCATCAAGTCCACCTTCAACCCAAAGCTTCATCCTATAATTTCAGACCTAGCAGTGCTAGATGACGAAACAATCTCTTACTTCATCAAACAAAGCAAGACGGATCAAATGAAAAAAGGGCAATCCATTTACATTTTCAACCTTCCATCACCAATCCAGCCGTATCAATCCATTTTAGCCAACCTACATTTCAGAAGTTTGCAGACTAAACTTTTATCTGAACCACTCTTCACAGACGATGCTAACTGCCCTGTCACACGTTTCTGGTTCCAAAAACACCTCAAGTCTATACTGATTCTATCCGGCATCTCGGCAGACAACTTTTCTAGCCATTCATTTCGCATAGGTGCAGCAACCACAACTGCTCAAAAAGGTCTCTCCCAGCACCAGATCCAAAAACTTGGTCGCTGGTCGTCAGAGGCTTTCAAGAGCTACATCCGCTCCAATCGCTCCCACATCAAAGAAGCCCAACAGACCCTCATCAGCTAAAATTGTTTCAGCTTCAGCTTGTTTCCATACACTCAATCCTACAGGATCACCACATCCACTCCAATTCAACATCACCAAATTCACTAAATGAATCAATAATATTCACTGCCGTAGCAGCATCTCTCCAGTCACTCCCGCAGGAACCCACCTCAAATTTTTCACTGCAGCAGTGTTATCTCCTCCGCTCTAATAGAAGCTCAGGATTCTCCATCCAGCTGGCTCTCACTGCCGCAGCAGTGTTATCTCCTCCGCTCTAACAGAAGCTCAGGATTCTCCATCCAGCTGGCTGTCACTGCCGCAGCAGTGTTATCTCCTCCGCTCTAACAGAAGCTCAAGATCCTCCATCCAGCTGGCTGTCACTGCCGCAGCAGTATCTCCCCCGCTCTAACAGAAGCTCAGGATTCTCCATCCAGCCGGCTCTCACTGCCGCAGCAGTGTTATCTCCTCCGCTCTAACAAAAGTTCAGGATTCTCCATCCAGCTGGCTGTCACTGCCGCAGCAGTTATCTCCTCCGCTCTAACAGAAGCTCAGGATTCTCCATCCAGCTGGCTCTCACTGCCGCAGCAGTGTTATCTCCTCCGCTCTAACAAAAGCTCAGGATTCTCCATCCAGCTGGCTCTCACTGCCGCAGCAGTTATCTCCTCTGTTCTAACAGAAGCTCAGTATTCCCCATCCAGCTGGCTTTCACTGCCACAGCAGTGTTATCTCCTCCGCTCTAACAGAAGCTCAGGATTCTCCATCCAGCTGGCTGTCACTGCCGCAGCAGTATCTCCCCCGCTCTAACAGAAGCTCAGGATTCTCCATCCAGCCGGCTGTCACTGCCGCAGCAGTATCTCCCCGGCTCTAACAGAAGCTCAGGATTCTCCATCCAGCTGGCTCTCACTGCCGCAGCAGTGTTATCTCCTCCGCTCTAACAGAAGCTCAGGATTCTCCATCCAGCTGGCTGTCACTGCCGCAGCAGTGTGATCTCCTCCGCTCTAACAGAAGCTCAAGATCCTCCATCCAGCTGGCTGTCACTGCCGCAGCAGTATCTCCCCCGCTCTAACAGAAGCTCAGGATTCTCCATCCAGCCGGCTCTCACTGCCGCAGCAGTGTTATCTCCTCGGCTCTAACAAAAGTTCAGGATTCTCCATCCAGCTGGCTGTCACTGCCGCAGCAGTTATCTCCTCCGCTCTAACAGAAGCTCAGGATTCTCCATCCAGCTGGCTGTCACTGCCGCAGCAGTGTTATCTCCTCCGCTCTAACAGAAGCTCAGGATTCTCCATCCAGCTGGCTCTCACTGCCGCAACAGTGTTATCTCCTCCGCTCTAACAAAAGCTTAGGATTCTCCATCCAGCTGGCTCTCACTGCCGCAGCAGTTATCTCCTCTGTTCTAACAGAAGCTCAGTATTCCCCATCCAGCTGGCTTTCACTGCCACAGCAGTGTTATCTTCTCCGCTCTAACAAAAGTTCAGGATTCTCCATCCAGCCGGCTTATCTCCTCCGCTCTAACAAAAGTTCAGGATTCTCCATCCAGCCGGCTCTCACTGCCACAGCAGTGTTTTCTCCTCCGCTCTAACAAAGTTCAGAATTCTCCATCCAGCTGGCTCTCACTGCCGCAGCAGTGTTATCTCCTCCGCTCTAACAAAAGCTCAGGATTCTTCATCCAGCTGGCTCTCATTGCCGCAGCAGTATCTCCTCTGCTCTAACAGAAGTTCAGGATTCTCCATCCAGCTGGCTCTCACTGCCGCAGCAGTGTTATCTCCTCCGCTCTAACAGAAGCTCAAGATTCTCCATCCAGCTGGCTCTCACTGCCGCAGCAGTGTTATCTCCTCCGCTCTAACAAAAGCTCAGGATTCTCCATCCAGCTGGCTCTCACTGCCGCAGCAGTGTTATCTCCTCCGCTCCAATAGAAGCTCATTATTCCCCATCCAGCTGGCTCTCACTGCCGCAGCAGTATCTCCTTCGCTCCAATAGAAGCTCAGCATTCCCCATCCAGCTGGCTCTCACTGCCGCAGCAGTATCTCCTCCGTTCTTACAGAAGCTAAGCTTTTCCATCCAGCTGGTTTTCACTGCCGCAGCAGTGTTATCTCCTCCACTCCAATAGAAGCTCAGTATTCCCCATCCAGCTGGCTCTCACTGCCGCAGCAGTATCTCCTCCGTTCTAACAGAAGCTAAGCTTTTCCATCCAGCTAGTTCTCACTGCCGTAGCAGTGTTATCTCATTCGCTCCAGCAGAAGCCCAGTTTCTCCAACCGACTTTACTGCAAAACAGTGTCATCTCCTCCGCTCCAACAGAAGCCAGTTCCTCCACCCAAAGGCCTCCAATGCCACAGCAGTGATACCGCCTCAGCTCCCGCAAGAGTTCCGTTTTTTCCATTCAACTTGCTTGTACTGCCGCAGCAGTGATTTCTCCATATTTCCGCAGGAGTGTCAGTTCTACGTCCAACCCAGCTCACTGGTTTCGAAAAACAAGTTAAAATGGCTCGTCTCCACGGCTGCAGCAGTATCGACAACTCGGCTCTCGCAAAGCCCGATACTCCATTGAAACTCGTTTCAATACCACAGCAATGTCGTCATCTCCATTCCCACAGGAGCCCAATCATCCGTGCAAATTGTTCGTTTGGATAGTTGGAAAGCAAGTTGAAACGTCTCGTATCCTCTGCCGCAGCAGTTATAGTCAATTTCGCTCCCGCAGGAGCTCTGATACGTCTTTTCAAAACCTGTTTCACTGTCTCAGCAGTCTCACCTTCTCCACCCCACAGGAGCCCAATTCTCTGTACAACTGGGTCTTCGGATAGTTTGGAAAGCAGATTTAAAAGGGCTCATCTCCACTGCCACAGCAGTATCACCAACCTCACTCCCGCAGGAGTTCTGTTCCTCCATCCAAACTTGTCCCACCCCCACAGCAGTGTCATCTTCTCAACTCCTACAGGAGCCTAATTCTTTGTACAGCCAGCTCATTGGATACGTTTGAAAGTATGCTGAAACAGCTCGTCTCCACTGCCACAGCACTGCTATCTCCTCTTGCCTACACGCAACCACCCCAGCTGACTACCAACGAGGTTCACCTTTCTGATATCACGACCATACAAACCTCAGACAATAATGAACAAGATCTCCCGATCCAGTGACTATCCCCCCCTTCGATTGGCACAGCACCAGTTCATGCTCTGCAACTTTTGGGGGGCATCAACATCATTTACTGGCTGCTGTCCTATGCTAGTAGCAATTTTTTTTGGGGGAGTACTCTGGGTTCGGGCCAAATACCGAGCTCGGAGCCCTCTCCTCGGACAGCACGCCAAATACGCATACCATTTATTCTATCTGAATTATTTGTAAGTGTGAACTCGTGAAATGATGTTTCTTAAAAAACTAAGTTCGGGAGAAGCACGTTCAAATGATCTACCTAATCATGATGTCATTCCAACCAGCTGTCAACAATCAGTAATCAACATGTCTACCAATCAGCTCAAGTGGAGGATCACATAAATACCCAGTCAACTCACCAACGTTCCTTGACAAAGTTTGCAGCATCCCTCCACCACCCCTTCTACCTCACACGCACCTGGTTAACTTTCCTAACCAGAAATACGGGGGGAGTACTCTGGGTTCGGGCCAAATACCGAGCTCGGAGCCCTCTCCTCGGACAGCACGCCAAATACGCATACCATTTATTCTATCTGAATTATTTGTAAGTGTGAACTCGTGAAATAAGTGTTGAATGGAGATCAGTTGTTGCTTTTTATCTTCACCTATTTTTTTAAATTCTGCTTACTTGAGACAACTAATACTTTTAAGTTAAGTATACTTCATTAAAAAGTTTTCTGTACAAATTTTGTTAAGTTTTGCCAACAAAAAAATTATACGGCCATCACACACCAGCTTATGGAGAGGAGACGGAGGGATGAAGCCAATCAATTAATTCATAATACAGGTAAAACACCTGTAAAAAAACCAATACGGAAAATTCCTTCATATTTATACAGTACATTGTGCCCTATTTTTACGGACATTTTTACAGTGTACTCTAAATCAAAAGGACATCCTGGGATTTTTAATGACCACAGAGAGTCAGGTGAATCTCATCCAAAGGACAGAAAAAAAGCTATATAGCCTATTATTATTATATTATGTTATATATTATTTAATATCACTGTATAAAAAAAAATTCAGGTCTCCAATTGAACATTTTATAGTGATTGATCACATCTAAATTTTTTGTTGGCCAAATTGAATTTCTGTTAATTAAACTGCATCAATTCACAGAAATTCAATTTAGTCAACTGAAAAATGTAGATGGGGTTAGACACTAGAAAAATTTCAATTAGAGACACATTTAAACAAGAGACACATTTTTTTTACAGTGATATTATATATGACATAAACCCTTTTTAATTTTTTTATTTATTATTTTATGTGTGATGTGTCTGTTCTGAAACATGGTTATTATAGTTTTATTAATCTTTTGAATTAGCATTTATTTATGCTAACTTCAATTAATAGGTTTTTTATATATTGCTATTATTAATATGATTTTATTTCAGTTTCAGCTTTAGTGTTTATTTATATTTTTCGTTTTAGTGATTCATCCTAAACTTATTTTAGTTTAATGCCAAGGCAACCCTTTTTGTTTAGTTAAAGTTTTTTTAATTAAGATTTATATTTTATTTGATGTCAGCTTTATTCCAATTAACACTAAAGAGCCGAGCCACTATATAATGATTGCAAATTGTATTATTTTATTCCATCAGAATGATGTTTTTTCCCCCAATATAAATCTGTTTGGTCAACTGTTGTCTTATATTTGTCTTTTAGAGCTCACCCGACTTAACAGCTTTTTCGGGCGCAAAGGTTACTTAGGACAATTCAGTAGAAAATATTGTTCCTGGCAATACAAAGACCAAGGTTGATCACTGCCGATGTGCCCTCCAATTGTATGAACACACATCTAGTGCCCTGCTGACACTCCAAGAGAAAAAGGACTGATAAGAGTGAAGAGATAAAGAAGAATGGCAGCTAGGAGGGACCTCTGGGCAGGCAACCAATTACAGATGACAGCATCAGATTGTGTGTGGTCTCTTTCACCATCAAAAGACAAAACTCCCTTGACAACTGGCCACAAAAGGACCAAGGACACCCTGCTCAAGACATGGAGGAAGGAGGAAGAGCATTTTCTGGACTCTAAAAAGTTCTCCTAAGTCATTTGTCCGTTGCAGAGAAGGTCTTGTCATGTTTCCTGACCCCAACTCACTCCACTCAACGCCAAGAGAGTTTTTGCTTAAATTCTAAGACAGTTCTGACTGACAAGAAAGACCAGACTCAGATATCAAATGAATGATGTAGCCTAATAAAATGGTTGTTATTCCAATGAATGCTTTGGCTATTGATCTGGATTATTTTGAAACATTCATTTAAATAGCAATTTATGTCAAATATTCATATAATCTTATTATCTTGTTGGTTTTTACAACATGATTATGTTCTTGAAAGAACTATTTTATGTTTACAAAGGGTTCATTTAAATTACACAAAAATAGAGTAAAAAATTGTAATGTTGTGAAGTAGAATTGATTGAAGTAGATTGTTTTCTATTTGAATACTTTTTGAAATGTAATTTATTCCTGTGATGCAAAGCTGTTTGCAAAGCAAATCATTACTCCAGTCTTCAGTGTCACATGTTGCTTGAAAATTCATTCTAATATGCTGATGTACTGCTCAAGTAACATTTCTTTTTATTATAAATGTTGAATAGCGTTTTTGTGCTGCATGTTTTTCAGGATTTTTTGATTAATAGAAAGTTCAAATCTTTTGAACAGCATTGTATATATCAGTACATACACACACCAATGAGTCAGAACCTGACCACCTGCCTAATATGATTCATCAGGCCTGGCAACCCATACTTCTCCAAGGTCTAGTTCCGAAGCTCCTGTAGACTCTCCGTTATAGGAACTTTTTAATGGTGGACAGGGGTCATCACAGCACTCTGATTGGTCTGAGGCTACTTTGCCCCATACGCAGTAGAGTGTGATGCACTGTGTGTTGCGACACATTCCTCCCATAACCATCATTAAAATGCTGTGTGACTTGTGCCACTGCAGACCCACTGTTGCTTGAACCAGGCTTTGTACCCTTGTGCATCGATGAGCCTTGGACGCCCAATCACAGGTTTGTGGTTTGTCCCTCCTCAGACTACTCTTGGTAAATTCTCACCTAATGACTAGGAAGATCCCACAAACCTTGCCGTTTCAGAGATACTCAGACCCAGTCGACTAGCCATAACAATTTGGGCCATGTCACTCAGCATTTTTTTCTCCTGCATCTAACATGTTGATTGTGAGAACTGATTGTTTCGTTAAAATCGAATCTTATCAGACATTAATAAGTGGCCTTGTTAGATGATTAATGATATTCGCTTCATATGTGACTGGTGATAATGTTTTGGCTCATGTGTATGTGTGTGTTTATAGGTATATATACAGTACCGCTCAAAAGTTTGGACGCCCAATCACAGGTTTTTGGTTTGTCCCACCTCGGACTACTCTTGGTAAATTCTCACCTGCTGAACAGGAGGAACTCACAAACCTTGTAGTTTCAGAGATAGACCCAGTCGACTTTCCATCAAAATGTGGCCAGCCCGTCACTCAGTATTTTCTTCTCCTCCATCCCGCATGTTGATTGTGAGAACTGATTGTTTGCTTAAAATCTAACCCAGACCTTAACATGTGGCCTTGTTAGATGATTAATGATATTTTCTTCATATGTGACTGGTCATAATGCTATGGCTTGTGTGTGTGTGTTTATAGGTATATACAGTACTGTTCAAAAGCATGGAAACATTACTATTTTTAATGTTTTTGAAAAAGTTTTTTATGCTCATCAAGCCTGCATTTCTTTGATCAGTGATTTGTCCTCGAGGCTCGGACTCGGTCTCGGTCTCAAGACCATATTTTAATGGTCTCGGTCTTGTCATGGACTCATGTACATTTGGACTCGGTCTTGACTCATACTCGAACATATTAGGACTCTGACTTATTTCCGAGTGTGGAGAGAAAGCACAAAGATTAAGAACTGTTAATTTCTATATATGCATAAAATCTCAGCATTTTGACATGCTTTTTAGGACTTTTTAGGCCCGCGCTCATGCCCTCTTTTCTATTTTTTCTTTTCTATTTTCCAGAAAGTCACATTGCTGCTACATTACTGTTGTTACTATTATTTTAGTATATTTACTGTTTACAAAGTAGGACAAAAGTGTTGACAGAGAAATCCAAAACTTATTTAATTAATAATAAAATGAGCATCTCCCCCAAAAATGTTTAACAGGAGGCCGCCTGCCTGCCCTCTTCCTCCGGCACACTTTTCAAACACATTAACATACGAATCCATTTAAAACCCTCGTGGCGACACATTGATGTCTGATGATGAAATGATCGGTTTCTGCGAGAAACCCAAAAGTATTTGTTATTTTTTACCTCATATTAGATGAATCTCATCCAGTATTCCCCAGCGTCATTACTTCCGTCGTAGAAGGTGTAAATCCCGGCGCGATCATATATATATATTCCTCATTAATGCCTGCGTGGATAGGTTGAATGAGGCATCTATGTAAATGTTTCTATGATCGCGCCGGCTCTCTCTGGTCTAGGTCTCGACTCGGACTCGACCCTTTCTGAACTTGGTTTCGACTCGGACTCGAATGAGCTGGTCTCGCCTACAACACTGTCTTTGATGAAGAAAAAAAAATGAAAAAACTATTGTTTTCAAATACTCACTCCGTCTTCCATTGTTTGGACAATCATATTTCGGGCTAGTCAGGATGCTCAAAATAAACAGCACTGTTTCGATAGCGCCACAGGGCCCAAGTTTACACTTTTAAGTAAAATAAACCTACAATTGGCGGATTTACAGTTGTCTATCAATATTATGCTAAGAAAGAGAGAATTTTTTACATTTTTTTCCGTTGGAAAATCAAGAGTGTTTTAGCACTACTTTCAAGGACTCAATTTGTTTAAGAAAAATAAATCAGCCAAGTTTTTATTTGCAAGAATTTTGTGATACAAACAGAATGCAGTTAAACGGTAAGAATGGCCAGACTTTAAAACCCTGGGAACCAGATCATGTAGGCCTATGCTATCTTCAATTAGATACGCTACGTCATTATAAATGGCTTTTAACAACGCACTTTATGAAATAATTATGAACAGGGGATACAGATATTATATTATCACTCCCCGTTATTTAATTCCAAATGGTCTCCGGATAATAAACAATTCTGTTTAATTCAAAACAAGTAATGAGAAAGGAACACAAACACAAATGAAATTAAGTCCAAGCTACACAACAATAATAACAACATAACTTTTTATAATACCTTGTTACATAATCACGTAAGATGTTAGATTCATTTCTACAGGCTGTATGAAGACATACTTTCTGTCAGTCACTCATACTTAATCCATCTCTTAAGCAGAGTGACAAGGACCTTGACTGCTCCCTCAGGTCCTATCAGATCGGTGTTGTGTATCCTCAATCCTTCTTGTGACACACTTTGCTTTGAAGGTTCCTACCTCTTAAGTGGCTGAGTAATGTTCTTCTATCATGACATCTCCTTGCCCCTTCCACTAAAAGCAGTATATTGTCTCCTCGCTGAAACCGCATGACACTCGCACGCATAGACAAACAATTCTGATACATATCCTGAATGAAAGCTAGCGGAAGTTGTCGCTAGTGAAACTTTAATGAGCTGTAAAACAAGAAAATACATGTCTGTAAGAAAGCAGTCTGGACTCACTCACTATGTTACAGGTAAGCGAAAGGAGAAATATAAACTCCAATTATACTTATAAAAAATTATAATACGGTCAGCTTGTTTCTAAACAATGAGAAGAGGAAACTTGGTGCTGAAGGTCAATCTCAAAACACACTCTCATTGCAATTCATGCAGCAGCTTTCATTGGTCAGGGACCGCTGTTTGACTGATACGTAAAGCAGCACTCACAGTTTGTTTAGTTCAGCGTCATGTTCAGGGGTTGCTCTACCTACAATAATAGGCCAATGTGTAAAACTCTTTTTAACGGGTCTATGTCGTGAACTTCATATACTTGCATAAAATCCAGCATTAAGTTGATCATGATAAGCGCACACACGCCACAGCTTTTTTCCCATGAGGGCGTTTGTCTTCACAGCCGTTTTTGTTTCCAGGAGGACCATTAAAGAACGCTCAACACATGTCTCCCAGAAATCCTGTTCAACCAATCAGGTGATGACTTTGAAACTCCTAAATTTTGGCATATGCATCAGATATTCAGCTAACACTCCATGTGTATGACATCTAAGGCTGAGACTAGAACAAACCCAATTCCCCAAAAGTTGGGACACTGTACAAATTGTGAATAAAAAAGGAATGCTATAATTTACAAATCTCATACACTTATATTTTATTCACAATAGAATATAGATAACAAATGTTGAAAGTGAGACATTTTGAAATGTCATTCCAAATATTGGCTCCTTTTGGATTTCATGAGAGCTACAGATTCCAAAAAAGTTGGGACAGGTGGCAATACGAGGGCAGAAAGTTAAATGTACATATAAGGAACAACTGGAGGACCAATTTGCAATTTATTAGGTCAATTGGCAACATGATTGGTGTAAAAAGAGTCAGGTGGCAATACGAGGGCAGAAAGTTAAATGTACATATAAGGAACAACTGGAGGACCAATTTGCAATTTATTAGGTCAATTGGCAACATGATTGGTATAAAAAGAGACTCACAGAGTGGCAGTGTCTCTCAGAAGTCAAGATGGGCAGAGGATCACCAATTCCCCCAATGCTGCGGCGTAAAATAGTGGAGCAATATCAGAAAAGAGTTTCTGAACTCTTTCTGAAAATTACAAAAAGTTTGAAGTTATCATCTACAGTGTATAATATCATCCAAAAATTCAGATATTCTGGAATGATCTCTGTGCGTAAGGGTCAAGGCCGGAAAACCATACTGGTTGTCTGTGATCTTTGGGCTCTTAGACGCTCAACACATGTCTCCCAGAAATCCTGTTCAACCAATCAGGTGATGACTTTGAAACTCCTAAATTTTGGCATATGCATCAGATATTCAGCTAACACTCCATGTGTATGACATCTAAGGCTGAGACTAGAACAAACCCAATTCCCCAAAAGTTGGGACACTGTACAAATTGTGAATAAAAAAGGAATGCTATAATTTACAAATCTCATACACTTATATTTTATTCACAATAGAATATAGATAACAAATGTTGAAAGTGAGACATTTTGAAATGTCATTCCAAATATTGGCTCCTTTTGGATTTCATGAGAGCTACACATTCCAAAAAAGTTGGGACAGGTGGCAATACGAGGGCAGAAAGTTAAATGTACATATAAGGAACAACTGGAGGACCAATTTGCAATTTATTAGGTCAATTGGCAACATGATTGGTATAAAAAGAGACTCACAGAGTGGCAGTGTCTCTCAGAAGTCAAGATGGGCAGAGGATCACCAATTCCCCCAATGCTGCGGCGTAAAATAGTGGAGCAATATCAGAAAAGAGTTTCTGAACTCTTTCTGAAAATTACAAAAAGTTTGAAGTTATCATCTACAGTGTATAATATCATCCAAAAATTCAGATAATCTGGAATGATCTCTGTGCGTAAGGGTCAAGGCCGGAAAACCATACTGGTTGTCTGTGATCTTTGGGCTCTTAGACGGCACTGCATCACATACAGAAATGCTACTGTAATGGAAATCATGGGCTCAGGAATACTTCCAGAAGACATTGTCGGTGAACACAAACCACCGAGCCATTCACCTTTATTTTGGAAAACTGCTCTATGGTCAGATTAATCAAAATTTGAAGTTCTTTTTGAAAAAGACCATACTGCATCAATTACAGCATCATGGCTGCATAGAAGAAGGATCCAGGTACTGAAATCTCCAGCCTCCAGTCCAGATCTTTCCCCCTTAGAAAACATTTGGCGCATCATAAAGAGGAAGATGCGACAAGGAAGATCTAAGACAGTTGAGCAACTAGAAGCCTGTATTAGAATTCCTAATCCTAAACATGATCAACTTGTCTCCTCAGTCCCCAGACGTTTGCCAACTTATTTCTCCCTTAAAATTACAAATTTTCTCAGTTTAAACATTTGATTGATATGTCATCTATGTTGTTTTCTGAATAAAATATAGAAATTTGAAACTTACACATTATTGCATTCTGTTTTTATTCACAATTTGTACAGTATTTGGAATCGGGTTTGTACAATTTGCTGGCCAATAAAGGCATTGTACTTTGTCAAAAGCATATCAATTCACTGTTCACAGAAGCCATTTTCAAAGCAATCAGCTTTCTGTTGGTTAACGTGGCAAATTCACGTGAATGCAAGCAAAATCTGTGTGGGGAACTTTTTCATATGTTTTCATACAATCTGCTTATGTTTAGGGTGGGGTTAGGGGTGGACCTAATTCTTACTTATTTCTAAAAGTTGCCATATAAATTAATATGAAATCGCCACCTCGTAAAAATGATTACATTTTTCTTTGAGATATGTTGTGATCGAAAGGCATGAAAAATTATATAGTTCGAAATATTTCCTCTCCTTTCCTTCAGCAGGCCGCTTTGAAGTAGTTGTGATTTCCCTTGGGGGTGCTCAGAGGCCAGGGGGTGGACACCAAGGGGTTTAGAAAGAGGTGGGTCGAGGGCTGTCTGCTATTGTACACACTCATCTGAGTAGCCCAGCAACCCAAGCTCCAGGACTATGAATTATAGACACGCGCCAGACACCGGTGTCGACTCTTTGCCCCAGGAACCCACCCACACTTGATCTATTGATCCTTCAAAGGGATGAAACTTGCATGTCATAAATGAAACCATCAAAAACACCGTCATCTCTCACGTGTATGACGTAGGAAAACAAGGCTTTCCCATGAGGAAGCCAGTGCTGAGGGCTGACTTAATTAGATTCCAAGTTTTCCACCCTACATTAGAACGCATTTTGATTCCCATGTTTGTGACTATTATTTTCCAAACAGCACTTTTCCTAAGTGCTATAGACTTTCAAAGATTTATCAAGACCATTTTATTTGGTCTCTGCTTGGATATTATGTTGGTATCCACAGCTTGAGGTGATGTTGAATTCAGAGGCTTATCACAGGGGAAAATGCTATACGTAATGTTGTGAATACTAAAATGCACAGTGAAATCAATGCAGTCAATGAAAAATGCATATGTCTGAGATGATACGCAAGGAAAATCTGTTAAAAATGTAGTTTTGAGATGAAAGTGCCATGTTTCAGAAATCGAGTCTTAATAATAATTTTGTTTTCATTTTTCATTTTTGACGTTTTTGACAGAATTCTTGATTTAGTGGCTCTAAAATGTCAGGTAGCCTCTTATGATATTTTATTTAAATCACACTTACACACACACGCACGCACGTAGGCTCTCTCTCTCTCTCTCTCTCTCTCTCTCTCTCTCTCTCTCTCAAGAAAATATAAAGAGGTTTATTTAAGTAGGTTTAGTATGAATTGCCTTTTTTGTTGGCTTTATCTGTAGGCTGTATATACAGTTTTTATGTAGTAGCCTAATATTTTATCTATTATGTACAAAAAAACTAGCCTACGTCGGTGAACCATAGAAACAGAGTATTACAGCATTTCAGACATTTAGCCAGGAAGGCATTATTTGATTGTGCTTTATGAGGGGAAACGCACAACAATCAGCCTCTTTTCTGAATCAAAACACCGTTACTAGTTATCAATCACTTTTCTGTAGTCGCCAATTGAAATGGCAGCGACCGCACTCTCTCCAACTCCGATTTTAGGAAACCAATTTCTTTATCAAGTTTTACAACTATTATACCTTGCAGGCCATTTTTTAGTTATCTGTCGGTTAGTAGCTCTGTGAGACCTGATTTAGCCCATGTTTCTTTAAAGTGTTTCCTTTAACAGTCTCTAACGCGTCGCGATAACACAGGGTCTTCTTCATTTGCAGTCTCATTTTAGTGCCGCTCACGGATACGTTCGCGCCGTTTCTCCCTCGTTTCTTAATGGCAACTTTGAGACGAAAGCCGACGCGTGAATAGCTGCTGGCTATATGAGCCTGATTGGAGGGTAATTTGACTGGAGAATTGAGACTGACTTTGATGGCTTCACCCTTTAGGAAGAGGACTAGACGGAGGGATGCGTGGCTGACGATGCCCTCAACTTTCTGGGTTGTGGTGCTGTTGAGCGGTCTGCTGATCCTGTGCTGCGGTAAGGAAACTGCTCCTCTGCCGTATGAATCTTTAATTTATTCCCATAACTCGTCCACAATAATGTAATTGATGTAGTGATATACAATTGCGAGTTCAGTAGCAACAATCAGTTCGTTTATGTGATAAGCTCGATATGAAACCATGATCAATCAAAACGAGGAGTTTTGGTTAGAGGTTAACCCCAAGTCCTATTACATAGTTTTTTTTAGATATTCATTTCCCCACTTTTACCAGTGACAGGCACACACACATACATACAGCTAGATAGATGTAAAATTTTAACACAATAATTCCCTCACTTTTACCAACAATATATAGACAGATAGATAGATAGAGATTTTAAACATTTATTCTCTCACTTTTACCAACAGTATATATAGATAGACAGACAGATAGATATAAATATAGAGATATATCTGTTGTTTTATGTATTCATTTCCTCTCCTTTACCAATGATAGATAGATAGATAGATAGATAGATAGATAGATAGATAGATAGATAGATAGATAGATAGATAGATAGATAGATAGATCGACAGATATTCGTTCCCTCACTTTTACCAACAGAATATTGGCAGACAGACAGATAGATAGATAGATAGATAGATAGATAGATAGATAGATAGATAGATAGATAGATAGATAGATAGATAGATCTATTGTTTTATGTATTAATTTCCTCTCCTTTATAGATGGACGGACGGACGGACAGAGATAGATAGATAGATAGATAGATAGATAGATAGATAGATAGATAGATAGATAGATAGACCAACCTTTCATAGTTTGTTACTAGCAAGATAGAGAGGTGGAGAGTAAGTAAGTGAGTGGTGAGAGAGAGAGAGAGAGAGAGAGAGAGAGAGAGAGAGAGAGAGAGAGAGAGAGAGAGAGAGAGAGAGAGAGAGAGAGAGAGAGAGACGTCCATTTAGTTACTACCTTTAACTTAATCAAGTTCATTCTCTCTATATGACTAGATTACCGGTCTGGTGTTTGGGGACTCTGGAGTCAAGCCCCACTGTACTGTGGCTGTCCCACTACCTGAGTCTTCATTAGCGTCGTGTTGTCCTATTGATTCCATCTATAGCACTGCATTTAGTTAGAGGACACAGCAAAAAAAAGACACTTCCTCCCCAGTGGCCTTTCAGCAAATGGGCAAAACCCCTTAATCAGTTTTATTAGGGGATGTAGCATTTCTGGAGCAGACACCCAGAGCCCATTGTAGCTTTCAGAAGGGCTGTATTCTTGTCTGCGTCACCATTGCATATTGACTTGAGTACATTAAAATCTTTAGTTCTTCCTCAGACAGGCCAGTAAATGGAAATCTTTATTGATTGCTCTGCGGAGACAGCATTCACACAACATTTTATCCCCTCAACAGATTTTGGGACTTCTAATACGGGGGCCTAAGACAGACAAATCATTTTATTAAAAGGAACAAGAATCTTTTTCCACGTATTTGAGCCATTATTTATCTTTTAAAAGCTAGAATGCACCAGCACCACACTAGAGTCCATAACTCACAATAAGCTTGGAGACAGGCCATCTGTTCAGTGCATACAAATAATACACATAAAAAAACCAACCTAAAATCTGTTCTCTAACCAGCAACTATAATGCTCAAAACAGTTGAATCAACCATTTCTCTGCATGACATTGGCCCTAAATTATTCATGCCGAAAATTTGCAATATATTGAGTGGTGTGCTGAGTCAGAATACAAAATAATGGGATTTTAAGAAGACGTTATTCTAGAGCTGACACGCCGTACTCTTTTAATCTGGCTATACTGTTCTCTGGCTTTTAAAAATCAAGTTATGCAATTGCTGTGATGTCCAGCGGCGTGCGAGTGGCTCTTGACCTACAGGCTCATTATGCAGAGCACCTATAAGCTGCTCATGATAAAGCACTTGCATGAATGCAGCCATTTATTGTTTGTATCAGTTTACCATGCTGTGCAGGCATATGCTTTATTATGCATGTGATGAGGTATGAAGACCGCTAGCATTCTTTTAAACTTCCTTTCAAACAAGCAAGCTTAAAAATATTGAATTTCTAAGAACAATCCCTTCTAAAGTGCTATTGAGACACTGGGTCCCTCTGACGGCACTCGCCGTTCAAGAGCTCTCGTGGGGGGATCTTGGAGTCGCTTCTTTAACGTTCTAAGAGCATGGATGGGATTCATTAAAATGGCTTTTCAAATGCAAAGGGTGGAAAAGACTCTCAAAGTAGTTGAGCAGTTAGAGAGCCATAATTCTAAATTTGGATTTCTATTACTTGAGCTTCAGCCCCCAAGTGAAAACTGAGGCAAATCATCCAGGAAGTCCTCACGCTGCATATTTAGAGAGATTTGCAAATTACAGACACGTATAGTTTCAATTTGCATCAAATAAACCATTTTGAAACAAGCACAAGGGCACTGTTGGGGGAGCTACTTTGAAACTAGATTGCTAAGCTGAAAGCTCATTTAAAAGAGAACTAGCTAGATACATTACAAGCTACTAACTAGCAATAACTAAGTACTCAGGACATTTTGACCCAAAATTTATTTATTTAATTTTTGTTCATCTGAGTTTGTTTCACTATATTAGTGAGGATCATTGCCCTAACCCAATCCCTATCCCGTTTTTATGAATTGTGGGGACTGTCTATCTCCATAGGTGTAATGGATTTTAAATTGTACAAACTGTACATTCTATCCCCCTACACCGCCCTTGCCCCTAAACCTAACCAATCACAGGAAACATATGTTTATAACATATGTTCATATTAAGTTTATAAATCCATTTACATTATGGGGACCGCTGGCTGGCTGGCTATAAACAAGTACACACGCGCACACACACACACACACACACACACACACACACACACACACACACACACACACACACACACACACACACACACACACACACACACACACACACACACACACACACACACACGCACACACACACATGTCGTGTTTCCATGTTTTATGGGGACTTTCCATAGGCGTAATGGATTTCATACTGTACAAACTGTACATCCTATCCCCTTACACTGCCCCTGCCCCTAAACCTACCCATCACAGGAAACATTCTGCATTTTTACTTTCTCAAAAAAAATCCTGTGTGATTTATAAGATGTTTTCCTCATGGGGACCTAAAAATGTCCCCACAAGGACAAGGATTTCGGATATTGCCATTTTTGTGGGGACATTTTGTCCCCATCACGTAGGGATTACCAAGCCACACACACACACACACACACACACACACACACACACACACACACACACACACACACACACACACACACACACACACACACACACACACACACACACACACACAGTCTGGTGCGCTATCTTTGTGGGGACTTGCCATAGACGTAATGGTTTTTATACCAGACAAACCATATATTCTATCCCCCTACACCACCCCTGCCCCTAAACCTACCCATCACAGGAAACTTTCTACATTTTTACATTTTCAATAGAACTCATTATGTATGATTTATAAGCTTTTGTACCCATGGGGACCTCAATTAAGGTCCCCATGGTGACACGAGTCCCCATGAGTCTGTGTGCATTCAGGTTGAAGTCCTCACCAGGCTAGAAAAACATGTACACACACACACACACACACACACACACACACACACACACACACACACACACACACACACACACACACACACACACACACACACACACACTTTTAAAGCCACAATGCAGGCTTCATACAGATATGGTTAGACTTTAAAAAGTTTACAATATAACAGAAACTCTTCAAAACAAAACATTAAACTATTAAATCTTCCATTTTACGTTAATCTCTCTCACAAAAACAAAAAAAAAAACAATATAACACTTACATTTAGCATTTACTGTCCCTTTTGTGTCATGGCAAATCATGCTGGGAAATAGAAATCACAGCCCAATTTAAATTTAAGTTAGTGTACATTAGTGCAAGTTCATAAAACTCAAACAGTGAAACAATTCAGATTACTTCAAATGTGTGTATTGAGAACTCAAAAAAGAAAGTTCTAAATGCTCATGAAAGTTAATTTTTAATTAGTGATTTGTAATGAAAAATGTGTTTCGTTTGAGTTTGCTCTATTCAAACCAATACATTATTTTGAGTGTAAGGTTATACAGTGTGCACAGCATACACAGAGTTACATTAAATACAGCAAGAGTTTTGACACACTACATTCTCACTGCAAAAAGTGTCTTGTTACTGCAAAAGCCAACATGTTTCCAAACAATGGTACTAATGCCACTACTGAAAATGTAGCAGATGCCAATGCATAGAGGGAAAATGGCACAGTCATAGAAAGAAACAGTGTTTACTTAAGTGAAACATAAATGAATACACAAACACATAGACACACATTCATACACAAAGAGCAAAGCTAGTCACTTTGAAGATGAGAGAGCACAAAAGCATGCCTTGAGAAATATTTCAAACTTACAGGACTTGACAAAGAAGTTTTTTTAGTTGGCAAAATACTAATCGCCCAAGGCGCTACTCCACTATGGGGGCAGGGTGAGCCTTTTTTCCTCTAAAGGAAAAAAATAAATAAAGAATAAAACTGGGAAACAGAGAAAAGAAGCAAAAAGAGACAATCAAACTAAAGTAGATGGGAGAATTTTTTTGGTCCAACGATTCGTAGCCGAGGAAATTAACTACTCTGGATAAGTAAACAAGTTTGATAGCAGCGCCAGGAAAGAAATATGAAGTCTGGTGCACGTCAACTAAATGAGCTGCTATTTTAATAAAGCCAGCGGATAATGAAGCTGCTCAATTAATGTGCTTTATGGTGTAGTTAGTTTTTCCTGTGTTCCTCCCAAGCTTCCGTTCCAAAATTGCACTGACATTGAGATACCTTCTACACTTCCACACACAAGCCTACAATAGATCAATCAGTCCGTTTGCAAAACCTATCGCGAGGGAGAGAGAGAGAGAGAGACAGAGAGAGAGAGTGTTTACAAGAGCTCATTCAACGGACACAGGGGAAGAGAAACCCTGAAGATATTTATTCAACTGTAGCAGTGTAATTCCAGCTGATACATTCATACATTTTGAAACATGACTTTGTTAAGCTTCATTGGCTGTCTCTGGGAAACAAAATCTCTCCACTTCTCTATTCCTGAAACCTTGGTTTCTTGCTTCTGCTCTTTTTTCTCGGGAGCAATAAATGTTAGATTGTATTGGCACTATATAGTCCCGGCCAAATCCTATTAATATGTGTTATATTAGGTTTTTCGTGGCAATATCGAAAAGAATCTCTCTCATTCCAGACGTTCACCCTCCAAAACTTTCAGCGGGTGAAGTTCATCATCCGCAAATAATACTTTCAGAACCAAAGCATTGTTATATTTTCGGACAGAAGGTCAACGGCGTTGTGAGCCACATGTAGAGTGCAGCGTGTCTGTTAGTGACTCTCCTCCCTGCCGTCTGGCAGGCCACTCTATCCTCAGATTCACGCTCTCCCAGCTTAACTAAATCAAGTTCAATTTGAACGCAGGAGACGTGCCAGAAGTGCCATTGTGTAAGTCTTGAATAATGTAAAGCAGCTGATGCCTTTGCTTGCTGCGGAATCTCTTTGTGGCTCAAATAATTTAAGAAAAGCTTTCAAGAATCGCTCTTGCGGCAGCGTTGGAATGCTTTCTCCGGTCTCTAAACACAAATTGTCATGTGCAAAGAGCCTGGCTGCCACCAAGGTCATTTTGTTCATTTATTCATCTTTTTTTTTAGCCCCCTCCTTTGCAGGTATTTGTCTGTATTGACTGCGGACTCAGGCGCTACCTGCTTGTTTATAATCGGCTTTAACCTCAGGTCAAAAGCTGAAACAGTATCATTGCCATCCGTTTCCTACCCGTGCTTGAGACGTTGTATATCTACATTCATTTTTCATAAGCTCAATGAACGCTGCCAGAAGTAAACAAGAAAAATCACTTTGTTCCATAAGTCCCTGACATGCTTTCCATTAATTGGCATTCTTAATGGAACAGAATGCAGGGGTCTCGAGATGTGAAGTGTCACAAACTCAGGGAATGGGATGTTGTTTGTGAAAATCTGATTTTGGCAAATCTAGATTAAAACAAGACGAATTCTAAGATTAGTACTCTTTTTATTCCTGTTTGTTGCAACTTAATGTGCTATAATCATCAGTAAAATTTAGACATCTTAATCATATTTTTTTAGGGTAAAATGTAGTTTTATATATGGTATATCGTCATGAAATATATCATGACTGATCAATTTAAAAATAGCATTAAACTTTGAGGGTGTCACATATCAAAACCAGAATTAATAGCCTTGTCATAAAAGGGTAAAATGATCTGTTATTTTAAGAGATTTTTTTGACCTCGACACAGTCATGACTGTCTGCTGCAGGGATCTATCTATCTATCTATCTATCTATCTATCTATCTATCTATCTATCTATCTATCTATCTATCTATCTATCTATCTATCTATCTATCTATCTATCTATCTATCTATCTATCTATCTATCTATCTATCTATCCATCCATCCATCCATCCATCCATCCATCCATCCATCCATCCATCCATCCATCCATCCATCCGATCATTTCCTGTCTTTGTTTTGTTTAGACTAAAGCAGTTTTGACTTTTTTTGGTTTTAGTTTTTCTTAGTTTTTTTGTCCTTCTCTCAAATGTGATCATATTATGCCAAACTATTTAATATAGGTTTCTTTCCATTAATTGAATTAATTTAATTTAAGAGTTTTGTTCTGCATTATGACAAGCACAGTAGTGAAAACCTGATTTTCTTTGATTTATGCCTCCATAAATATCAAAAGGAATTTATTAAATACTCATAAACAAAAAGGTATGAATAGGAATTTAACTCTTTCCCGCCAGCATTAAAAAAAATTATAATATTTGTACTAAACTTTTATGGCCCCCAGAACATTTTGTTGTATGGATATCTGAACAACATGCAATATATCAAAAGAAAGAACAGTTCTTCTGCTTTTAAACAAAAAATATTATCGTCACCTTCCTAAAAGAGTTGCAAGTCAAACGATTTGGGCAATTATTTTAGGAAGGTGGCGTTATTCTAGCTTCATGTATTCTTTTTATCAGGACTTGAGTATGGGTAAGTTTCATAAAAAAGCAAGATTTTTAGCATTTTTAGCTGAGAAAATCTATTTTTTTTCAAAGACTTGATCAGATTCAGAGCGGTGATCAAAGCATAGATGGAGTAGAGTTCATCAACACCCCTAATGGTTGCACAGTTCTACAGCTCATCCTGGGTCGACATTTCAGTCAGTAACATTAGGCAGTTTTGATGAAAAAATTCCATCAACGGTGGGGAAAGAGTTTAGCCTGATGTGGTCATACTCAATTCTAGTCAGAATATGAGTCTGAAACTGCTCCATTGGGCTGTGATAATGGGGAGTGTTTCAACCAAACCAGGAAAGACATCAATTGGATAGACCTACAACCAATCAGAGCAACGAAGCGACGCATTGTCAAATGTCAACAGAGCTCAACTGAACTAAACGGGTTGAAGCGACTATTATGTGATATACCTATGAGAGCGAATTTTTGCAGGCAACCTTGCCAAAATAACACACATTTTACCCCCCAAACACCATTTTCCCCCAGAGAACCCCCCGAGAAGCTATTGTTTAGGACTAGTAGTTGGTGGGTTTTGTTGTAAAAACTTGGCAACCCTGTCTGCACTTGCACTGGAATACACAATCTTTGCCGGTGTTGTAAAAAAATAATAATAATTTAATGATACACAGAGTACTTACCCAACATGATCATCATTTCTGAGAGAAATTGTGAAGGTGAATGCATATACAAACAAGCTCTCCATTTAGGATTCGAAAAAATATAATCCAAGCCTCTTTGATGACGTGGATGATTACGTTACTGTTGATCATCTGTCCGTCATCGTCTAAAGCCCGCCCTGATGATTTCATTGGTCCGAAAAGTTTCTGTTCGGGGATAATAACTTCTCTATGGAGCAAGGCCAGACCGAACTGTCCGACCGAAAAAAATTGTGGGCGGGGCTAAGTTCAGCTGGCATCCAGGCTAAAAAAGAGTTGTTGAGAAAACGCTTCACCGCTTTCGACAGAATTTTCCAGCTTTCCGCGTTTTCAATGTAATATGGTAGGGGGTGATGTTACACACCTTCTAAAATAATACAGCATCTTCAGACAACAAAAATAGGGATGAAAAAGAAATGCCAAACCAAAAAGGAGCATATAGAAGTTGTTTATGAATGAATTATCGAAACCATGAAGAGTTTAAGGACTGTGCAAGCTTTGAGGGTGGAAGTGATCATTGTTCTGAATCCGATCCGCGGACAAAGGTTCTGAAGGCGAAAGGGAGTCAAACACAGTATTTGTATGGTGTTCCTAATAATCCTTTAGGTGAGTGTATAGTATGAATGTAATCCAGACTCACCATGTTGCCCTTATCACATGACCTACCAGCGTCAGTTGCGTCACTTCACTGCCATTCATAAATCCTCTTGGGGTTTACCCTCTCTGGGGTAAAGTGTCCATCATATGCTCACTTCAGAATCTTGCCTGAAGTAGGTCATCCGGGAACTTTTTGCCTAATGTTTTATCAGTGCTGTGAATTCGGACATAGTTATTTTGTCTTAAACTGTTTTTTGCAACACGATCACGAGAATGCGTATCAATTGTAGTGTGCAATGTTGTGGAATGTATAGGGCAAAATGAGCATGCATGATACACACTTTATGGATTGTATATGACACGCACTTTGGTAGGATGGGGTGGTGGGTTTGTGCATATAATAAAGTGCATAATATGCGTATAATAAAGTATAATAAAAAAATGCGTACCATATGCACTTCAAAACACTGAAATTTGTTTGTCCAATTTCAATTTTTCTAGTGACTGATCAAATTTCAGTTGGCCAAATTGAATTTCTGTGAATTGATTCAATTTAATTAAAAGAAATTCAATTTGGCCAACTCAAAAAATTTGATAAAAATTGAAAATGTTCAATTAGGGACCTGAATTTATTTAAAGTGTATTATTGATCCACATTTTCGTGTGATTGGGCTTGTTCTTCACCTACTATAAAGTAGTAGTAGTATGTGATTTCGGATGCAGCACAAGTATTTTTTTTTTTTTTTTTAATGTATTTTCCACATTCAAGTGTTGATAAAAAGAATAATAAAAGCTAGAATAAAATGTTTTGTTTGTTTGCTTAAAAGCAGAGGCTCTGTTCTTTCTTTTTGATGTATTGAGTGTTCACATATTCATAAAACTAAATATTCTGGGAGCCATGGCAGTTTTGTGAAAATGATAAAAAATGCTGACAATCGCTGGCAACTTTTGTATAAAACTCTGGCAAGTTTTTCTAAATAAATGAATAGATTCAGACCAAATATGAGCATCATGTCACTGACCTTTATATAGAACAATAATTAAAAAATGGCATGTCCTGAGAAAAGTATTAAAGGACAGACACGCACACATACATACACACCTTTTCAGAATTGTTTCTCTATCTACTGAAGGGCAGATGCTTTATGATTTGCCTTGAAAATGTTCTTGTGTGCTTTGCATAGCAACGATGGGAAACTGGTATAAATTCTGCACTGAATATAGAATGAATGTATTCCCATCTGACCTGTGGGCAGTAAAATTCATAAAGTGGCCCATCTTTTACAAGCACATTAACTTTTTTCTCCTTTCTTTCTCTCTCTCTCTCTCTCTCTCTCTCTCTCTCTCTCTCTCTCTCTCTCTCTCTCTCTCTCTCTCTCTCTCTCTCTCTCTCTCTCTCTCTCTCTCTCTCTCTCTCTCTTCTCAATTTGGTGGTAATGCCGCCAACAGTTTGAGAAAATGGAGTTATCCTCGGTGGAATGCCTTCTCGTGATTACATCTCTGGCCTAAACAATATTTTAGTCAAATCTGTATTTCATTTTACTGATCCTTTACAAGATATTAGATTTTAATAAGCAATTTTCTTTTTCAGTCTCTTTCAGTCATTGCTCATAGAATCATCTGACTGAAGGTTTTCTTTAAATTGCTGCATTGTCATGGTGATATGTTAGAGATCTGCAGTTTTTCACTGTGATGTAGCACTTTAGAAACTTGCTCACAGAAGTTGTGTATCTTTTGACAAGCCGAGTGAATACAGCATTACAACTTGAAAATCAACCCCTGAATCATTCACATGAAAGTCTTTTTAAGCTCGGATGCTTGCCCACAATAAACCTTGTCTGAATGATTTATCCAAAACGTTTGTCAAAAACTGCTTACTATCCACATTCACACCGCTGTGGACGGCACATTTGAATCTGTCAATAATTAATTTCACACATGCTATCCATTTCATAAACACTAGCTACAATGGTGCATCACGGTCAATGGGCAAAATGTTAGTTCTGTCAAATCAATACTGTCCATAATAATACTGACCTGCCCTGCATGGAAAACACTTAAGAACTAGAGAAAGAGCTGCTTTTCCACCCTCATGCCGTTTTTTGAAACCATCCATAAGTCCTTTAAACAGACCAAGGCACTGCTGTTTCACTCAGTAAATATTGACTTTACACATGGAGTCATTACTTTCATGTAGTAGGCTACCTTTTGAGCTCTATAACTTGAAGTAAAAGATGACTGTGCATTGTAAATGATTGTGTTTTATTCTAAAAAGGTAAAAGTCTTTCAGAAATAGGCAATACGTATAGTATGACGAGATTGATAGTTCATGTCAACATGAAGTTAATTGTGATAATTGTTTCAGATATTAGTGCAAAACACTCTGGAACATGGCTTTAATCGCAACAATTATTCTTAACAGTACTGAAATAAATTAAATTATTATTTAATCATTTAGAATTAGCAGTTTCTATTTACATACACCATGGGCTCCCTAACAGTGAAGTAGCATATTTTTCGTCATCATGTTTCGACAAACTTCTCTAGAGCGCTAGCTACTCCCTGCTGTCTCAGACGACAACATCGATGTCCTGTGTGGGCCACTGGAGCTTCTCCGTGTGCTTTGAAAGGGAGGGGTGAGCGGTGGATGGTTGCAACTCGCAAACTCACCACTAGATGCCGCTAAAATGTACACAGTGTAAAATTGCCTTTAATTTTTGCCGCTACAGGTCATTATTTAAAAACAATAATAGCTTGTACAAGTCATAGCTCAATGACGCCTTGATTTCCCAGAATCATTGAAGTTGTTGTCTTCACCTCTACAGCTGGTGGAAAATAATCCGACGGGATTCTGGCAGAAATCATATTCATGGACAAGCTAATGTATTAAAGATTTATTACAATATACATTATTATTAACAATATATATATATATATATATATATATATATATATATATATATATATATATATATATATATATATATATATATATATATATATATATATATATATATTGTTCATTATATATATTGAAAATATATTGATAAAAGTTAATTATTTTCTATAATGTAATGATAAAAATTATTGCATCTGAATCAACTACTTAACTCTAAACACCTGCAAAATATTCCTGAGGCTTTTAAAAACTCCCAGCCTGGTTCATTACTCAAAGCCGCAATCATGGGTAAGACTGCTGACCCGACCCTGTCCAGAAGGCCATCATTGACACCCTCAAGCGAGAGGGTAAGACACAGAAAGAAATTTCTGAACGAATAGGCTGTTCCCAGAGTGCTGTATCAAGGCACCTCAGTGGGAAGTCTGTGGGAAGGAAAAAGTGTGGCAAAAAACGCTGCACAACGAGAAGAGGTGACCGGACCCTGAGGAAGATTGTGGAGAAGGACCGATTCCAGACCTTGGGGGACCTGCAGAAGCAGTGGACTGAGTCTGGAGTAGAAACATCCAGAGCCACCGTGCACAGGCGTGTGCAGGAAATGGGCTACATGTGCCGCATTCCCCAGGTCAAGCCACTTTTGAACCAGAAACAGCGGCAGAAGAAGCAGCACTGGACTGTTGCTCAGTGGTCCAAAGTACTTTTTTGGATGAAAGCAAATTTTGCATGTCATTCGGAAATCAAGGTGCCAGAGTCTGGAGGAAGACTGGGGAGAAGGAAATGCCAAAATGCCTGAAGTCCATTGTCAAGTACCCACAGTCAGTGATGGTCTGGGGTGCCATGTCAGCTGCTGGTGTTGGTCCACTGTGTTTTATCAAGGGCAGGGTCAATGCAGCTAGCTATCAGGACATTTTGGAGCACTTCATGCTTCGATCTGCTGAAAAGCTTTATGGAAATGAAGATTTCGTTTTTCAGCACGACCTGGCACCTGCTCACAGTGCCAAAACCACTGGTAAATGGTTTACTGACCATGGTATTACTGTGCTCAATTGGCCTGCCAACTCTCCTGACCTGAACCCCATAGAGAATCTGTGGGATATTGTGAAGAGAAAGTTGAGAGACGCAAGACCCAACACTCTGGATGAGCTTAAGGCCGCTATCGAAGCATCCTGGGCCTCCATAACACCTCAGCAGTGCCACAGGCTGATCGCCTCCATGCCACGCCGCATTGAAGCAGTCATTTCTGCAAAAGGATTCCCGACCAAGTATAGAGTATATAACTGAACATAATTATTTGAAGGTTGACTTTTTTTGTATTAACCCTTTAGGCGCCAGAGGTTTTTTCCTAAAACGTTTAATTTTGACATCTTAATTTCAAAAGGCTATATCTTAAAAGTGATAAAAGATAGAAACTTTATGTAAATTAAATAAATATTAAGGATGACCCAAAGTTTATGTTGGGATTACATATTCTCATCTAATTAGCATATTATGATGTCATAAAGTGGTGGCAATCTTGGATTATAGAAATTTCATGAAAAGCCACGTGTTTAAATGATAAAGTGCAGCACTTCTTTCCCCCCAAAAACATCCGGTATCTGGCAGTCCTGTGGGCGAAAATGCCTTGTTGATGCTAGAGGTCAGAGGACCGACTGATTCAAGCTGATAGAAGAGCAACTTTGACTGAAATAACCACTCGTTACAACAGAGGTATGCAGCAAAGCATTTGTGAATCCACAACATGCACGACCTTGAGGCGGATGGGCTACAACAGCAGAAGACCCCACCGTGTACCACTCATCTCCACTACAAATAGGAAAACGAGGCTACACTTTGCAAGAGCTCACCAAAATTGGACAGTTGAAGACTGGAAAAATGTTGCCTGGTCTGATGAGTCTCAATTTCTGTTGGGACATTCAGATGGTAGAGTCAGAATTTGGCATAAACAGAATGAGAACATGAATCCATCATACCTTGCTACCACTGTGCAGGCTGGTGGTGGTGGTGTAATGGTGTGGGGGATGCTTTTTGGCACACTTTAGGCCCCTTAGTGCTAATTGGGCATCGTTTAAATACCCTGGCCTACCTGAGCATTGTTTCTGACCATGTCCATCTCTTTATGACCACCATGTACCCATCCTCTGATGGCTACTTCCAGCAGGATAATGCACCATGTCACAAAGCTTGAATCATTTCAAATTGGTTTCTTGAACATGACTGAGTTCACTGTACTAAAATGGCCTCCACAGTCACCAAATCTCAACCCAATAGAGCATCTTTGGGATGTGGTGGAACGAGAGCTTCGGGCCCTGAATGTGCATCCCACAAATCTCTATCAACTGCAAGATGCTATCCTATCAATATGGGCCAATTTTTCTAAAGAATGCTTTCAGCACCTTGTTGAATCAATGCCACGTAGAATTATGGCAGTTCTGAAGGATAAGTGGGTCAAACACAGTATTAGTATGGTGTTCCTAATAATCGTTTAGGTGAGTGTATATATAAAGAAAAGAAAATATCTACAATGATCTAGTGGTTTTTGCAGACTACAATCCAAAAATCTTACATATTGTGCCTTTAATTTATGATTTATCAAATCACAGCACAAGTCTTAAAGTTGACATGAAGTAAGTATAGGAAGTTGTGATAGTCTTTTCTTCCCTATTGTGATGTAAAAGCTTCTCCCTTTTGTAAGTGATTGGATGGTTGTGGTTTGCTATTGGTCGATCTCATGTCATTGACAGGTTGATCCCGCCCTCACGTCAGTACACACACCATCAGAAAAGAGGAAAGAGGGGAAGTTAAAGGCTTTTAAAATAATGATGTAATAATCATTTATAATAAATACAGCAATATTCCAATAAAGTGATTTCATCGTGAACTTAATTTAACACCCTTTACACAATGAATAGTTAAAATGATTTTTCAAAAACTGTCCACTGCGTCAGTGAGATAAATATTATCGCAATAAAATATGTAATGAATAGGTTCCTGTACAAATTGAGTTAAATATTTTAAGCCATACGTGTATATGATGGGGGGATGAAAATGTAATGCACTGCAGGACCCATGACTACAGCTTTACACTGGCCTGTCAGACCATTTCTCACTTCCCTTCTCCACCTCTTTTCGAATCACAATGTGAAGACTGGCCCAAATTAGTCTGCGTAGATTGATTACAAAAGTCTTTGCAGGCAGACGAGAGAAGAAGAGCCCCTGCCTTCTTATCACTCAACGTATCTGGACTTGTCACAGTTTCCCACCTCTCTTTGATTGGGATCTCTGCTATCAGCTTTTCTTTCGGACTGTCTGGGAGTGAAACTGTGAGGCTTAATCCATTCTGATTACCTCTGACAGCAGAAACACATCACTCACCACTCATATCAAAGGATACAGTTACAGTTTCACAATGTACTTTTAAATATATATGGTTCCACATTAGCTTAACAAGAGTCTGAGATTTGAATGCCAAATGGATAAACAACATATCTTGAAACTGGGTGAAAAACATTGCTGAAATGCATGCAGCAGATTTACTGGAATGCATATTGTGAAGGCGGATGTCACATTTAATGGGATTCATCCAAATTGGATTGCACAACCCAAACTGTAATAAGGATGCGCTGTGCAGTTTAGTCATTGGTTGGTGGTGGAATTTCCTTTAGTGTATCAATTTCTTTTCCTCTTCAGGCTTCTTGTATTTTATTTGGTTAAAATCTGTCTTGACTAATTATACTGAATTGAAATGAAGGTTTCACACCCTGGAAGCCATGATCCCGTGGTTCAAACACCTGTCAGAGCAGAAAGTCTTACATCTGCATGAGCATTAAATCTGTTTGATTTTGAGAGCTATGAGTCATTTCACCGGCTATTCATTGTCATTCTGAAAGGCTGCTCTTTTGTCTTTCGTTAAAGGTCTAGTTCATCCAGAAATGAAATTCTGGCATTATTTACACTCTCTCATGTTGTTCTGAATACTTATGATTTTCTTTACCCATTTTTGAAGAATATTCTGGCCACTTTAATATAGAGAAAGTGACCAATGTTCTTCAGAAGTCATTTTTTCAGCTAACAAAATGTTCTAAGAACGTTTTGCTAACATTCCAAATAAGTTATGAAAAAACAATTTCTGAATGTTTAAAACGTCTAGTTTAAAAAAACAAATTACAACCTTTTTTTCTTGATTATGCGAAAGGGAACATACATTTTTATTTTTACTTTTGAATGTTCTAAAAACATTCTCAAACTATACCATTATTTAAAATGTTATACGAACATCCAACTAAAACATTTCTGAAAAAAGTTCCATAAACAATGTATAAATATAGTGTTTGTGCTAATGTTTTTAGAACATTACCGTAATAAAGACCAGATAACTTTTAAGAAATTTTCTATTAACATACTGGAATAATGTTTGTTCATAGAATAGTCATTATTATTAGATGATAGTCATTATTCATTAAAAAAATCTTAAACTTTTCCATTATTAGACATCTATCTAATTTTATGACAAATCTCATGCATAAATCCAAATCAGTTGATTCGGTTCTCAAATCCAATTTGGGCACTGTTTCCAACAAAGCTCTTCAGAGTATTCAATACAAGTATCTTTTTATATGCTTCACCCAACACACTCCCATGGCAATAACTATTTTACATTTTCTTGAAATGGCAACAAGTTTCTATGAATTCAAACAATCTCAATTGCAGGATATCTACAATCTTCTTATGCCCCACTGAGGGTTCGATTTAGAGATGAGGTTAGAGATGGACCTTCATGCTTGCTTTTTTCTAAAAATCTTAGGCTTTTTACAAATTTAATAATAGATTTGTTTTCTTATGAGACCTGGTTGGCTTTTCCCAAAATGCAGTTTGTTTCGTTAAACACTGTTAACCATTTTTATATTACAGTATATTCCAGGTTAATAATTGCGTTACTTTCACAGTAGGATTTTTCTTGTATCCAACTGCACTAAAACAGTTTTTACTGTGAGTATACAGTACTGGAAAACACAATTTACTATAATAAAATTAATATTAATTAATAATAATAATAATATATTTTTTTAATTTATATAGTGCCTTTCTAGGTACTCAAAGCGCTTTACATATAGAAGGGGGGATCTCCTCAACCACCACCAATGTGCAGCCTCCATGTGGATGATGCGACGGCAGCCATATTGCGCCAGAACACCCATCACACACCAGCTTATGGTGGCGAGGAGACGGAGGGATAGGGGGATGATTAGGAGGCTATGATGAACAGAGGCCAATGGGCAAATTTGGCCAGGAAGCCGGGGTTACACCCCTACTCTTTTCCGAAGGAAGTCCTGGGATTTTTAATGACCACAGAGAGTCAGGACCTCAGTTTAACGTCTCATCCGAAAGATGGTGCCCTTTGACAGTTTAGTGTCCCCATCACTATACTGGGGTGTTAGGACCCACACAGACCATAGGGTGAGCAGCCCCTGTGGCCTCACTTAACACCTCTTCCAGCAGCAACCTGGTTTTCTCAGCTGGTCTACCATCCAGGTACTGACCAGGCTCAACCCTGCCTAGATTCAGTTGGAAACCAGCCTTCAGTTACAGAGTATAGCCGCTCATACTGTATTTCTACAGTGCATATGTACAACAATGGTACCCAGAATGCTGTGCGGCATGAGCAGATTATGCTGTGGAGATTCTTGATTTAGTTTTATCTGTGCTGCTGAACTTATTTTTGCATCACTGTAATGTTGGTTTATATTGTCTAAGTGTTTTTGTGTTTTGTATGTCAAGTATTGATGTATGTGCATCATTAGATGATGTTATCTTTCAAAGATGAATCTCAGCAGTTGCGTCACTATTGTGAAAGATCCATCAACAAACCATTATGAATTTGAAATAAGTTATTAGTAAATCTTCATGCTTAAATAATACTAAAACAAAACCCTCATATCCATGCTAAGAATAGTTTGACTAAACTAATTCATATTTTAGCTTATCATTATTTTAACAAATGTTTTTTTTTTATTAATTAGCCACATTTTTGACTTGGCTAGAACAGAAATTTGAATAAAGAGGGTACAAGATCCTAAGATAACGTAATACTGATCACCATAATGGTGACTTCAAAACAATTACAGTGGTAAAGAATGACATTTATTACAGCATGCATTGACTAAGTCTGATGGACCGATGGCCTTGGTCTGATGCATATGGCACACTTGACTGGGAACAATTCAGGAGTCTTGAAGTTGTAATCGGATTGGTTTAATTCTACAGGATGTACGTGAGACAAGTGTGTTGAGCTCTTTAACGGTCCACCTAATGCCATAACGCCAAACTCCTTCTAGGAAGAAGAACGACAGCATGTTTACAACTGTGACAATGAGCATACAAGGACCAACTAAATGCTGGATTTTCAAAAGTATGTGAAGTACGCTGCTCCATTGTGAACTTTCACAAAAACTTCTGAATGAATAGATGCACGGTGGACTGTTATTGCAGGGACATCAACTTTACATTTTCAAGCCCCTAAACATGATGCGGAACAAAACAAACTGTGATTGGTTGCGTTACACGTCAGTCAAACGTCCTCTTTGGCGGCCCTCGACAAATGAAGGCTGCGATTGAGTCCAGACCTTCTGCCGTCATTCTGAAGGTGTGGCTACGCAAGACTAGAGACCAAACATCAATGTACTTCATTATAACTTTTGTGTAACAAAAATATGTTTTGAAGAATGAAAACTGCTTGTCCAAACAATGAAACTCAATGGGGTCCAAAATAACTCCACTGGTCCCTATGACTTTCATGGTATGGACATCTTTTTTCTTACACAGAATAAAGTCATACAGGTTTGGAATGACAGTCATAATTTGCTCACTTAATGTACGTCTTCTAGACTTCTAATTTTCACAAATTCATCAAGGTAGCAGGTTCCCATTGTTGGTTACTCTAAGGCCCAGTGACTAATCCTGACAATGCCAAATATATTGATTATAAGGAGACACACCATGTCGCCAGGTATACCGTGGAGTGGAAGCTGCGCTTTAGGGACATTCAGCAGTCAAGCGGTGGTCTGCGCTTTGCTCCCCCAGAGTGTTGCAGTGATAATGCTGACAGAAATGCTGCATAACATTACGGTGCAGGTGAGAGTGCCCTTGGATCTTAGACAGGAAGATGGTGTAAGTCAACATGCATTATGTTTTTTCCCCCTCTTTATTTTTACCATGCCCCTAAAGCACATTAGCACATGTTGTTCTTAATATATCTGGAGTTTCATTCAAACTATTTATACAGTTTGGACCCCAAGTTCAAATGATTCACTGATCCGGCTTACTGCAGGCTAGAATATCATTTAATACAGACTTACATTTCTGTCTGTTTCTCAAAAGTGGTATTGGCACTTTTAGGGCACTTTTTGTCATTATGGTAGCCTGACAAGCCAGACCCACATCAAGATGTTTGGTCTGGAAACTCACCATTGACAGGGCTCAATTCGAGGGGCGGGATAAACGGTTGTCTTTCAAACTCCCTCTGCATGGCATGCACACAATTGGATAGCGCTACAACCAACCAGAGCAACGAAGGTGAAGCAGAGCTATCCGTATCCGGTCGGCAAAACTCAGAACACATCTTCCCTTTTTAAGACTTCAGTGCCGTTCTTTGTTCTTTTCTCAGAGAAAAGCTTAACTCCAAGTCTTCCAGAGGCGCGACCAAAGCTGATTCGAAAGATTCTGTGTTTACTAGAAGCACGCAAGCGCAACTCGGCCGTCATTATGTTAAGCCCCGCCCACCTACTCTATACACGATGTGATTGGCCCGACCAGAGTTTGGCGATTACAGCTCAGAAGTGTATTGAGAGTTGCTAGATAACACTCGTGGGCAGATTAGATTTGCTGCCGCTAGGGTGTGTCTAGATTTCTAGGCTATCATTATGGAGCTTGAGAGATTTCATTTATGGGGATGCTTCTAATGCTCATTAGCATGAGATAAATGTTTAGTAAGTAATTTCCTCATTTCAAATCTAAAGTTTGGTGCCGATGTCCTTCTAACAATTGGTTTTAGAAGTTCTCTAAACAAATGGATTTCTGATTCCAAATCCAGGAAAGGGATTTAGATAAAAAGGGCAAACAGTGGCTTGTCCCCGCATTGATCTGAGAGATTAAGTCCATGAATTGAAATGTTGAGTTTTACAGTTCAAGGCATGTGGGATTTCAATAATTGTTTAATTCACATTGTTTATTTTCACCATAATAGCTTGCTAAATATTTGATGAAAACATATTCATACGCAGAGATTTGATTTCCAAGGGTTACCGTCATTCGCAGATCTTATTGATGGAATTAGCTTGGTGTGATTTTTCACCCACCAAAAATAACAAAAACAATATAGGGTACTGGATCTGGCTGATATTGTTTATATATATATCACGCCAATATTGCTTTCCAGCATCTCCTCTGAGACGTTGCAATTACTATGGAAAACAAATGTAAAAAGTAAGTAAATGAAAGCAGGCTTAATAAATTGGAACCGGGTCTATTGTCCCGCCACATTTTTTTCATGCCGTACCTCTAACAAACACTGCAGAGTCAAATATAGATATTCCCCTTAGACGAGATGGAAATTGAGAGATAGAGCGGGAGAAAATGCTAGATCTGTTGGAGATATATTGGCAACACAGGGGGAACATGTTATTATAGGGCAGGATATTTCAGTAGCAGCTTGACTTTGCAGTGGTGCGGTATTCTGAACATATTTAATTGGGTCCCCGCTGATTGATTGCCGTTCTTCCACTGAAGCTCGGAGTACGTGAGAACAATATGAGAATATGATGGGATGTCATGTGTGGACAGCTGTACTTGGGGGTAATATGAAAAGTGACATTAACAGTGAAGAAAATTGATTACTTTTAAATCTGAATATATGCATTAAAATGAATCATTATTAATTATATCATCGGGAGACAAAGAAAATAGATATCCATCACTGCACGAAGAAGCATTTTTAAGGGAAAAAAAGAAAAAAAGAAAACTAATAAAGCACGTAAAAGAAAGTCTCTCTCCTGAAATGCATATACATGCATTAAATTTGAATGTTAATTTAGTGTGTCCTTAACCTCATGTTGATCCAGGGGGATTGTCACGGTTATAAATAGCTTGGACTGTAAATGGCTTCAGATAAAAGTATCTCCTGACAGCCTGATATTTACTTTCTTACTAAATATAAATCTGAAAATCAACATGATATTTAAATTTCCTACCTACATCAGATGAAAAATGAAAAACACTTTTTGACCTGCATTTGTATGAAGGCCTACCATGCAAGTCATTTAAAATATTTAAACATATTTTACAGTAACAATGTATTAGAAATAAAATATGAGCTATATAATATAAGGATATTTAAAAAAAAAGATTTTATAAAATAGCCTACTGGTGTGTGTGTGTGTGTGTGTGTGTGTGTGTGTGTGTGTGTGTGTGTGTGTGTGTGTGTGTGTGTGTGCGTGCGTGCGTGTGCACGCGCGTACCAGAATATGCTTTAAAACATAAAACAATTTTTTAAAGAAAAAACTGAGTCACCTTACAAAAAATAAATAAAAATAAAATAAATTTCTTGTGTAGGCTATGTTATTCAGTTAATATTTACTCTTTTTTGTCATATTTGTTACCCTGGTGTGTTTATGTTTGTGTGGCTAAACTTGTGGCCTTTCATTGTACCCAAGATTATCTTTCAGAAACTAGGCCTAAGTTAGAAAACAAAGTATACAGTCACCAAAATGGGTGTAATATCATCACTGATATATATTTTTGCAGCAAAGTTATAGCAACCACAACAAAATAAAAGTAAATAAAAGAAAATACACATTTAATAGTGTATTATTAATGGAAACCCCTTTGATCTACATATTAAACAGCATATTAAATGTGACTTTTTGATTAAAGATTAAAGACTCCTTAACTTGGGTATACCTGTCAGGAAAAAATAAAAAAGGAGAAAAAAATATAGTAACAAGTACAAACTGTACTCATGCGTTTTAGAATAATAAAAAAGCATTTTTTGTAATAAAAAAATATCCGTTGGCCTACTGTAACCAGGAATCTCTCTCTCGCGCTCTCTTAAGTGGAATCGCCCGGAGATTGACAGATTTAACAGCGATGACGTCGATTTTCAACCAAGATGAAACTCGCGTGCGTACCCGCAGCCTCAGTTAAATAGGAGACGCTCAGAAGGGCAGCACCGCGCGCTTTCTTGGGATGCACGCGTCCGCACAATTTCTGCTTGGAAGTCAACAGAACAATGCAGTAGACTAGAGACCATATCGCGTGACACTGGACATAATGAGGTCTTTTCCTGGACTTTAACGGAATTCCGGGGGCGAAAGTTGTTTACGCAGCGCGAGGCTCGTGCGTGGATGTGTGAAGACATGCTGCGAATCGCTTGTTAAATATTTCGGGACGACCAGTGAGCGAGAGACTATGCAGCCGTTGATGGGGCACGAAGTGTCAGATGGCGCGTTGAAACTCGTATTGAACTTTCATCTATCCGAATAGAAACCTGTCGCGCGAGCAGTTCCACACATATCAGCAGAGGTTTTTCTTTTTCCCGCATGGAAAGTGTCCCTACCGAACAGCCTGTTCTTCTTGAGAATACGGGAATGTTTATTGCGTGTTGAGTCGGGATGGATGTGCTGTTGTAAACGCGACAGACCATCAGAGAGATGCAGCATCTTCGCGTGGCGTGGGCGCTCGCGGGAGCGGCGCTGGGCTTTTTTCTGCTGTTCTGGATTCAAGCGCATTTCTTCGGCGAAGGTAAGCCAATAGCCAACGGTCATTGACAGAATAAACCGAACACATATAAAAGTGCAAATTTTACGATAAATGGTGATAATAAAAACAAGCAGTTGTGGTTGCCAGAACTTTAGTGTAAAAATATAGTGATGTTGCAAACATTTGGATGACTTTTGTGTATTACGCGTTATTTTTAAAATTATTGTTCTAACTGTAGGCTAGGCTATACGTAATTAAATCATATATTAATACCAACCGTTTTGAGCTATTAAAATAAGTTACTGTGAAATGAGGCTACTGATAATACAGGTGCATTATGGAAGGGCACGTGCATTATGAATGAGTGTAACTATGACATAAAGACGGACCACGGTTACATACACAAACATCAAACACCATCAGACACTAAATAATGCAGTAAACGTGAACTAAATAGCATATAATGAACTGAAATGTATATCTGTGATCTGTGAAGGGAATTGTGGGATGGGAATACCCCACCAAAAAGGTGCATGGTTTCAAAATTATAATTTCAACAATATCTTACAATTAAAGTATATGTATTGCCTTTATAAATATACAATTCAGATTTTTTCTTTTTAAAAGCATTGTTTTCAAATATTTTGCATTTATATACATACACCATTGGACACTAAAATAATGCAGTAAATCCAATCTAAATAACATAAAATGCAAAAAACTTAAACTACATTTGTATAGGGAATTGTGGGATGGGAATGCTTCTTTCTCCCTTAAATTCTAAGGTGTTTTCTAAGATTTACTTAAAAATATAATTTCAACAGTATCTTTCAAAAGTAGTCTATCTGTACTACCTTGTTAAATATGCAAAAATGAGAAATAAGGAAGAATTCATATTTAAAACCTAATAATTTATTTAAAAGTTGTAATAGGTGTTTTTTTCCCTCTAAGTTACATTTAATATTTTTTAGAGTGCCATATAACACATCAGGGTTACACCGTATACCACGGTAATATCGCAATGCTAAAGCTTCTAAATACTGCAGACGCTACTGCTTATGAACGCTAGTATAGTCTATACGGTATAATACCGTAAGTAATGTAATATGTGTGGCAGTAACGCTACTTAAAATGATCATTCAAACACTTAATGTCTGCAAAAACATTACAAAAGAGTTGCTGTGCCCTGTAGTAAATGCCATGTTGATTCTGTGCATTATTAAGTGTTATCTGAACTTCAGTTTACAAGTGTTTTATTCCAGCTCATTTTGCAATGATCAGCGCTATTTGCAATTTCGCACTAATTTCTTATCAGCTGTTTCAATACTTACAATGTGATTTTAACATTAGAAATGTGATAATTACATCCTGTTCTCCAGTCAGGGTCATAAATCTCAAGATATGGAGGCAAAAATGCTCCTGTTTAAGTTCTTGTTTTTTATTGATACACTGGCAAGTAGGGCTGGGTATTGACACAAATTTCACGATTTGATTCAATATGGATTATACATATATTATTAACCAATGCTCTTGTAGTTGTAATACTATAATTTTGAAGGAAAAATGAGCTTAATTGTATACAAACATTTAAATTACGTTCAATTATAGTTTTTGGGGTTATCTTGAGCTGAGCCAGAGTAATCATTCATCAACTGAAAACAGGATGACCAATCGACTATTGGGATTTAAAGGTGCCCTGCCACACAAAACTATTTTTAAATATGTTAGGTCCATATGAGTTTGTGTTATGTAGTGAATGTGATGAAATAAGCAGAGAAATCAGGCCAATTACAAAAGCTGGTCAGTCTGAAGTGGTGTTGCCTGAGCTCATTAGCCTACTGTTCATGAGCTCACCTAGTTGAGAGTACGCCCACAGAATTCGTCTAGATCGGTGACAGTTTTCATATACAGCAAAGATGGCTTGTCAACAGGCTTGTGCGCTATGCATGAATAGAGATTCCAGACAATAGTAAACAAAGTTCTTATGGACTTAATGGTCACGCGCGCGCGGCAGCCATTGTACATCCCCAAGACTGAAAGTGCATACGAAGTGTGCCATTTGGGACAGGGCCTTATTCATAAAGACAGCCAATTGCTTTGTTACTCAATGAATATCAGCTGTTTTGAATGAAATGTTTGAATGAATAATTCAGTGACTCAATCATTAAGATTTGCCACCTACTGGCAATTTTTAATTGCCCATTTAACTCTTTCCCTGCCTTTGACGAATTAATCTGGCGAGAATCTGGTTTATTTTGCAGATTTGACTGGCATCGTGATTTTTAAAGAATATTATGTATTTCCTTATTGCACTTGTAATCAGTAACATACACATACATTTATTTCTTATAATTATGACACATAGTGTATGCATATGTTCTGGCAGTGTATGTGCATTAGTGGTAATCTGCATTCATCTGGTCCAGAATTAAGAATAATAAGCAAAAATTGCACGTACAACCTTTCATGTACTTGTGCACTTAAAGATAGCTGAAGGCCAAACCAAGCATTGTCTTTTTGAATTGCTTTTCCATTTATTTACTTAAGGAAATGCCATACTAATATCATTATCATTTGCTGACTTTTTCTTTGTAAATGAACAACAATCATAATACATAGTTTGTAGACTTAAGTTGCATGCTGATATCAAAACATAGTTTTACAATTTGATTTACTATTAATTGTTATTATAAAGGATATTGTGGATAACATATAGATCGTATTGTAATATGCATTATGAAGAACCCTTCAACACATCTGCCTATATTCCCAATCTGACAATCCTTGAGCAGATAGATAGATAGATAGATAGATAGATAGATAGATAGATAGATAGATAGATAGATAGATAGATAGATAGATAGATAGATAGATAGATAGATAGACAGATGGCTAGATAGATAGATGGCTAGATAGTTAGGTGATGATGTGACACCCTAGTCCTCAGGCATCTTTTGTCTTCTATAAAGCTCTGGAAAGAAAAAGTGAGAAAACTCTGCCTCATAAAATTGATCCATGTTGCATAAGGGTCTCAGTATAAGGAACACTGTGAAATAGTTCAGACATGTTCATGACCAGTGTCTGGTTTTTTATTTTTTTTAGCTCAGAGAACAGACACTTATTTTTCAATATTCAAGAACTTTTTCACTACAAATCTTTAAATAGTTGTAATTGCATTTTGATGGACAGCACTTGCGGATGTCTTTAGTTTTAACCAATCAATGGACTTCTAAGTGAACTGATGTTATCATTACGTTCGGAGTTCTATCTGTGTGCGATATCAGAATAGGTGTAAGGTTCAGTGCGTAAGAGCAGTCACCCATTATGTGTGAGCTAGCTTTGAACAGCTTAAAGGTTTGAGTTGGCCTGCCGCCATGGCAAGCAAAACATGTTGGCCTGGTTGCCACAGTAACTGGGCTTTTAAGAAAATAATTGGAGAATGCATGGGTTTGCTTCTCACAAAGTGCCAAGGAATAGAGCAGTGACCTCCAGCATAGTGATAGAGAGAACCACAGGAGGCATCTGCCCGAACGCTTTTCATTTCCTACATACACAGACTTAGTGTAGTGTTTGATATTATAATGCAGCAACCTCAGACCTTAGCTTCCATTTTCCATTTTCTTCATTCATTTTCTTCTGTGGGCCAGTTTTGTTTAAGCTCAATTTAGAATGGGTTATCAATTTGATCAATGCTGATTGTTATAAAGAACAAATAAAATTAGTAAGTCAACACGAAATTCAAATGGACCGTATTTACTTTCCTTATACACAGTTTCTGTTGTTATTGTGAAGGATTCAACAGTGCATGGTAAGAATATTTTTTTTTATAAAAGTAGGTTGCTTCACCATCACCACTGAAACAGCTTTCCTTTTAAGCTGATGCCACTTTTTAAAAATGTTGCTAATAGTTTGCACAATTTCATACCGTTAAAATTAATAAAATAAACACTTTCCTTTTCGGCTGATGTAATTGTGTTTAGCACAATTTCATGCCGGTTAACAGTAATGCAGTAAAGACCCACTTTTCCTTAAGGATTATAAAATGAATCCTTACATATTCTGTTTAACTCAGAAATAAGTAAAATTATTTGCGAATGCCGATATTAAGCTTTTAAAGCTGATAAAAAAAAATAAAAAAAACTGAGACTTTATTTTGGTCTCATTTGCTGTTTTGGATGTAATGTTCCCTCTCAGAAAGGCGCCCTTTTATTAAATCCTTTTTTATAAATACTTTTTGCAAAGATAACAGCTTCTTGTCAGAGACTTGTTCTATAATGCCTGGTGAGTTTGGAGAACAGAGATCAGAGATCATTCCTCCATTCAGAATCTCTCCAGACCCTTCAGATTCACCGATCCATGTTGATACACTCTCCTCATCAGTTTCCTATAAGGTTCGGGTCAGGGGACTTTGGTGGCCATGGCAGAACCTTCATTTTGTTCTCAGTGACACATTTTTGTGTTAATTTTGATGTTTGTTTTGGATAATTTTTCTGATGGAAGATCCAACCACTGCCCATTATAATATTTCTTGCAGAGGCTTAAGGTTTTAATTTTTAATCTTACTTAAAAAAATATTTTAAAAAATCATATGATAAATGATTATAATAAAAAAACAAGCAATTGTGGTAGCCAGAACTTTACTGTAAAAATATATTGATGATGTTGCAAAAATTAGGATGACAGGATGACTTTAGGGTATTTTGCATTATTTATTTTTCCTAACTGTAGGCTAGGCTGCGCCATTAAATCATATTATATTAATACTAACCTATTTGAACTTTTATTAAAATCCGTTACTGTGAAATGTACTGATAATTGTACAGATGGCATTATGGAAGGGCACATGATGACTTTAATGTGTAAATAAAAATGGGCCTTTACAGTAATTACAATGACATAAAGACAGACCACGGTTACATACACAAACATCAAACACCATCAGACACCAAATAATGCAGTAAACGTGAACTAAATAGCATAAAATGCAACATAAAAAACTTAAACGTACATTTGTGTAGGGAATTGTGGGATGAGAATACGCCTTTCTCCACAAAAATTATAAGTGGTTCCTAAGATTTACTTACAGAAATATCATTTCAGCAATATCTTACCATCAAAGTAGCCTATACGTACTGCCTTGTTAAATATAGAAAATTAGAAATAAGGAAAACCTAATTAAAACCTATTCTATTTCTCTGTTACATTAATATTTTTAGAGTGCCATATAACACATCAGGGTTACACGGTATACCATCACATGGTAACATCGTGATACTAAAGCTTCAAAATACTGCTGATGCCACTGTTTATAAACAGTAATGCAGTTTAGAATCCATAGCCGCGTTTCCACCGCAGGAACTTTCCACAGGAACTAGAAACTTTGGGGTGGTACTCGGTGTGTTTCGACCGCATCAGGAACCAGGGTCTAAATGAAGTTCTTTGTAAATATTTCCCCCTCCAAACGGCCATGCTCGCGAGGTAGAACTCTTTCAAACTTCAGGAACTTTCGAGGGTGGGACTTGGGTGCTGAACATGCTGATTGGTTTAGCTCACGCAGCATTTTATTTCAACCGGCATTTTTAAAAGTCTTTTGCGAAGTTCGTTCTGCATTCAGTGAATATCAGTCTTGCTCTTTCTGTCTCATGGCGTGCGTTCGTTTCAGCAATCTCACGGTTAATGTCCGTAATAGCTGATAATAACCTACATTGTCATTTTAATTCTATCTTTACAAGCTTTCAGAATACGCTTTAGTATCAGTGCTCTCTTCCGCTATTTTGTTCATTTTAGTTTAGCTCTTAAGTACTTAAACATCAAAAGCAGCACAGCTTGAATCTCTTCCTGAATACTTGTTATTGTTGCACACAAAAATGATTACTGTCTGACACGGACTGGGAGGAGCAGGCGCGCGCAGTCCTACATCACTGTACTAATTTGCCTAATCTTTACGGTACTTTAGACCGCAGTGGAAACACAGACAGTAGCAGGTCTGGGGGAAAAATGTTCCTGTAAAAAAAGTTTCTGGTACAAATTGTTTTTGGTAATTTTGGTGGAAACGGGGCTCATGATGCAATGTGTCTGAATGTCCAGTTGCTGCCAAAAAACTTTCATCTGACCATAGAACCCGTCCCGTGTAAAGTTCCAGTAGCAACTGAATATGCTGGTGTTTGTTTTTGGATGAGAGCAGAGGATTTTTTCTTGAAACCTTCCCAAGCAACGTGGTTATTATAAGGGTTGTTCGATTTTTTAAGGCTTTCTGAGCCCAAGACTCAACTAATCTCAGTGATTCTCCATCTGTGATCCTTGGAGAGTCTTTTTCCACTTTAACTCTCCTCCGCACCGTGCATTAAGATGATATAGACACACAGTATATAGGCGAAGGCAGATTTGTAACATCTTTAGTTTATTGGAACTTCTTAATCATTGCCCTAATGGTGGAAATAGGAATTTTCTATGCTTTAGCTCTTTTCCTACAGCCATTTTGTATTTTGTGAAGCTGAACAATCTTTTGCTGCACATCAGAACTATAATCTTTGACTTTACTCATTGAGATGAATGATTAAGGGAATTTGGCCTTTGTGATTCCTCATATTTATACTCCTGTGGAACAAGATGTCATAGCTGGATTTCGTGTTTCTAGTCACCTTGGTCCGCTAAAAAATGTAAATATTAATGGGAATATACTTCAGAGATATTTTACTCATAAAATATTCTAGGAGTGGCAGTAATTATAGCCATGTTTTTGATTTTTTTTCTTTTTTTCATAATGTGTTTCCCCCCTGACTTTCTAGTCTTTTTCTTCAATGAAAGGTTAGGTTTCAGAGAGAGTGTGTATATATCACAAAAAAAGGAAAACTAGGCAATTCCCTAATGACCAAGGCATGACCAGTGTGTTCAGGTCATGATGACAATGAAAGCAAACAAAGAATTACTGAAAAAACCCATACACGGCTGATCATTTCAAATGAAGAGTTGGCTACAAAGATTACCATTACTGTGGCCACCTGAACTCCCCCAGCAGTTGCTAATTGATGGAAATAGCTTGAAAGAGGATGGATGGCAGACTAAAACTATGGAGTGATTAACAAAGTGGAACACTGAGGGCTGTGGAAGGCTTTCGTGTCTTTACAAAGTGTTCTGTCTGTTTTAAGTATTCTAAATAAATTAGATTAAAACATTCCCCGGGAGTCCTTACAGGCAGGCGTCTTGCAGTCACACTTTGCAGGGGCTTTTTGGTATGATTGGACTGTGGAAGCAAAGATTTTGGCTGCCTGCTGAGCTCAGAGGCCAGCCAGACTGACCTGGCATCAGGTCCAATCTCAGTCTGACTGTCATTACCAACTCTAAAGGAGACCCCTTGTCCCTCCCTCTGTCTACTGCTCCAATGTAGACAAGGAAAATGGGTGTATAGGGTGACAGAAAGGAATATATACTGCCCAGAAAAAGTATCCTTAGCTCTTAAGCAAGTTATTGGCCATTAAAATTATGATGTATAGCAACTGGCTGAATAGTAGGACTTTATAGAAAGTTGACCTAAAATATATGATACAGGATCCTCAGTTTCAGGTTGCAATAATTCTGTCTACTCAATATAAAATCTGTACTCAATGTTTTTATGGTCTTGAGCTTGCCTCAGTTTCTAAAAAGATGGAATCAGATTTAGACTTTTTTAATGTAACATTTTTAATGTACATGCATGCATTTGGCAGTCACTTTTAAATTAAATTTAATTGTATAGTTATTTCATACAAATAAAAAAAAGATTGTTGTAGCTTTGTCTCCTGAATTTTGGCCAATTATTTATTGAAATAATGAAATGGCATTATATTTGTATTATATTATATGTATTCTTTTATTTTTACTCTTACCATTCCAAATGCGATGTGTTGTCTTTAAAGTGACTTTTCTTTTTTTTGTCTTTAATTTGACTTCCTACACACAGAAAAATAGGGTGTCAAAATTGAACCTTTAGAGGTACAACAGCTTGTCGCTGGGGCAGTACCCTTAAAAGGACATCTTTGTACCATTTTTACCACAAAAAGGTTCATAGTAGTACCTTAAGATACGCATTTGTACTCAAAGGTACTAATATGCACCTTTTAGGAGTAAAAAAGATACGAAGATGTCCTTTTAAGGGTACTGCCCCAGCGACAAGCTGTTGTACCTCTAAAGGTTAAATTTTGACACCCTATTTTTCTGTGTGTATGGACTTTTTATGGTCTTGGGCTTGTCACAGTCTCTAAGGAGATGGAATCAAATGGTAAATGCTAACAATGACTCACACACACACACACACACACACACACACACACACACACACACACACACACACACACACACACACACACACACACACACACACACACACACACACACACATGTCGTGTTTCCATGTTTTATGGGGACTTTCCATAGGCGTAATGGATTTCACACTGTACAAACTGTACATCCTATCCCCCTACACTGCCCCTGCTCCTAAACCTACCCATCACAGGAAACATTCTGCATTTTTACTTTCTTAAAAAAACTCCTTCTGTGTGATTTATAAGATGTTTTCCTCATGGGGACCTAAAAATGTCCCCACAAGGACAAGGATTTCGGATATTGCCATCTTTGTGGGGACATTTTATCCCCATAACGTAGGGATTACCAGGCCACACACACACACACACACACACACACACACACACACACACACACACACACACACACACACACACACACACACACACACACACACAAATATTTTAAAATAAATTAAAATAAAATAAATGTGTTTTTTAAATCTTTTAAAATAAATTGCATTACAATACATAGATAGATTCATTTTATAAAAAAGTTATTTTATAAAAAAAAACATTTATGTAATTTTTTAAAAATAATAATTGTATAAATAACATTAAATAATTTGTTTTCATCTTTCCTAGTTAAAAGAATCATGTTTCAAATCATTGAAGACTATGTTTTCTCATATCTGACTTTTCTGGTTTTCGTCTTAAATTTGACTTCTTGTGATCCTGGACTAAACTCCAACTCAGACTATGATCACATTGTCTATATGCAGTATCCTAATTGTCTTATCAAAACTCCCCATCTCAGAACATTATAGTCATACATGCTTTTGTTACTGGTGGTGTTTCTTAATGAAAACATCTTACAGTTAAATGAGACCAATTGACTCACATTGCAAGGCAATAACTGCAGCATAAAGCTTTCGGTTATAGAATTGAACTGAACGATCTTGGCATGAGAATGAAGGCTGATAGCATTGTGCGGTACGCTGGTGGAGTCCAGCATCGGTCCCCTGATGATAGACTCCCTTTTCACTCCATCACTTTTCTGACAGCCTGTAAAGGATAGCTTTTGAATTTCAGATCAGCACAGCCAGCAAGTCTCCATCTCCGAGATGCATGGTTGGCAGCTCTTTCATCCTTAAAACGCATGCACTGGAGTATACAGGAGATCCTGGGGAGAGAGCGGATAGGTTGGAGATGAATCAGACATTTCACTGTCAGCGGGGCTATTTAAACAGACAGGGAGGGTGTATCATCTATCACGAGTTGCGCCGCTTAACATGTCTAAGCTGCAGCACTTAAAGGCGTTTTAGAACAATGCGAGCAATCTGAAGCTTATCGGAGCAGTGTGACTCCGTGACCATTAGCAAAGTGTTGACTTGCATTCTTGCCGTGTTAATGAAGTCATAATGGCTCGTCCCGGAGTGAACCCGCTGCCATCTCACATTCTGTGTGTTTAATTGTGTTTTCCTCTGAATTATCCCAATGGTTGTACATTATAATGAGCATTTACATGCGCACCAATATACTGATAACTCACAGTATAAGTCTCCTAACCTAAGTCTAAGGTTACAATTAGTTGAAGCAAGTCGATCACAGGCTTGCAGGAAGTATGGCAGGGTGATGCAACATCTCGTTCCCTTTTCAGTGAACCATGGTTACAGTCTTAACCTGAGACGTTCAAGGGAATTTGCGCTGCATCAATGTCATTCTATGGGAATTAGTCTAGTTTGAATCATGGTGAGCCCAACTAAAACATTAGCATCTGCATCACACACCTCTTGTAGGGATACGGATTTTGAAGCTGCCATACTCCTAGTCCAATAAATCATAGGTAAAGGCTGTCCAGACGCTTCATATGCAATAGAGATAGCTTTGACTATCCACTTAATAATAATTTGTTACATTTATATAGCGCTTTTCTAGGTATTCAAAGTCCTTTACATATAGAAGGGGGGAATCTCCTCAACCACCTCAAAAGGCCATCAAAACTATAGATTGTGCCACATTAGTGGGGACATACCCCGGGTGTAGAAAGGCTTTCACCGTACCAGGTGCAAACTCTAAGCACGATGGGGCAACCGACCAAGTGTGAAGGTCCCCTACTCTCTATAGATGTTATTGCCAGAAGAAGCACCGTTTTTAGTGACAGAAATTTCTCTGGAATGTTTTCCCTTAGCTCAAACGGAGCAGTAGAGAGGCCTCTCAAACTATGGCCATTTCCCAAGCTGGTACCCTCGTGCAGCTTGCAGGCCTCAGCCTCAAAGAAATACAGAGGAAATGCGACACCCACGGGTTTCTCCCCAATGATTCCCCACCCAGAGGTGCGTGGTAAGCAGCTATGGCTGCCATGTAATCCTTCAGAGTGGAGGGAGATAAACCTGTGGGAGAATTGATCTGTTGATACCAAGTTCCAATCGGATACTTGTATTTTCCTAGTGCTTGGTGCAAACTTCAAGTACATTAAAGAGCCCCTATTATTTGTTGTGACGTCACGACGAAACATTAGCATGTTGCCCATCCACTTATTGGACATGTGCCCTGCAATACATTACACACACACACACACACACACACACACACACACACACACACACACACACACACACACACACACACACACACACACACACACACACACACACACACACACAGGTTTGTTGATGGAAGCACACTTTATAATGCTGATGGTGAGGAATTACAGCAGAAACATAATGTACTTCAAACTGAGTAGCATCACTGAGAAAAGTCCTGCTCAAGGTTCGGGTTAAATAACTAGTTCTTCCACTGTTTCATCATCGATTCAGACTTGCTATGGGATTCATGTAAAATCAATGTCATCATTTCTGCCTTTACAGTGTATACTATCGCTGAGCATTAGGAAGCCTCCTGAACGGAGCTGGAGTTCAGTTGTGGTAATGGACGTTTGTTTCCAAAATACGCGCTGTACGCGGTAGACCAATCACAATAGACTGGGCTGTCTGACCAATCACAGCAGATTAGGCTTGTGGAATGGAAGGATTAAGAGAGACTAATTCATTTGTTGAGTCATTTGAAAATCATTGAACATTGTGGTGATGTGCAAAGTATATTATGAGAAAATTAACCAGTTTTTTTTTTTTACCTTTGATGCACGTAAACCTGTTGTTAGAGATCTCCAAAATAAAATTAGGAAACTTTAAGTAAGGGATCATGTACACCCAGCCGGTTGTTACTGCAGAATAAACCCAGACAGAGTGATCAGGACCTTGATACAAAGTCCATTAAAAGTCCATAAAACGTCCATTTTGGTTTAACTGTTGGAAGCATGAAGCTCTCATGTCAGAAGGCTAGTCTGTCAGTGAAGTCCAGAGCAAAACGCAACCCATAGCAACATGTTATGGCAATGACATCTCAGATAGTCTGGTGGCAGTTAAAAATAAACAATAAATAAATTACTTTTGAGCGTTTTGTTAAAAAAGTATACATCAAATACACTAAACACAGAACCTCATATCATGATTATCAGTATTATCACGGTTTAGTTCAAATTAGACGAAAATGTTCAAAATAACAGATGCACGCTGAGAACATTTTAACTAGTTTTATTTTTGAAAATCAACAAAAAACTAATAAAACAAGCGGCTCTATGCACTTTTTTAAACAAGATCCTATGCTGTTGGATTTCTTTCCTTATAATGGCAACGCATCAGCGCACATCCATGCATCATAACGGACGCTCTTTCTCGTTTCATTAATGCAACTTGTGTCTTTGCCTCTCTGTTTTGGATTGTATTGAAACGGAAATCAGAGGACTTTACTATTAAAGGAAGTCATAATAAGTTTACAATGAATAATACATTATTATCCCTTAAATGTCACCCTAGTCTTGTCTGAACTTGTTTGTCCATCTTTGGCTCAAAGACACTTGCTGCAAACTTTTTTTGTGGAAGCTTCACGTTAATTTCAAGTGAGTGAGATACAGTATTTAAACTCAAAACTTTGTGTTCAATTATTTCCCAGACGTAGTTTTGGTATTGAGGTCAAAGTCCACTTGCCTTGCGTTTGCTATACATCAGTGTGTGATGGTCACGAAGACGACGATTTGAAGTGTTTGCCCCTATAGCAGCGACTTTTTGCATGTTCTGCTGACAGGGTGACGATCCTTGATTAAATTTACCTCAGGACTTTTGTAAAAGCCAAAATTTGACCACACCTCAGATTTTGTCCTTTTAGAAGGCTGAAAAATGTCCTGGTGCTGTCACTCCCTTCTGCCATTTCTTCTCATTCAAAATCGTGATAATCAAATATGGTTTTAATGATAATAAAATTTTAAACGATATTACTAACCGTCAGTATATTTTATCGTGGATTATCATGAAACCGTGAACCCCTAGTACATTAACCTCTGTGCTTTAGTTGTTGTTTTTGGGTTGATGTGCTCCTCTATGTGTGTTCCTGTCATTGAACTCCTGCCTGTTTTGGATTCCCCTGTTCTTGGATTAACTTTTGATGTTGTTTGTTATTAAATCATTTATGCTGCATTTGGATTCTCACTCTGCTTCATCCCTGCTCGCACGTGGCACTCCCCTTGATATACTGCAATGCTTTAATGTCCTTTATTTCTATGGCTCTGCTCACAATAAGCACGGTTCGAATTAAATTAAGAGAATTATAATTTCTCTGCCTCCTGTAAGAATGCATTAAATCCAACAAAGTACTTTAATACAATTTGTGAAATACAAATTGTTTGTACATTTTACTGTAAAAATATTTTTTAATTGTCCATTAAAGTTTTATATGGGTCAATATAAATACTGTCCTAATGAAAGCCACATTTTGAGCATTTTTTACTGTATCATTTTTTACTGTAGTCTTTTTTACCATTTCTACTTCGACTGCATTAGATAAGAACACATCTTTATAATTTCATAGGTCAAGAAAGAGTTAGTGTGAAATATATTTAATCCTCCCCTACCATAAAAAAGTTTGTTCTATATGTGCTTAAATCTGCAGTAAAAGTGCGGATTCACTGTTGCTCAGTGAAGTTTCACAGATAAAATACAGTGATTTCAATAGGACTTTGAATTTTTGGCCATACAAATTCACCGCACTGACCAACAGAAAGCTGCTTGGCTAGAAAGTGACTTCTGTGTGAGCTATGTTTCATAAATTGCTACTGACAATGGAGCTATTTTGCCTACAAAATTTTGCTGAAATATCGCTAATGTGGCACACCTTAAGGATGCTTAACAACACAGCCATACACACTACAATAAGCCAACAAAACATAAGTTATGGTGTTTACATGCCAGATGAGGTAATGGGCAAAAATAATGGGGTATCAATCAGTTTATGCTGAAGGCGTTTATGACTTATTCTGGTAAAGGAAAATAGATGATGAACATGTTTACATGACCACACGTATCGTTTGCTTATACAAATTTAGGTTAAGAACAATGTTAACACATTGAATGATCGTTTACTCTGACTCAGAGGGGGAAAAGGGTAGTGGAGGTAAGGAGGCCACGATAAGGTGGTGGAAAACAGTGTCGGTGTTGGGTTTGTCATAAAGCCATGGCAGGGCCGAATGAATGAGTGAGAGATTAAAGGAGGGGCGCTCACAGTCTGCATTCAGTCACTGCAGAGCCAGACTTTGCTTCTGGCATGCTGATTAGCCTCCATGAATGGCTCTATGGACTCCTCTCTCTCCGGCATCTATCAGAGCCCAGTCATTACGGCTTATTTGGAGCTGAAGTTGGAAATTAATGGTGAAGCTTTTTTCTTCCAGCTTTGGAGTGGGTCTTACCTTTAGGGCGCAGTGGAGAAAGCGAGAAAGAGGCTGGGTGTTGTCAAACATGACATGACGAGAAGATAACTTTGCTCGGGGAAAAGGCAGTGCAGGGTGCATTGATTTTAAATAGCAACATTTGCATTTTGATATTAATCAGAGATGATCACTAAACTATATTTTTAAGTATTCTTTATGTAGCAAGTACACTAATACTGATCTATAGTGGTAAATTTTGTAAGTGTATTATTTCAATATCGCTTGGGACTAAACTGGCACACTTTTTAGTATATAAAAGTATACGTATATGTGTAGTAAACTTTAAGTGCACAACTAATTCACAACTTTTTTTCATTTGTATTGCATCTGTACTAAAAGTGAACTTATACACTGATCAGGAATAACATTATGATCACTGACAGGTGAAGTGAATAACACTGGTTATCTCTTCAACATAGCACCTGTTAGTGGGTGGGATATATTAGGCAGCAAGTGAACATTTGGTCCTCAAGGTTGATGTGTTAGAAGCAGGAAAAACCGGCATGCATAAGGATTTGAACAAGTTTGACAAGGGCCAAACTGTGATGGCTAGACGACTGGGTCAGAACATCTCCAAAGCTGCAGCTCTTGTGGGGTGTTTCCAGTCTGCAGTGGTCAGAATCTATCAAAAGTGATACAAGGAAGGAGTCAAGGAGAAGTGGTGAAACGGCGACAGGGTCATGGGCGAAGGCGGCCAAGGCTCATTGATGCACGTGGGGAGCAAAGGCTGGCACGATCAAACAGACAAGCTACTGTTCCTCTTCATGGGTTCGACATTTCATCCACTAAGTTAGCCAAGTAAATTTTGATTTACATGCCGTTTAAAGTTTGATGATCATGTTATTTTACATATCTGCTTACATATACTATTGCTTGTTTCTGCATTTTCTTCACCTGATCTGAAAATTCTGTACTAGAAGATACGTCATAACGCTATAACATTATAAATCAATATTTTCAAATAATGTAAGTTTATAGGACAGCTTGTGAAAATATGTAAAAATGTATTAAATAGATCAAACCAAACAAATACAACTACTAGTCAAGTATACTACAATACGCAATTATACTTATATCTCGATCAAAAGATTGAGTTCATGTATAGTCCAAAACTTAGACCTTTCTGTCAGTATAAGTCAAGTATACTTGTGCGATTTTAAGTATATTTCTGAGAAGTACACAAAAGGTAGACTGGAAGTATACTTTCGTATTTTTAGTTTAAAATAATTATTCTAAATCACCAAAATAAACGTATTTTTTTGTAAAGGTTAGTCAATAGAATGTGTTAAAGGGACCATCAAAATAAAGTGAAACCTTATATTTTTGTTGTTTATTGTATCAAAATTGTGATATTATCTGAATGAGAATATATACTGGACTAAATATTTGATAGTTATATCTGAAAACATTACTTTTTTTTATCAGCAGATGGCCTGTCACGTTAAGTTACAGCAGGGAAAAACATATATTTGTGAGACAATGGAAGAAGCAAGGCATCCAAAATGAATCCTCTGTACATAAATGTTCTATTTTTTTCACATCTCGACAATCAGAGAGCTTATTTTGAAGAATACATTATTCAATTCGGAGCAACTTTGATAACGAGGACTTTCCACCCACATCACCGCTCTCATTTCCTGCGAGAAGCGCTCGCATCATTTTCTGTGATGATGTAATCGTGAAGTATCTGCTCTGTCATATCAACGATTCTACTTTATTCAGAGCTTCTGTTCAATTCAGAGTCTTTGAAGAGAGAAAAAGCAGACGTTCACCTATTAGAGCAGACACCAGAGCAATGCCTTCTGATTTTTGTATGCTGATATTTGATTTTGCAGAAAGAGAGAAGCAAGAGCGAGAGAGTGAAAAATGATGTCTGGAGAAGAAGAAAACATAGAGAGGGGAGGAAAAAAAATCAAATCACCTCTTGAAAATGTTCCAATAATCACTAACGCGCTCTAGCAACTGAGTTGGCCAAAAATAGATTGAATTGAAAGTTCTCTTGGTATTTTATGACGAGAGTAGCTTGCAACAAGGGTAGTCTGGAGAACTTTTCTTCAAATTCGTTTGTGTTTATTTTGGCAGCTCTGACAAACCTGTAATATTTTCTTCTCAGTTTCAAATGTAAACTGAAATATTGGGTGTAATAAAAGGTGATGGGCTTCACATCCTGATGAATCGATGATGGGCTGAGAGAGGAGAGCCTCTGCAAGTTATGGCTTCTTTTCTCTAGCGCCCGAGGCAAACAGATTTTCAGCTTTGCTCATAAATGTAAAAAAAAATATTTTTTGATTTGTGTAGAAAACAGATATGCAAACCAAACCAATCCAGCCTGGACGTGCTTTTACATTCTGTACCTCTGCACTGACGCCGCGCCTGTGGCGGTGGAAGTGCCATCCATCACTGTTTGTGTTGGAGCACATGCATGTTTGGTCAGATGAGCCCTTTCACACACTATAGATCAAACTTCAGTGGCATACATATACAGACATACAGGTAATTTTACATGCCAATAATTCTACTGGCTGCCGTATCTAGTCGAGAAGATGCTATAATCCATCATGTGCCACAGACATACACCCACATATGTCACTCACATCTATAGATCACAGACCATGCATACTACTAATGACTGCTATATTCAGACACACTTTCTGATTGAATGCTTCTTTCTGTAGTGAACTTAATTGTCACTATCTGTAGTGTAGATGGGGTTTAAAGTGACTACATCACAAGGAATCATTTTCTTGGATCTTTTGAGATAAAAGCGCTTGAAGTAATATGAAACATACTGTAACTTGCTCAAACCTTCCCAGTCAAGAAAGAGAAATTATTTTATTTTATTACGTCCTTGAATATTTCAGTGTAATCTTAACATTTATGTGGCATAAATTCACATTCTAGTGTGAACAGCACCTTGCAGAACTCAAAACCATTTAAAGAGATCTTATTTTGTTATTTTATTAATAATTTTTTTTTAATTGTTTTTCATTACTGGCTGGGTATTCCAATGTTATGAACATCAGTGTACATTTAACAACATCCCTTATTATTTTGGTTTCATCTTAACTGTTTATGTGGCATATTTTAGTGCTAATTATTTTGTGCATCTGTCACATTATAATTCAAGCTTTGCAAAGAGGCTGTCAATGAAGCAGTTCAACTGTTTAAAAAAAAAAATATTTTTTTTTGGGGGGGGGGGGGGGGGGGGATTAAACCCATGTTCTACGAGTCAGCTATTTTTGACTGGTAGATATTATTACTATTTTTACTATATTACTATTTTTGCCCCGAGGTCCTTTCATCTTAGTAAAGCTTTTTGTGTCATTTAATATTTTATATTATACATTTTATTAAGGGTTGAAAGAAATTACCGGTATGTGAAATTGCTTGCTGGATGTGCTGTAGTATAACATAATAATCAAATAATAATAATCAGAGATATCTTGTTCATGGCACGCATACTCTTTATTATCAGCGGCAGAGTTTAGATTTATATGTTTTTTTTGTCCTGCAGATAATGTGAAAGCCAGTATGGCAATTGTGATAGACTGCCTGTTGAAAGCTTGGCAAAGGACAGCCTAAGTGTATACATAACCATTTCTTTGTAAGGGGGGGTGTTGAGGCATCCTGCCGCTGAATTAATCATCATCTAACATAAGCGATCTCTCAAGAGGTTGTACGCTGCTTTCTTAGCCATCTGTCTGGACTTACACTGGGCTTTATGGAAGATCTGCAGCCCACCCTGATGCATCAAGCTTTTTTCCGCTGACACGTCACTGCTAGGACATGATTCACTGTCGCAGGTCCATACCCAACATATTGCACTGGCTTGATGAGACCGTGTATATAGATTCCTGTTTATGCAGGTGCAGGATAATAGAGGAACATTGAACAATGGCTGCAGTGTGCAGCTTCAGCAGAACTTGGTCCCCATCAGTCTGCTAACAAGGGTGATGCCTCAGTCTACAATATTAGTAGGGAAACTAACAGCTCAGCACCGTAAAAATCCATTTATTCTGTCAAAGCTGTGGGCTACTTCCAAATGCAGAGCGTTGTGGTGTTTATTTGGGATACACTGGTTTAAATCTGGCCTGTGTCGCATCATAATTCTGTTTTTTTTCACTCTTTTGTGCTTATTTTTTGTCAACTTTGTGCTTTTCTGTTAAAATGGCTATATACATTTAAAAATTACACAAATGTTTTAACTTCACCACTTCACTCGTTCCTCACCATTTGTGCTATAATTATGAGAATAATTCATGCGGCATGCTGAGGAGAGCTGTACTGTTACTTTTCTTAGCATTCAGGCTTGCCATTTTCACCCGGTAGATGATAAACTGAGCACAAAAACAGCATAGCATTGAAGAAGGGACCTGAGAAGAGCTGTGCAATTTGGGGGATAAAAAAAAAACTGTGATTGGGATTTTAAATTTGATTGACACTAAAAGAAAGAAGAGAAAAAGCTCCAGGTTTGCTGTGCTTATTTGTAAGGTTGCACAATTTGGCCAAACATGTTGTGATTTATATATTAATGTGAATAAAATGTAATAAATAATAAAATGTAAAAAAAAAACGAATAAATATTACAATTAATATTGTACAATTATAATAATTATTAATATTATTATTACTAAATAAAAAAAATGAATTACTCATTATAAAATTTTGATAATATTTGTAATTTGTAATCTGTAATATACAGTGTATATATATATATACACACATTTTTATATTTTTGACAACATCTGGTTTTTAAGTGCTTCTCATTACAAGTTTGGGGAGATTGTTGGTGCATGCTGTGTTCCCAAATGCACATTATACCCAAACTGAGTTCATGTAGAGCAGCATTTACTGTGAACTAAGCTGCTCTGAGACACTGGAAAAAAAAAGATTCATAAGCAGCTTGCTTATTATTTAATGAACACAATGACCTGCTTCACCCTAAAACATGCATCACATATTTATTTAATTAAATGACTGTCTATATCCCAGTCATATCAAGATTTCAGTTTTGATTTGATTAATTATGCAGCCCTCGACCTGAGCAGTTGAGAGTTAAGAACTGGAATTACAGACTTGGGTTAGTAACCAACTATTAGCAACCACCCTGAAGATCCTTGCAACAGCATATAAATGTGCTAAAAAACACTAAGAACATATTAGCAACCGCAAAGTGGTTGGCAACCAGCCACAATCTTCTAGCATTGTGGCACAGAGTTTGGCACCACTGGCGTTTTCTTTAAAAAGATTTGATTGTCATCCTGGTGTTATTGAAAGCCCAGCTGACATTTATCTAAACTCTTTGTCCTTCATTCAGGTCAGCTGGTGGCAGGTACATGTGAAATCGTGACTCTGGACAGGGACAGCAGTCAGCCAAGGAGGACCATCGCCCGGCAGACGGCCAGGTGTGCCTGCAGGAAGGGCCAGATTGCTGGCACTACCAGAGCCAGTCCAGCATGTGTAGATGGTAAGAATGAGAAGGGGCTGAGGTGGGACTCATCCAGGCTTTGGTGCCACTGCCTTTAAGCCCAGCAGAGCAGCCATAGCTGGGGCTTTCAGATTCCAGACTGATCCATGAGATTACACTGCTCAGTGAGTGTGGCTGAAGTGTCAGTCACAGGATTTGGAATGTTGCTGCAGGTTTCATCAGTGCCTGAGGTCACGTGTGCCGAATATTTTACGAGATGACGGACGCTGGGGAAATTTAGACATGGTGAGATTAGCTCTGAGCTGCTGTGTGTTATCACAAATGACAAGTGAATATTGACTACAGGTTGTCATATGAACAAACTTGAGTTTTTTAAATCTTTAAATACACAAAGCTAAATAAGCAGTCAGACATAACTGAAAGACTTGCAGTTCAGTAAATGAGTCAAATGTTAAGTAATGGATTCAGTGATTAACAGAAGGATACGTTAGACTGATTCAAACCTTTTTGAGCGTTTATTAAATGAACTGGCTCATTAGAGTCATTTGTTCATGAACCAGTCTCGTTTAGACTGTCAGTCCAAACACTATTTTTGTGTATATTCTATTGAAATCTGATCAGATTTAGCAAGTGCAAAAACGGCAACAAAAAAATAAAATTCACTTGAAATGCTACATTAATATGTGGTTTGCAATCCTATTCAAATCTTATTTTTGGAAATTAGTTTCAGTCTGACTGCTCTGATCAGATTTTGTGTCTGTTTTATGTGGCTTTCTCACGGCGCGTAAAACGTAAACGTCAGAAGTTATTATATGCTAAAAGTCAAGGTCAAGACAGAAACAAGGTGTTTTGAAACCGGCGGAGATAGAGTGTGCTTTTTGAATGATTCATTAAAATGCCCCTATTATGCTTCTTAGAATATAAAAATAAATGTATTGACTTCCAAAAGAAAGAATAGACCCTTAAAAAGTAGTTTTTTTGTTCGAATGCCACTGTGTGTCTCTAGAAATGATATTTGCATGTTGCCCACCTATGATGTACGTTGTCCGCCCGGCCACAAACTGGTAATTTTACTGACGACAGCTTCTCAAATCTCGGAGTTCAACGCAGGATTCACAAAACGCTTGAAAATTTTCTTGAAAGATGGGTGAGTGCACAGTTTATTTGGACCAGCTTGCTCCTCAGAATCACAACCTGTAAATATTATTAAGTATTGATGGATATATTTTCTACCGTTGTTCAAAATACGTAGTTTTGTGTTTTATTTTGTGTACGTTTCCGAGTAAGACTCAAACTTACTTAATTAGTTCTGTAAGTAGGGATAGTTCAACCAAAAATTAAAATGTTATGTTTATCTGCTTACCTCCAGTGCATCCAAGATATAGGTGACATTGTTTCTTCAGTAGAACACAAATGAAAGTTTATAACTCCAACCGTTGCAGTCTGCCAGTCGTATAATGCATGTCAATGGTCACAAAATCTATGAGAGTAAAAAAAACATGTCCAGACAAATCCAAATGAAACCCTGAGGCTTGTGATGTCTTAAGATACAAAACCAGTGGTTTGTGCAAGAAACCAAATATATATATATATATAAATTGTATTTTTTTTAACCTCTAATACACCACTATGTCCAACATCCTTGATCCACAATCACTTCCGGATGTCCTTCACCTATATCTTGGATGCCCTGAGGGTAAGCAGATAAACATCAAATTTTCATTTTTGGGTGAATTATCCCTTTAAGAAGCTGTGGGCCACTATGACCTAAAGCTGTTTCTATTAATGCAGATTGTCAGCCGTTTTAGAGAGACTGAGAATCAGTGAACAATGTAATAATGTGCACTGTATATTATCAAAGTGTTTTTTGACTTTTGAAGGATGTAAACTTGTTGTAGGAGACCTCCAAAACAAAATCAGGAGCCTTTAAAATAGAATAATAGGGGCACTTTAAATTAACTGGCTCATTAAAAATCGTTCATTCACAAATCAGACTATGTTAGTTGCGTTGTACTTTTTTTTGTGCTAAAATTTTGCAAAGACAAATGACAAGTAAATGCAAATGTATCATATGTTTACTACATCATATGTTATGTCAACTACAGGTTGCCATATGAACAAATGTAACTTTCTAAAATCTTTGCTTGACAAGAACCAGCTTGTGAAGCTGTAAAGTGAACACAATGGAAAGACGTAATACAGGAACCTTTATCTCATCACATTAATTTCAACGTGTTGCTTGTGTTGTATCTTAGCTTTTTTAATGTGATTCAACTGAATTTGTCAACTTGAATGGCACCACTTATTTAAATTATATTTTGCAAGTCCTGTACTTTTGTTGCATTTCCTTTTCCCTCAATTTAGTTTTAGTCTTGCATGGACTGGGTTTTCAGCGTGACCTGCACTTATCTTCATGTGGTCGTATGTCTTCTTGCCTTCAGTTGTTGCTATGACACCCGAGTAATTTCAAGACATATTTCGTAAGGTAGGAGTTTCTTCATGGCCAGATGAAAGTAGGTGTTCTTGAGTAATTGCTTTTGAAAGACACAGTCCTCCATGTTTCTACGACCTTACATCACCTGTAGTGGGCTACACCACATGGCAATCAGTAGAAAAAATATCCAGGATAACGATAAAGATGAAAAAATAAAATGAGTGCAAAAACAACAATGCAAGTAGGGAAAAAATGCTGTGGATGTCATGTTTCAGTAATTCCTCATTGCCGTTATTGGAAAATTGTCTCATGGCTTATGTAATAAATTGACAATAAAAATCAGTCACTCTATGTTGGCATTTTCTAACAAGATATCCGGATACAATTTCTCCATCGGTGCGAGCAGGTCTTGAGGCTTTGGCCTTTCAAAAATGCAGTTATACCATAACAACCAATGGACTCTGCTCTTCTGATATAAATTTAAGCATTAAAAAGAAATTCTCAGTGTATCCAATTGACAATTTACCCCCTGCATGTGAAGACAATCTTTTCTTGAACTACTCATGCAGCTCCCTCAATATTTCCTCAGTTTTGTTTGCTGTTTAACTATTTACCCCACTCGCGTTTAATTTTGTGTAATGTGGCTCTCCGCAGCTATTAAAAAATTATTGATTTCTTCAATCGTTTTGTTTCTTTAGATAAAAGGCTTTTGCTAAATATAGCCTGATCTCTTCAAATGAGGCAAAGATGCTGTTTTATCTTGTTCTGTACTCCGTGGCTTATCTGATAAAAGGCAGGCAATCAGACAGGTTTTGATACTGAGAAAGAATAGCCATCACGTCTGCCATTATGTGTTAGAACTAAGACCGCCAGCTTTAGTTGCATGACAGCAGGTGCCGAGTCAACAAGCTGAATTTTGTATTTATCACATTGAAGACCAGTAAAACAAGATGACACGGTTGATCATGTGTGGCTCAGTGGTTGTGTATGGCAAAGAAGGAAAAAATCTAAAAACAAAAATCTTTTTAAAATGTTCTTCAAGTTCTTCTTTCAAATTGTGATACAATTTTTAAAACAGAAACTTATCAGTTTAATGACTTTAAAATGCCATGTTTTGCAACACCTCTTTATAGCCTGAATACATGTTAGTGTTCGCATCTGTAAAATGTTTTAAAATATATTTTTGAATGTAAAAAATCAATTTTACAATTATCATTAAGAAATAATTCAGAAGTATAAGATTATTATTGTGTACATAAATATAAAAATGCCAAATGTCATAATGGATAGTCACTGCATGTATCAGAATTAGCTTATACCTATTAGCAGTAACGATGAGCAAGCAGTTGTGGAGTCATTCGATGAGCAGATCTGTTTCCAAAAGTGTTCAGTTTTTCCTTTTGCAAATTCCATCATGTAAACAGCGCACCTGCTATGGCGCAAGCGCAACTGGAATGGGAGATGAAACACTTTTAAGACCGTTTAACTCCATTTAAGACCATGGGTTGGGCACGGCGACAAACTTTCCCGTCGTTAAACTAGCAAAAGTGGATTCGGGCACGCCCAAAGTGTACGCTTCAGGCACCGATATCTTTAAAATAGGGCCTTTAGTTTTACAGTGCACTTGTTACATGTTACATATTAGGAGTAGGAATCTTTAGGCACCTCACGATCCGATCCCAATTGTGGGAGTCTGATTTCAAATCTTAAAATCAAATGAAAACGAATAGAAATTTTAAAAGAAAGATTTTTAAATATATAAACTAATATAGCTTCAAAACATCAAATCAGGTACTAAATAATAAAGAGGAACAAATAAACATTATAAGCAAAAAACAAAGAGTGCTTTCAGTATTTAAAGGTGCAGTGTGTGATTTTAAGCGGCATTTAGCGGTGAGGTTGTAAATCGTATCCTCTTCTTCCTTTCGCAGTACATAGAGAAGCTACGGTGGCCGACACAGGACAAAAATGTTGTTGTCGGAGAGAGTAGGTAGTGACTGTAAGGGGCCCCGTAGTGTAGATAGAAATGATACTAAGGGATGAAAGAATGATAGAAATGATTCTAAGGTAATAAAACCATAACGGTTCATTATGTAAGGTCTTTATACTCCCCTGAAAACATATTTATGTATATTATATCGCATTTCTGCCAATAGATCCTCATAAATACTACACACTGAACATTTAAGAGTATCTGAATGTTTTCCATTCAAGAGCTGTAAATGATTTTTCTCTCATTTTTAATGTTGTATGATTATTAATGATGACAGTGGGTGATCTAATATCTGCATTCAAACTAATGCACAGATCTCTTATGAAATATAAGATATGGTTTGTCCTGTCTGTTTTATCCCCTAAGACATAACTGACTGTTTACATTCATTTCACGTCATAAGCATTTTGAGATGCAAGTACATTTAACCATTTAGCCTTCTGTCAAAGTGAGTTTCATATTTTTAATATATAAGCCTACTGCATTCCAAACGACATAAATGATGCCTTCATAGAGCATTTGAAAGGAAAATACCGGCGGGCGAGAACGCACACTGCAAGCGGAACATCAAGCGAAACGCTCATTTCTCACAGAGTATATTCTGTGCAATGAAGCCAGTGAACGTCCCTGTAATTCGCTTCAACCTTTCTGAACTTTATAAGAGATTATTTTATGGAAGGCTCAAGTGGTGTGTGTGTGTGTGTGAGGAGTTGGAAACAAGCAAAATGGGTGTTTCTAAAAACTGTTGAAGAGAGAAACATGATGAGATCTAATTCCTATTTCATATACTTACTGAAGTAATAACAGTAAATTATTTCAGTAAAAAAAAGTAAAAAAAATCAGACCTGCCAACCTGTATGCATTTTGTGTAGCGGGTACGCATTTTGACCTCAAAGTATGGTTGCTGCGATTTGTCACTCTAAACTAAGCAACAACCTGGTGAAACCTCTGTGCACGCACAGTACTCAAATCAAGCAACAATAAAAGAAGATTGTTCTACCAATCATAGTGCTGGGTTCATTCCCCAAATAGCAAACGGGGATGATTGCCAGGTGCATAAGGTTTATCATTAAAAAGAGACTGCAAATCGACAGACACACAATATCCTGCTCAATCCCCCTTCCACTCCCGGTTTCTTAGCGAGCAAACAGTCACAGTAATAATAGTAATAATAATACAGTAATACTAATTAAATTACCCGTATATACTGTATATTTATTATTATTGTATGAAAACTAGCATGTTAGTTACTTATGGATTAAAAAGTACTGTTGTTTCAATGCTGCACGAGCTCACAAACACAAATGTGTGCACACACAGAGATAATATTGTAATTGCATTTTAATATAATTGTAAAATGAAAATTTACATTTCTAATTGTTGTTTTCAGAGGTGGACAAAGTACACAACTCTATTACTTGAGTAAAAGTACTACTGGTCAAATATTACTCCGTTACAAGTGAAAGTTGTAAAAACAGATTTTTACTCAAGTAAAAGTAAAGAAGTATTTGTTTTCAAAAGTACTTAAGTATCAAAGTAAATTTCCTTTTTTTATGCCAGTGCATTATTTTATTATTGTTGTATAAATGCACACTGTCATCATGGTTTAAGTCATTCAGTGATGCTCCATCTGACGTACTAGCATATGACTAACTTAAAACTCATTTAAATACTTGTATATAAGTTACAAAGCCCTTTACAAAGCTGCTGTCACTTTAAGGCCGAATGCACGGATCCAAAACACTGATACACTTCTGATATTCTCCCAACTTTACTCTTCTCTTTCACCCAGATGTTTATATTTTTAATATTTTATAAGACATGCACCAAGTGTATGCCAACTAAACTAATCTTGATTTTTTTTTTAAAACTGAAACATACTTTCAAAGTACGGCTATGGGTGCACACACTTGTGTCTAAGAACCGTCTTCTTCCATTTTGCTATGAACTGATCAGTGTTCAAAAAAAGTTGGGAAAATGTGACCCTATAAGAGAGATTCCTGATAGACTGTCTGAAACACCAACAACAAAAAACCTTTTAAAGAAGGAAAAAATCATCCTCCGACTTTCAGAGTTGCTACAGAAATGGCTTTCGACCTAGATAGAAATGTAGTGGAGTAAAAAGTACGATATTTGTCTTTCAAATGTAGTGAAGTAAAAGTCAAAAGTTTCCAGAAAAAATAATACTCCAGTGAAGTACAGATACTCAAAAAGTGTACTTAAGTACAGTACTCAAGTAAATGTACTTAGTTACTGTCCACCTCTGGTTGTTTTTGCTTATGATTTTTTTGTCAAAAAATTTCAGAAAACATTTTGCCTTACCCATCCATGTTTTTAAAATGTATTAAATGATAAAAGCTTTACCGTTATCAACACAACCCCTTGTTAAATGGAGGACACGGCTAAATTATACTATAAGCTATTCATTTAGCTCTTATTGGTCCTGTCTATTCGTTGTCAACTGAAGAGTTCAAATGCAAAAGCTTCTAAAAGCAACTCTGGTAAAAAATGATACTGAGGGAATGCTCTCAGCATATAGAATATGTTCATAAAATACTTTCAGTTCAAACCCACTAAATTCCAGCCTCAGCCCATTCAGAAGTACCGGTACTTAGGAGAAACCTATACATAGGAGCCTGACAAAAATGCTTATTTTAAAGAAAAACGTTAGAAGGACTTAAAGGCTTTTGCATCTGAAGTTTTCAACTGTTTTCTATAAATATGTTTGTATTGGCAAATGTTTAATGCTTGTGCTTGTCCTGTTTATAATGTGCAATGATCAAATTCAAATCAATATCAAATATCAAATGTGGCACGCTACAAATATAAACCTTTTTTTCCTTATATGGGATTTAGTATCATATTTGGATATTGGAATAGTAAATTAAGTATTTTAACTGAATCACATGTACACACAATGTTCTTATTTTACTGTTTTCTATATATTTTTTATTTTAGACTAGTTGACTAGTCATTACAAAACCTGTTTAAACGACTGTCAGATTATTCGTAGCACATATCCCGAATGTAAATACAAATTATATAACAGATTTTTATTTTTATTAAATAATTGAATGTGATACACTTGTGGTTATAAGTTTGTAAATGCACACATAATGCAATGCAATATTAAACATGAATAAAAAACAGTTTTTGAGGAGGTGTATTGAAACATTTGACAATAGTATAGAATAGTCCAGTGCAGTGCAAGAGAATTTGAATTGGTTCAAATTAAAAAACAAAACTTAAACAGTCAAACTAGAATTATGAAGAGAGGGGAATGTGTGTTAGTGTGTGTCTTGCAGACTGTCTGTGTCACGTAGAGGAGAAAAAACATAAAACATTGTGGCTGTTACAGATTCAGGTGAACTCATTTTTCCTAAAATTGAGAAATTCTTATATTCATTGTAAATTTATACATTATATTCATTGTTGAACACAACTTACTGTTAGCTGCTGAGGACTATGCCCGACCACTGTTTAGGAAGATGTTTCCCGAGAGTGAGACTGCATTGCTTTCTTCAAAACCAATTTATATGTTGAAAATATATAAACGCCTCCTTCTCTCAAACCCAGTGTCCTGTCCCATTAAACTGATAAATAAATAAAATATTTCATGGTTGGCAGGTCCGATAATTACATGTAACTAACCTAAACCAAACCCTTTTCCTAACCTTATAGCAAGTACATGGTGTTTATTAATTTATACTCAGCGCTTAAATATATAATTACACTGTAATAACATTGTTTTTTTTTAGTTGCACCATGTCATTTTACAACCTGAAGTAATCTCTCTCTCTCTCTCTCTCTCTCTCTCTCTCTCTCTCTCTCTCTCTCTCTCTCTCTCTCTCTCTCTCTCTATATATATATATATATATATATTAATAAAGTTAACTCATAAAGGATGCAGTAAAGAGTAAAGACATTTATAATGCTACATTTCTAGAAATCTTTTTAAAAAAAGATGTCATATATAAATACTAGGTCCCCAACTAAGGATTTACACATTCAAATCAGAATTGTCGAATCTTTCTATAGTTGACTGATAATCGAATCATCTATGTGTATGTAAATGGACTGGGAGGGGCATAACAGTCAGCAAGCTCAATTTAGAATCGACTTCTGACAGAAGAGTTGCACGATGAGTGTCTCTTGTAGCACAGGGTGAAATCAGTATGTACATTGACAATTTGAGGAAAATATAAATTTAATATAAAACCTTGAAATGGATTTAAACAACTTCCTGAGTCGCCGCAGACAAGTGCCGAAATGCCGCCGGCTGTGTGTACACACTAAAGACTGTGAAAAAACGGTGTACACTCATTGAAAAGGTGTTCGAATTTTAAAGGTGCGGTGTTTCCACCTAGCTCAGACGCGATCATAACACCCACAACGATTCGACTATGAGATCGGTGGTCGAATCCGGCTCCACATATCGATGCATTGAATCTCCGACTACAAATAACAGGGTCACAAATAACAAATACATTTTTTTTAATTTAATTCAAAGAATCCAAAAAAATCTGTTTCCTCAAAAAATACTAACAATAAGCAATGAGCAGCAAATTAGCATATTAGAACGAATTCTGAAGGATCATGTGATGCTGAAGACTAGTGTGAAGATGCTGAAAATGAAAAAACAAACAAAACATTTGTATGGTAACATATAGTAAAAACGTGGAGGTGTATCAGCCGTGTTTAACACAAAATGAAGTGCTCACACACAGACTGAACCATGAAAAAAAAACATTCTTTGGCATGAAACCAGGCTGAAATTATGTATAATTCATGTTCGTAGCATAATTAAATTTTCACTTGTACAAGTACAGTGACAGGTCATTCCTAACTGCAAACCGCCTCCATGTAATATGAATAGCAAGAAAAGCAGAGCTGAAAACACATTTGCTCTCTGGAATCTGTTAAGACGTATTGGGTAACAACATCGACATGACAATTAAAATGAATTTATCATCAAACCAATAGGAAATTAAATCGTCATGAAGTTTTCATGTAGAATAGAATCAAAGTGGCCTGGAAAGTCTGGCATCAATATCAAATCAGACTGAAAAAGCTAAACGAGAGGCGGCCGCGGCATGTTGGGACTCAGAGGGACTGCGGATTCTGCCTGGAAGCGGGCGCGAAGTGACAGCAACAGAACCCAATTCCCTCAGCTGGTGGTAGCGAGGAGGTGAAAGCCGACAGCTGGAATATGCCTTGGAAACTATGCGGAAAGTCAGGGGAAGGAGAGCATTTTAACAATTAGACAAGGTGATCGTCGGCCAGGTGCCAGGATAATCAAGTCCTGCTCACTGAGCACCTGCATTAATTCCATATCTTTGACTCCTCAATCGAATTCGGAATGTCAGTCCAAGGATTAGTAATGTTCCCTAGTCACACAGCCTAGATGGATGTGATAGGTCAGGGCTGACCCCAGGCAGCCAATTCAAAGCATCTGCCTCGTATCGCTGGTACTAGGCTGCAGCATTACAAATGGGATGCTGGCTCCCCAAAACATTCGGGAGTGGCTAGAGAAGTTCCACACCATCAATCAAGACACCAAAGTCAAGATGGAGCTTGTTTCATCTGGGAATATCACGTCGGGAACACCAAAAGCTAGAATTGCCATTCACATCCTTTACATTTTAATAAGGGTTGCAGTTGCTGGCATGGCTTTATATTTTTGAAAGGACAGATAAGGACAGAAAATATATTGTTATTTGGCTCACACACTAAATAAATACAGAGACTTGACATAAGTGGTCCCACTAGAAACTAATTATATAATGCATCCTCTGTGTTTCCACAATGCTCTAAAAATTAGCATGCCCTGTGATGAAGTGTCTGCAGGTGTGCCCATGATAACACAGATTACACAGACTCTCCGCCTTGACTCCTCATATATTATTTTACACAAACATTCTCTCACAAAAATAACATCATTTTGCTTTCTAGAACCAATTATGCAAGTGAGGACCATCAGTGTACATATTTTTGTGTATTTTGTGATTAATTTAAGAGTATTATTCTATTTCAGGGCATTATCAAAGCAAGTTTTATGATGACGTAAATATACAGAAATATATATATATATATATATATATATATATATATATATATATATATATATATATATATATACACACACACACACACACACACACACACACACACACACACAGTGTAATATGTATTTATATAATATATACATTTATAAAATGACAGCAAAAATAGATTATACAATCCATTTTGAAAACATTAAAGGCTATATTAACAAATACTAAATATTTTGAGTACATATTAAATTATAAATAATATTTAGTAATATAATCAATAAACTATCAAATAGTTTAATGTTGTAATAATTTTGTTTAATATTTTTTTTTAATTATTCAAAGAAGCTATTTCAAATTCATGTATTTGTGTGTACTTGTTACACACGCTGCTACTTTTATACCGACTAGTTTAATAAAACCTTTTTTATGTTTTAATAACCCTGTTTTCCTCTTCATCATCCGTGTGACAGAATAACTGACCAAAATGGATTATGCAGTTAAATTCCTGCAATCGCCTGGATTTCTTTTTGTTGTTTTCATTAGAAACTTCTGTCTTGCTGTCACCAGCCCCTTAGACGACGAGACCCTGAAGTTATTGTTCTGGATCGGGTAATACGACCCGCTGCAGCACGTCTGCCAGAGCCCGAGGATAAGAGGCAAGTGCGGACCCTTGCCCCGGAGCTCCCCAAGTGTGTCTGACCAAGGGTGTGAGCCCACGACATCAGTGGCCGAGGGTATTTTGGTGGATTTAGAGACTGAGAACTGGCTGATTGTGTTTGGTGCAGAGGTATCATCTCCCACCCTACCCCACCCCATTTCTGGTTTTTCATGGCCTTTTTTGGACCACTCTGTGGACTGAACAACTCTTTGTCGGTTTCATCAAAACCTTCATTACTGTTTCTAGACAGCACAGACACCTGCATGAATAATGAATTGTTACCTTCGACCCTGTCAAATCTCCATCTGTCTGCGCCACCGCCCTTCTTGGCCAGTCCTCCAGCCCCGCCTCTGCTGGAAGTTTGAAGCCCTTAACCATCTCCTGCTATACCTTGCTGTGACATTGAGCTGCAACTACAATTAGCACCTGAGCAGATTAATCCAGTGACTCTGCCTCCGGCCTCAGATCGTCTCACTACTTCTCAGCCCGTCGACCTGTCAGCTTCATCTTGGCTTCTCCCACCTTCGGCTCCACGCAGGAGCTGTCTGAGTTTCGTCTCCCCCTTGGTCAATTGTCACACCACCTCCGCCACGGACTTACGGATCTTCCGCTGTGCTCCGTTCCTCCATCCCTATGGCTGTAGTGGGCTACTCTTTCCCCTCAGTCCTACATTACACCGGCATCGCCTCAGTCCTTGGGTAGTCTGGCTCCTCCTCAGACAATCGTTGCCGTGGCATAGCCCAAGCCTCCTGTGCTCCATCGGCTCTCCGTTTGTGCCCTGGGGTACATCAGCTCAACCTCAATCGGTCGTCTCCCAGTCAGCCTTCACACCCCCTTGGCTTCTCCCTCCTTGGACTCCACCGGGGGCTGTTGTCTCTGGGTTCTGGGTCTGTGCCGTCATACGCCCTACATCATTGCCGCTGAGGTCTCTTCCGCATTGCACCATCCTCTCATCTCCTGTCTTCACTGGGTCATCGCATCGGCCACCTCCAAAGCCCCCTCCATCCCTTGCCTCACCTCTGCTACTACAGCGCAAGGTCACGCCTGAGGGAAGGGGACATTATTTCACAGTTATCTGGACTTACTTTGTTACCGTCTAGTTTATTAAAGCTACACTATGTAACTTTTCCGTCCACTAGAGGGAGCCTATTCAAAACAAATACGTAGTTTGATGACGCCAAGTTTGAGCGCAGAATCTTGGGACATGTGGTTCCCAAGCTCAAAGCCAGTGAAAAAGAATCAGGACGCAAACATTGCAAACATAATTCGGGAAGCAAATATAATTGTTACGCCGGCTCCTTGGTTAATATAGCAATTTTCTCACAATTTACAAGTAGTTGGAAACATTTGGGATATTGTAAGAAGATATTGTATATAACACTGGCCTGGTGGTTTTTGCATATTGTACTGCAAAAAATACTACATAGTGCAGTATTAAAAACAAAACGACTTGTTTGTTTTATAATATTGCTCATCATCAGTGTGACACTATATTATATTAATAAAAATCTATATTAATTACAAATACTAAATATTGTGCATACACATCAGTTATAAATATTTATTAATCAGATTGTTAAATGTTATAATAATTTTTAATACACATTTAAATATAATTTATTACAAAAACTGTAGCAAATTTGTATCGTACACAATACATAAGTAATGCTATTGATTCTATTGACTGATTCAGTGAGTTCATTCAAAAAAAGGATTCCTTCTACTTTCCAGAGATTACTTCATTCATTCCTCATTCGGAATTGAGAATTTTCTTCATTCAGAACAATAACAATGTGAGTCTTTTTGACTAATTCATATAAGACTAAGATTTATTTGTGCAAATGTGTAAAATAAAATATTCAGCAGCCGCGTAAAAAGTGGTGTAGCAAAATACTGGTGTACTGTCATTGTGAAAACAATGGACAGAAAACAATAGATAGAAAATATTCATTGTTATTTACATCCAATTCATTATCAAGGCAATTTATGACATCATATATTCCCTCACTGATTGCATCACAGTGGGGGGCTTAACACTGAGAACAGAAGGGGCTTGGTGAAGAAACTGTTTGATATGTAAGCTCATGAATTCATTATAAAGAAGCGCTTGTGCTCCATGTAAATTATGGACATTTCCTTTGTAAGCAAAGCTGATCTGAATACTAGTGTGTGCCATTACTGTGAATGTTAAACATATAGAATTCTCAAGCTGTGTCTGCTGTAAAAATGTATGGACAGATGTTTGATGTTCTCCTCTGTGCCAAACGTTTGAGTAATCGCAGTCCGCTGCAATGAGCAGCCCATCTCATTTATTGTCCCGATAAATCTTAGGTCCGGCCTCTGCATTGGTCATCAGTCACAGCTAAAGTCTTAACTGGGGCAGGAATGACAGGGCCTTGAGGACTGGTTCTCCCTTTCCTCAGAACATTGTGAATTATTAACAAAAAACAAAATTAGGTTTAAAAAAAAAAAAACCCAGAATTTGACAATTACAGTGCTTGCATGTAGGGTCAGCATACCTGACAATATCTGGGAGACTTCTAAGCTGGGCTAGGGTGGGGTGGGGGTATTATGTTAGTACATCATTTTTAATAAACTTAAAAATTAACTAGATTGATCACGTTTCTGTGATTAATCATGATTAATCTGCATTTAAAACACAATGTAATAATTCGACAGTTTCTAAATTAATGTAGAAACAACATAAAGAATATTTGTAATACTTGTTTAAAGGCATCTTTTTATGAATAAAGGGCAGTATCACTGATATAAATATACTGATGTCTCTATGAATTATCATTTCATTGACACTTCAATGAAATAACACATTAACATTTATTAGGCCTCAAAAAATATAACAACTTTTACTTTAAGTGAATTAATCCTAGTGAATTTAAAAACAATCCTCACATAAACCAATTAAATTTCCTATAGGCTACCTATGCCCTTCCTAACTCTATAACGAGTAGGAAATACAGAAATTGAAAAGTAATCAAACATATATTAATTATATATAGATTAATCCTTATTAAAGCTACAAAAGTTATTTAGTCAAGAGCAGTGTGTATTTTTATTAGTAATTGCTTTTGTTCTTTCCATTACATAGATGTCATCATAAATGCTGTCACACATGAAGCTGATCTCAGCGTATCATTTTCTCACACCTCTTTACGTTCATTTAAGATGTTACTTACCTTTTACATAGTGATTTGTGATTGGTCGTTTGTTTCTTGCATCTGCTTTTAATGGAATTCCGACAACAAACAGTTACACAGATCAAAATTCTTAAACACTATTTCTGTGCTGCCTTTCAAGCTCTGATATTTCCTTCAACAAATGCATTTTTTTTTGTATTGAATAATTTTGATTAATGATTAAATATTTGTAGATTGCAGAGCCACGGCTGAAAGGCGCACTGCATATTTTATGTACACAAAAAGAATTAGAGAGAAATGATTTTGGGTGTGATAATGGAGGTATTCAGTGATCTGTCACAATTTAGATGCCATCTGTACCGGCAAAGAGAGATGCATGAATAGTTAGCAAGAAAATCTTCTCACAAGAATTGATTGCAAGGATTATTTTGATACTTGTTTCTGCCCTTTTCTAATTTCAAAGTCCCAGCGTGTGGATACTTGAAATATACAGATTATAATTCAACAGATTCAATTTCCAGCATCCAACAATAAGAGGAATTTGTAATGCAAATCTGCTATAGTGCGAGTTACATAAATGATCAGCAAGAACAAGATGTTTCCATTCAGAATCAGATACATAAAAGCATATTATCTGTACAATGACACATTTTGCTCTCAGTAAGCAACTATCATATTACTTTTTTGTGCCCCTTTGACCAAAATCTCCAAGTGCACAGAGTTCTTTGATGTGTCGATTCAGAAAGACTCTGTCATCGGTGCAGTGACAGTCTCAGTGCTCAATCGCAGGAGACTGAGGACAGCTCATTAGAGAGCCAGTCTGAGAGCTTACAATTGTGCTGACAGGACTCTCTTCAGCTGTTGTTTGTAGGTTTGTTGACTTTACTTCTTTAAAGTGTTAAAATGTTGATGATCTGTCATGTTTCATGCATCATTGAAGGCTACTAGGCGTCCTACCAGAGACAGGCAGAGAATGAGTTAGAGGTGGGATGTGGGGGACTTTCGCAGTAGCTCAGTACTTTCCTGTGAAATAAAGGGTTTTGAGGGCATCATTATTACTGTATGTTGGCTTGACAAATCCTTAATGCAAGACCAGACATGTATAAAATGTAACGGCTCCTGGAGCTCTCCAGCTTTTCATGTCCTCCAGCCTGACATGGGATGCTATTACTTTCTTTATGATCTGATTTACGGTTTTTCCAGAGAGCATTAACAAAAGTCCCACATACTTTTAATGAAGATATTGGACTAAAATCTATCTATCTATCTATCTATCTATCTATCTATCTATCTATCTATCTATCTATCTATCTATCTATCTATCTATCTATCTATCTATCTATCTATCTATCCATCCATCCATCCATCCATCCATCCATCCATCCATCCATCCATCCATCCATCCATCCATCCATCCATCCATCCATCCATCCATCCATCCATCCATCCATTTCCATACTTTACGCACTCCTTTAAACTCCTTTTCCTCTGTTCAAGCCCTCCAATTAATACAAAACCAACAAAGCCAACCAATTCCCACCCAAACCTGAATTAAAAATTTAAAAAATCTGAAGAAAAAAAAACTACATATAATAGCATGCTTGACTCAAAGTGTAGATTAGAACACCACTGGCTGCAGCCTATGGTTTTGTGAATCACGCCTACAGAATGAAGACGTACCAAATTTGCATGAAAGGCTCTTTTATTTGTCGTTATGGCCCAGGGCATAACAGTGAATACTAATGCTGGAGATTAGTAGCGGAAGCTAGTCCCTAGAGTAGACGCTGTGAGGGAAACATTCCCTACATAACAAACTACTTTGGGTTTGGAAGCTATCTTTACAACAGTTTTTTACCTTTAAGAACGTGCCTTTTCCTTTGGTGAGAATGACATTTCGCCTCCATTTGTATCTACTTGTTCTCCAAACACTTTGTTCCAAATGTACAAATTCTGCCACCCTGATATTTATGTACTTTTGGTTGCCTGGGTTATATTTCACTCTGATTATCATTTTCTCTACCTCACAAATGTACTCATCTCTCTCTCTCTGTTTCATTTTCTCTGTTTCCCTCCCTTTCTTCCTCCCTCCCTTTTTTTCTTTCTCTCTCTAAGGGCCAATTGGGGTGTCATGGTATGCAAATGAACATGTAAGGGTGCCCTAGTTATTATAAATAGACATTTATGTTTGATTAAGTACAAAAACAATCTTACCTCAGGAAAAAATTCTCACTGTTGGACCTTAGCGATCTGTTTCAAAGAGAAAGGCTTAGGATATTAGGGCAAGTGCTGGAGCTCTTTTCTTTCTTTGCCATTTTCCTTTGTTGCATGAAATGTCCTGATTCTACAGTGTCGCGACCTCTGAATGTCATATGACAATTTTATATTTATTAACTAAACTTGACCTAATGGCACTTATATAATGCTAAAAATATGTTTATTTAGATTAATTTCCTCTTTTTCATTCTTTTGCATCTCAGTTGCACTAATGTGCAATTATATAGAGTCCATGCTATGATTCAAAATACTAACTAATAAATAAAATCCCTTCCTGCTTTTAATTTCAATTTAATGTCTGTTTCACAAATGTACAGACTAGTAGAAGTAAAATAGGTTCTGAATGTTGTTCCATGTATTTATCTTCCTCTTCATATTTGTTTTCTTCTTCTTTTAACAGCGCATATTGTCAGGAGCAGACAGTGGTGTGAGATGATGCCTTGTTTGGATGACGAAGGCTGTGACCTATTGGTAAACAGAACGGGCTGGACGTGTGCACAGCCGGGAGGCCGAGTGAAAACAACCACAGTAAGTGCCACAAAACAAAACAACAACTCTTGCTTGCAACTCTTGGACTTTGACTTTCTTGTCAAAAAGGTTAATGTCATGCCAAATACCCTAGTGCATCCTAATAATAAAGAAAGTATAAGCATACCTTTTTTTTGTTCAATAAAACCAATCAAGTATGCAAAGTTTAACAATAATGGCCTGAAATTCGATCAACGTTTTGCATGATTATGTGTAGAAACTTGTGTAAGTTATGTTATCTTGGCAGTTTAATCACTTATTAACAGCAATATTACAGGCAGAATGACAATATTTGTAGTTTTGGTTATATACATGAATGTGGTAGATAATTTAAAAGAAAATCGATTTGATTAATAAAAAAGCTCTTTTACTGATTTCTAACTACATACTGAAAAATATTTTAGCCAGTAATAGTATTAGAGATGCACTGATTGAAATTTTCTTGGCTGATTCTGATTTTTGCAGATTCCGATCCTATAATTATACTATATTCTAACTATAATTGACATCATATACAAACACAAAAATACTTTTTTTTTTAATGCTTAGTTTGATTTTTATATAAAAAACAAGTAAAAAGTAATAAAACAGTAATAAAATATGACAACAGCACAAATAAATGCAACAGAATAAAGAGAGCTATGAAATAAAAACGGCTTTAAGTTTGTCATGTGGGTCTAACAGTAGGTTATTATTTAGAAAAGAAATACTACATAAATTAAAGTAATCAAATGTAAAATAACACTGGATATTCTTCATTGTAAAAATTAAATACAGATTAATGCTTACAAATAAAGTTACAAAACTTGTTCAGCCAAGAGTAGAGAGTGATTCTCTTGGTCTTTTGTTCTTTGAACTGGATAGACAGCAGCAGGCTTATTAGTAGGGTTGGTTGTCGTTTTTTTTTTTTTTTACGATACCGGTGCCAAACTGGTACTTTTAAAACGGTACCGGTGCCTAAACGGTGCTTGAACCGATACTCTAAAAAAAAAAGAGCCACAGAACGACAGTTACAGCACCAATAACAACAAAGTAGTCTGTTTTCTTGGTATTTTACATTTAATCATTTAGCAGACGCTTTTATCCAAAGCGACTTACAAAAAAGGGTAGAGCAATAGAAGCAACGAAACAAACAAGGCCAACAACCTGTAAGAGCTGTAAGAAGTCTCAATTAATTAGCACAGTACACAACTTTTTTTTTTTTTTTTTATATAGCCAGCTACAACAAATACTCACGTACGGAAAATACAGAACACTGGATTTTGATAGCTATGATAACAACCCATTAGGACTAAGGCTGATGCCCCAACTGTTGTCGTTAATGCAGATTCAGTGGCCCAATGGGTTGGTTTTGTATGGCATTCTAGCTAAACGCGCAGCAATAGCCATCGACAGCAAAAACTCACGTACGCAAAATACAGAACGCTGGATTTTGGTAGCTATGATAACTATGTAACATACCCGCCTGAAGGCACAAATCCGGATGAGAGACGTAGATATGATCAGTAAGTGCTATTCTGTATTGGTCAAGTGCAATAGGAAAAGTGCAATTGGAAAAGATGTGTCTTAAGATGTTTTTTAAAAATGGTATCCAACAAACCAGCTTTAGTTCAGCATTATTTTGCAGAAATATGACCATATTCCCAAATATGCTACTTATAGGCTAAATATTTTAGAATGTATCACCTTATTGTTTACATGGTGACACGTCGTGTTTCTCACATGACACACAGCAGCCACAATAGCACTGTATGAAAGCTCTGCTCAGCTGTATCGGTTTTATTTTTTTTATTGAAAATATTCACAAACTTGTTACCTATGTCATGAACTGTCTGATATTTTGATTTTCAAATATGTGTAAGTGAATGTGTTTTGTCATTAAAACCCTTATAATGATCATGTTAGTTGATCTATAATGCGCGATGGGCGCCGCCATGTTAGTTTTGCGCCTCAGAATCGGATCTGTGGGATTTACATCGCGTACATTCATCCACGTCTCACGAAATACATGAAAGTAAGTGACCGGTGAACTCGGAGAAGAGTAGAGTCAACTATATAGTAACTTATATAATGTGTATCTGATAAGAATAAAACACAGTCAAATTAAAACTGTCTGAAAGGATTGTCATTGCCGCTATAGACATCAGTGTTTTTTGATGCCACTTCTGTGCATTTAAATGTCTAAAACCTGAAAATAAACAAGATGTGGTTGAAAACACTGAATCGGTTTGATATGTGACAAGTGCTGAGCATGTCCAGCTCTGGCTCAGCGCCAGCCAAAGCGCAAAAGCAAGTTTGAACTTAAGCGGGCAGCACCGAAATGAGGAACCAAAATCTGTTCTGATTCGGTCCGGTACATACCGGTTTAAAAGGTACCGTTGCTATATTGGCACCGGGTTTTGGTACCCAACCCTACTTATTAGGCTGCTGTAACTTTATCGCTATTTAATGTTTCAAAACTGTTTAACTAAATACTGGCCAAGACAGGTATTTAGACATGATTTTGAGTGTATTTGACCGTTTAAGCGGTCTGAGAGGCTGTTTTATGTGTGTCACTTATATAGATCAGTGGTACACAAGCTTTTGGTGTGAGCGAAACCTGCGGGAATTAGTAAAATTATGCACAATACAAGCACTATTTAACTTAAGCAAGTGAGATGAGTGAGAGAGGCTAATGTTATTGCCTGTGCCGCTGACAACAAAACACACCGGCTTGGAATCGGATAGACGTGAGACTGACTGGCTGTTCAATATTCCAGACCGAGCATGCGGAAAAATGCGGACTTATTCCGATCCCTGGCCAGTCGATCGGATAATTAATTTCACTGACATCAAGAGGGCTTTTTCCGAAAGATTTTTTACCTTTCCTACATGCCTTGAATATTTGTCCAACAAGGGTAGGATTGGGACGACACCAAAACCTCTCAAAATGCATAAGTGATTGTGTTATACACCCTAACTGTTCTGTTGTTAAATCCCAGGTATCCTGACGCCAGTGGGGGAAGATTTTCCCAAGAGAGGCGCAAAGTATGGAAGAACCTCGTCATTCTCCAAAGCTACAGCAGTGCGGGGGAGGGGAGCATTCATCATAGTCCAGTTAGCCCTATCTGTCAGTCTCTCCATTAGTCCTTCAGTCTCATAAGATAAGGGTGAGAACCTCTCGTCATGGAGTTTACGTGGCCATGAGGAATGGATCCCCCTGTGCTGTCAATCTAGAATTGGAACCGTCCAATTCTTTGTTTGCCAATGCTGGCACGTGATCAGTGCGATGACGCATACAGGATAGTTTGCAACTTGGATCGTGAAACGTGAAAGGATCTATCATTTTACAGACCAAAGAAATACAGACAAACAATTTCTGTGGGGAAGGATATCCAATATGAACACAAAATACACACATCAGCTGCTTCAGCTTTGAAAAACGCAAGCAAAATAACACATACCTGAGCTTTGTAAGGAGTTTTTCCAACTGAGCACACGCAAAATGGACAACAAAGACGTTTTCCATGAAACTGTTGACTTTTCTTCAATTGTAGATCTGCTGCCATTGTGTAATGGACTGAAATCAGTCAGGAACGAAGAGAGCGTGGCAGACGGTTTGTCAAACCGAACATTATCTACCTGACCTGGAGAGACTAGCGGAGACTTGCGCTTTGGGAGAGACCATCCTATGTATTTTCAGAGTCATAAAGTTATATATATATTTAACAGTTTTATATGATGTACCTTTGTAGCAAACCTTATTTAACACTGACAATGTGATCCTATTCATAAAGGGTGAATTGAAAAACGCTATGTCCTGGAAAGTTATTTACGCATTGCTTTCATTGCAAATGAATATAGGAAGGAAAATAGTGTACTTGTGTATTTGTGAGTAAACTTTTGTTTTGTAACAACATTCAACAATATACACACACATAAAAGCAACTGTAACCCACCTTGACAAGGTTATTTACGTCAGTATACAGCTATGGGTCCATTGTGTTTTACCGCAGCGATTGTACACTGGTAAATTCATCTTATAAAAACTGTTTATGTGTCAGTCCTTCTGTGATATCTGTCATATCGAGACGGTCACCCCATTAAGATAATGGCCCTTATGAGATAATGGCCCGTCCGCCGCAACGAGCGTCGTGTCCTGCGTGGTTTCTCTTAGACCATTACTCTGCCCTTGTTGGCCCCTCTCCTCCTCTCTCAGCGCCGAGCCTGTGGAGGAATGCTGCTGTCAGCCAGGCTTCAAGCTTCATTTAACATCACTAACAGCCTGCATTACACACGGCGTCTCTCAGCTACAGCCGCAGTGCCCCACAATATCACCCCTCGGCCCAAAAGTGCCCTGAGTGTTTATGAGGGTTTGAAGGAGAATGATGCTAGCTTTATTGAGGCTTTTAATATGATCTTAACAACTTCCATTAATCATTTACTTTGGTTGTGTGTCACTAAATGTGGCCCTTCATACTGAAACCTGAAGCTAAAATATGGTAAGATGCTGAAATACGTTCTTCTATCTTAGTTTAATATGCAGAGACAACTATAAGTAAGGCAGTGTAAACACTGTCAAACCATTTTTCTGTTTGTTTGAGAATCCCGACCAGCCTGAAACTGCAGCAGTGGCTCAACCAATGGCTTTAGTTTTAGACAGAGCTATCTGTTTGAAGGCTGTGGGTGTTATTGTTGTTTTAAGATCTTAACAATCAGCATTAATTATTTACTAAGTTGTATATAACAAAATGGCTTAAATACTTAAACCTAAAGCTAATATATGCCAAAACAACTGTTTGAGAATCCGGACCAGCCTGACATAGCAACAGTGATTCAACCAATGGCGTGAGATCAGGGCGGAACTATCTGCTTGTTTAACCAACAGTATTGAGGCTGGCAGGGGGTGGCCGAGAGCCGTGGGAATGGAGCGGGGCCGGTGCCGCGAGTACTAATGAACATAATCTGCGTGCCGCACCAGTCTCGAGTCCCACGGAGGAGATCCGGAAGGATGAAAAAAGGAGTGATGACAATGATGGACAAGAGAGGACCAGGCCTGAACTATGTTGTGGTTTATGATGTTTATATGTGGCAGTTGTCTGTGAGGGGTTGCTGCTTAACTTTTGTTTTGTTGTTCAGGATTAAACTTTATGTTGATCATTTGCCAGTTCCCACCTCCTTCTTCCTTCCCAGGTTTCGCAACCAATGTAACAAAGTTCAAGTTCAGGGAAGAAGGAGGCAGGAACTGGGGAACCATCCCTCCTTTTATTCTTCTGGAGTTCCTCTCGTGCCACTGGCCTCGCTCCGTTCCCACAGCTCTCAGCCCCACCTTGCTTGTCACAAGCATATACGGAGAGTTGTTCTGTAAACCTGTTTGAATGCTGCCGGTATTATTGTTTCACAATAAAATAAAACATCCTCCCTCACATCTCCCCCTCCCCCCTATTGACAGAAATGAGAGAGGAAGGGGGAGATGTGAGGGAGGATTTTTCAGCCGGGACTTTTTACTGCAGTGAGTCGAAATACTCTTAGAAGTGCTATTCCGCCATACATTATAGTTCTCCTTTTTAATCCGCGTAGAAAAGTGCCACGTTTTATTTTGTGCCACCATACTAGGTTGTTCAACTATTCGTGTAACTGTATTTAAATAGGGGAAAACGTGGAGGTGTTTGGTCACTTCTAACTTGATCTCTGTTTGGTACCATAGTGAATGAACTGGGCTTAGTGGGCTAAGCTAAATGCTATCAGATCGTCACCGCGCGTCAGAGCGATTAAGTGCACGCACTCAGACGAGAGAGGTATGTATCAACTTGTTTTAGTTAAGGGAATAACAGTTTATGAAAAAGCGGTGAAGTATCCCTTTAAAATAGGGCCCTGTGTTTTCAAAAGTTGTTTTGAGAATCCTGACCAGCATGCTAAAGCAACAATGACTTGACCAATGATAGGAATTTGGGGCGGAGCAATCTATATGCTTGACCAATGACAGCGTTCAAACCTTTTTGAAAAGTCATTATTTTTGCAGCTCTGTTTAGTGTGATCTTTTACTGCCTGTAATTTTACTGACTTTGAAACATTTAAAAATGCGTTTCTTATTGTTTTACTCTGTGGTATATTAACTAATTTTGTTCATCCCGCTAGAAAAATGAGCCATTTTATATTAATCAGTAAGAGTGTTGTTCTTATCATCTTTTTCGTCATTTTGCTGATATCTATTTTATCCACTGAAAATGTCATTGCGAACAATTAGCTCTTCTTCTTTTCTGCAAGGAAGGCAGAGGCAAGGCACGAAGATGATTGGCTTAGGTAAAAAGGCTCCCTTGAGTTCATAATCAGGGTTTGACATGTCGCACTGAACCATCTCAAATTCCCATACAAATCTTACCGGCTTGGCTCACTCATCCATGCACTAAATGAGAAAAATTACCGACTTTGCCAGTTCCCTTAAAAACCCATTTACATTCTGTCAGCTCCTATTAAGGACGAGGATCGTGACAATGGGCAAAAATATGCATAGGAGAGAAATCCAGCCCCAGTCCATCACGGTAATTCCGACCCTGCTTACCAAGGCGCCAGTTGATTTCTCCTCAATTTGGGTTTCCCTTCCCGCAAGCTGCACACTAAACAGGCCCTGATAAGCACCCTGCCTGAAAACCAGCTTTAACAATATCATACAATTACGAGCACCAGTAACAGTATCAGCCATAGATTAGAGGTACTAAATGCTGAGCTATGAATAAATTAGTCGTAGTTTTTCCCCTAAACAGAAGAATGAAAGGACAACAAGGCAGGAACTTTGATTTGCGTAGCTCTGCTCCTCAGATGATAGTTTTCTCAAAATAATTTTGAATGACACAGATTATAATAGATTTCCAAAATAATCCGGATTATCGCAGTCATTACAGCCACATTTGATAAACGAAAAAAGTCTTTCTATGGTCACACATCATTATGTGCATTACGGCTCAAAGCGGGTGGCGATCTTATTTCAATTAAAAATTGGCATGCCTATCAACGTGATGCCTCTGTTTACTGAACTCTTTAGACAAAGACGTCATCTGCAATTCAAATGATTTTAATCAGTAGACACAGAAGCACAACATTGATGGGATTGCTTCATTCGTTTAGCAAAATGTCAAAGCAAATCGTCAGGTCTCAGCTGTGTTTGTGAACAAACTCCATGTTTCAGATTTGCAGGAGATTAAAAAGAGATGAAAAGCAGTGGATGTGTAATTGTGTGAAATCTAAACCCAGGACCCTTTTTATAGTGCAAATTTCTGATTACGGCAAAACTAAAGGAGAACTCCCCGCAATTATCGATAATTGCGAGTGGGCAATTATGCATTAGCATGATAAAAACAACCGCACGCATAAAGGACGACAACTTTGCACCTGAGATGAACACAAGTGGAGGGACGCGGTTTGCCCACGGGTTAGGAGGGCGTTGCTCGAGTTCCTCCAGGTCCTTGTGGTAAATTATGGTCTGCCCTTCAAGCAGTCACACACGTCCGCCATTAATCATGTTTGGCCAGTGTCCCCATTCTCAAAAGAGGTCTGGAATGTGCTTCCAAACCTTACTGAGACCTGGTTGTCACCCTACCTGTCCACCCTCAGCCCCTTGGGGTCCTTCATAAAGATGAAGCCGAGGCGGTGACTTTGTTAAGGGAGACAATGGTTTCCAATGGGACCAAGCATGCTCCTTACTGAAGGATGTTGCCCAGGCGATGTTTGGATTCAGGCGAGTGCTTTGAGGGTCACGCAGGATGAAGTAATGTTTTGTAAGAATTAATTGAATTGTTCACTGAATACACGGTCAGCATAAGCAGGAGCGATGAAGCATGGATGCAGCGTATAACAGTGTGACCTTAAGGGACAGTCTTTGAAAGAGTCCTGGAGTATACAATAACAAATGATGTCTAAATATTCTCCTTCCCTCATTTAAGCATGACATATTTGCCGTCGCTACTAAACTAAAGGTCAAAGATATGTCAATGTTATTCAGCTTCTGAGAGCCAATCTTTAGGGTGAATGGAGAATTTTCTGCAGCTGGCCAATGATTATATATATATTTTTAAATATATATAATAGATATGTGCATAACTAGTTCTATAAATGTTTATTAAAAAAAACAAGGCTAAAAACATTCAGTTTTTATGTGACTTTTTGTGATTCTGCAATCAGAAATGATCAATTCATTTGTTGTATAGCACTAGTGTACTGAAATCACATTGGAATGATTTTACAAGTTGTAGTGCACCTAAAAGCCAACACAGTCATAGGTGAGAAACATGGCTATTGTAGTAGGGATGCACCGATATGAAAATTTTGGCTGATACCGATAACTGATGATTCTTTATATCTGAAAGAAGATTGCATTGTTTTACCTCCACAATAAAAACGACTTTGATCATAACAATACATATTTAAATATAATCTTAAGACATTATAGAGAGAAGTAGAGTGATATTTATATTCATTTTATGCAAGTATTCTGCTATACCATCTCACTGATTTACATTCCATCAGGATTTCATCTTTCTTTTCAGCCATAAAAAAAACAGCATCTGCACAAAATTGCATATTTTTGCTCACTTTGGGCGTCTGAATAAAATTGATGTTTGTTCCTCCTCAAGTATGAGCTACATATTCTCACTATATCACACTATATGAGGCATAAAAAAAGACTGATGCATCAAATATGACACTCAGAAAAAACACATGCAAACTTAATTTTTCCCCTCAAATATTTTGTCAATAAACTTCCATTTTGAAAATGAGATTTTTTTAAATGACGTATGCCAGGCTTTACAGGGTTAGAGCATGCCAATTAAAAAATCATGGTGATGGAAGAACTCTTTCTGAAGAAATTTTTAATTATGAATGCTGACAGTATGAGTAGTTTATTAAAATATTTTTTTTTTCTGTACCATAAATGAAGAATAGTAATTCAACATGACAGAAAACTCTAAATTCATTTAGCTGATTTATAAGTAGACAGACTTGTGTGATCGAACTACATTTCTTTGATAAAATACACATTATTATGAACATAATGTGCATCTTTTCCTCTATATTACGTTGCATTAGTGCAAATCAGCTCCCTGCCTTTGTCAATAATTCAAATTCTATTCTGACCAAAATGAACGCATCTCATAATCACGATTTCTTTAAGCATGACCTTGCAAACACCGTGTATATATCACCTACAGCTTAGGACGGACTTGATGATCCCAGTTAAAGACTTTTCTACAGAAACAAGCCAAAAACCTTTCATTACAGTATCTATGTCAGAGGTAAGGCGCTTCGCTGTAATTCAGCATCCTCCAGTGTCAGCCCTGCACCAGCGAAACACTGAACCGCAAGGGCCGCCTGCAAAATAGGATTATAGAGATGCACACCAGCAAGGCGGCGTTCCTCTGACCACAAGTCATTCTGAGCTGAATCTACCAAAACTGATTGATTCGTGTCTACGATTCACCAGACACCTGAATGTCACCTTTCCACATCGCTGCCATTCACTGCACAGAGTGATTGAAAGAGAGAGCAGAGGTGAGAAGGAAAGGGATGCTTATGGCAAGGGGAGATATGAACTTAATGCTGGAACACAGAGAGGAAGACGGGCGCGAGGGTGGAGGTGCACCGAATGCCACAGCTGACGACGGGGAGATATGGGAACATTCATTTTGCTACAGAGGTCTTTAAGTCTTCATTTCCAGGAGTCTCCAAGTCCTGGTGGAAACATCTGATAAGAGCCTGATGTCAGTGTCTTCATTTCGTTCTCTATCATGCTCACATTCTTCGCTTCGTTCATCTTTCCAGCTCAGGATATTTAGTACAAGCCGAAGTGATGCCATTGTCATGACCCTAAAGAAACTTCCAATATTTGACATTTAATATTTCGACTGAGCTACAGTAGCCTAGGGGTGCACAATATAGGGCGGGGAATTGACACAAATTTAGATGGAATTCAATTGAATTGAAAACGATATTGAGTCAATTGTATATATATATATATATATATATATATATATATATATATATATATATATATATATATATATATGTATATATATATATATATATATCAGGTACAATACATGTACACTTTTCTCAAGGAAAAATTCTGTAAACAGAGAACTTGTCAGTTGGTATATTAATATAAAGGTTCAATTTAACACCTGATTTGTATAGCCTACAAAAAGTTTAATTGCAAAATAATAACGTTATATTAAAGGAACACTCCACAGTGTTTTTAGAAATAGGGCTTATTCAACCTCTTTCCTATATTTAGGTATGTGGGCAAATGCATTTTTGTCTCAGTTCATGCATTGTTTTAGTTTGGTAGGGTCGCCACTAGCTTAGCTTAGCATAATGAATGGAATCCTATGTTGCCAGCTAGCATGTCCCGACTAAAAGTGATCCAAAAATAAATTACTTCTTGTGGAAGCACTGCTACTTGGGCGCTATACTAAATGAAAAGTATATTTGTGATATACTTCCATTAAAAATTCTCATTAGTATTGTAAGAAAACATTCCTTTTACCTGGTCAAAAATAGCTCTGTTTTCACCAAGCCATTTCAGTGCGTACGGCTTTAAATGATAAATGACCCAGCCCCTCTGTTCTGTGGGTTGGCACATGGAGCTGTTGCCCTTGACAACAGTAGAAGCGAAAGAATGGCCACGGGAGTCGCTGAAGACTCATCTGTGCAACTTTATCAATTTGAACCGGAGTCGGACCCGGGACAAGATGACAGCTCCAATGAAATTCGACAATTAAGGCTAAACAGGACGTTTCTGCATGGTTGGTTAATGTAATGTCACTCTGATCTGTCTTCATGTACTGGCAGGATAACGTTTACATAGTGAGATAGAATGCTATGTGTTTACTAGGGCTGTCGAAATTGCTCAAAAATGACGTTCGAATATTCCCTCTAAAACAAACACGAATATTCGAACTATTCGAACATCTGGGCGCACATTTTGTCAATGACACGCATTACGTCAATAACAGGACAAATTAATACAAAGAGACATTAACTACTTGTATAGTTTGTCTATTTAAGTTTATACATATTTGACAAAGTATTACTTACACAAAAACAAGTAGATTGTTATTATAAATTATATAATTATTATATATAAATAAATTAACTAATGGCCAAGACCGCAGAGCTCAGACCTCTCTCTCTCTCTCTCTCTCTCGACCTCACTGCGGATAACGGTTTAAATGAACAAACTTTGAGTGCTGATCAAGAGTTTTGTGCAAGCAATTTAAGGTCGCGAGACTTGCGACTCTTGTCCCAAATATAGCAGGCTTCATTCAGCGATTGAAACAAATATTATTAATTTTAATTTAAGTTTTACAGCATATTGAGCGCTCCGAGCGAGCTGTGCTAAACATGGAGTTTTTCCTTGACATGGTAAATAATCACACCAGTGGAAGCAGTGCAATTATCTTTATTCATGCCATATCTCTTCAGTCAGTTCAGTAGCCTACACTTGAGTAATGTTTCTGTTTAACGTTAAATAAAATGAGGCATGGTATGCTAACTGTATCTTACATAGCTTGCATATAACTTTATCTCACGGCTCAACAATCGCCATACCTACCGACCAAAATCCAACGTACTTCCAGAGATAGCTTTTTAGATTATGGAGTTAAAATCTCTTTCTCTGCTGCGGTCGAGTTGGGCTCTGCACTTTCTGCCATCTTCCCTGCAAGACGCATGCAAAACTTTCATCAGTGACAGTGCGACTCCTGTGACCTGTCCTGAACCCTCAGGTGCGCGCTCACTCGCAAAGCAGACAACCACGCCTCTACTACTGCGGCGGGGGATTTTTTATTTATTTTTTAATTTGAATATTAATATTCACCTTCGAAATTCATTTTTTTAAAACTATTCAAATATATATTCGAATTTAGAATATTCGTTGACAGCCCTAGTGTTTACTGATGTGTACATATATAGTTCATTGACAGATTGTTACAGCTAATGCCATTAAAAACTTTTTTTCTGTTAATGACGGTTTCTTCAGTGATGCGTAACATTATCTATGCATCTAACGCAATTTAACTTTTTTGACAGTAACGGACACCGTTATAAACCATCTACATAATTAAGCTTAGTGTAGTGTTACCATATCCACTTTAACTTTAAAATCAGCAAACACAGTTTGTAATAACACAATAACCATAACGTGTTGTTCATTATAAACGTGGGATTCTGAATTATGTTGAGAAAGTCATACATAGAAAGCATTAGTGCATGTGTTTCAAACTACACTCACTTCTTCTGGAGGGGCAGCAGGAACACGAATAGCTGTTAGATCTGAATACTTTATTCAGGAGCAGCTTCTTAGCAAAACCTGCTTTATATTGACCCTTGGTTATAAAGCAGTCTGGTGAAAAATGCTTTGCGGTTCGCGCAAACATAAAAGCATTGACAAAAAACAAAACTCAGCCACTGCGTCTTCAGCGCTTTCGATATAGGAACATCAAAATGACTGCTGTGCTCATTATTACACCCAAGAACAGAACCCCGCAATCGCCTAGACACCATTCTGCTCCAGTGTATCAACACTAGCGGACTGTGACGACGACAGCTTGAGCTCGCTCAGGGCGGGTTTGAGGTAAAACGCTGTTTTGTCAATCAACAATCGTGGGAGGCATGTGTGTGACGTCACATGGTCAAACAGCTCTATTTGAGACAGGGGAAAAGATAAGGAGATTAAAAAAAAACACTTGATGGATTTTTTATCATTATAGGATGGTTGTGTACAGACACACTGCCAACACACATTTCTGTACAAACAGCTTGTAAAAGTGCATGTACCATTATATGACCCCTTTAACTTTTTAGTGATAAAATTAAGTTTCAGTTAGTTTAAAAAAAAATATAAACATTTAAACAGTGGCCTACATTAAAATCTAAAGTTTAAAAATATACTAAATATGCAACATAGTGGTTATATTTATCAAAATGCTACTCTCGAGAGGTAATTATTATAACTATAGAGGTTTTTTTTTACATTGAATTGCTTTTCTGAGTTAAACGTAGTGTTATGTGACATTGCTTACAAGCTGTTTTTTTTCACGTATTTCCGCAGTTAAAACCCTCATTTAAATGAGATATACAGATTTCTTTAAACTGTACTATATCTTTCAACATACACTATATATAAATGAGTATTGGGATTGCCAAAAGTATTGGGACACCCCTCCAAATCATTCAATTCAGGTGTTACAATCTCTTCCATGGCCACAGGTGTATAAAATCAAGCACCTAGGCATGCAGACGCTTCTACAAACATTTGTGAAAGAATGCGTTGCTCACAGAATCTCAGTGAATTCAAGAGCAGTACAGTTAGAGGTTGCCACCAGTGCAATAAGTCCATTAATTAAATTTCTTCACTACTAAATATTCCACGGTCAACTGTTAGTGGTATTATAACAAATTGGAAGCAATTAGGAACAACAAAGTGGTAGACTTTACGCGATCTACCATTTTATTCACAGAGTGGGTTCACACGCATGCTGAGGCGCACAGTGTGCAGAAGTAGCCAACTTTCTGCTGAGTCAATAGCTAAAGACCTCCACACTTCATGTGGCCTTCAGATTAGCTCAAACAGTGTGTAGAGAGCTTCATGGAATGGGTTTCCATGGCCAAGCAGCTGCATCCAAGCCTTACATCACCAAGTGCAATGCAAAGTATCAGATGAAGTGGAGACTCTGGAGCAGTGAAGACGTGTTCTCTGGAGTGACTAATCATACTTCTCTGTCTCGCAATCCAGTGGGCGAGTCTGGGTTTGGCAGTTGCCAGGAGAACGGTACTGACCGCTTTGTGCCAAGACAAGGGTAAAGTTTGGTTGATGGGGATTATGGTGTGGGGTTGTTTTTCAGGGGTTGGGCTTAGCCCCTTAGTTCAAGTGAAATAAACTCTTAATTCTTTAGCATACCACAACATTTTGGACAATTTAATAATCCCAACTTTATGGGAACAGTTTGGGGGTGGCCCCTTCCTGTACCAACATGACTGCATACAAGTGCACAAAGCAAGCTCCATAAAGACATGGATGAGCTAGTGTTTTGTGGAGGAGCTTCACTCAACCTAAACACCTTTGGGATTTATTAAAGTGGAAACTGCAAGCCAGGTTATCTCGTCCAACATCAGTGCCTGACCTCAGAAATGTTTTTCTAGAAGAATGGTCAAAAATTCCCATAAACACACTCCTAAACCTTGTGGACAGCCATCCCAGAAGAGTTGAAGCTATTATAACTGCAAAGGGTGGGCCAACTACATATTAAACGCTATGAATTAAGAATGCATTTAAGAACTTGGAATGCTTTAATTTTTAATATTTAAAAATGTTTGCGTGCTGCTGCGCGTCATAAGCAGAGAGCACAAGCGCTGTGCACCCATCTATAGGTGCAACTTTTAGGGACGTGATATTCAAATGATGATTGTTTTGAGCCATTAATCAATGTCCGATCATTTCGTACAGTGGGACTGGCAGCATAGGAATGTTTCACAAATCACGATCAATGATTGAGTTCACAGGTTGGATGCCTGATTTCGAGCAACATACAAGGCATCTTTTCTAAGTAAGAAGTGGGGAAATCCAAAGTTGTCTGGAACACAGCCTAAGAATTGATAGTGTGAATCGATTAAAGCCAAGAAATCAACATTTTAAACACCGCCCTAGTGTAATGTAACAAATTTAGCAAAGCGTTTTAAAAACAACAAAAATGAGCCGCAAAAATGTTCAGCATTTGTTTCAGTTGCATTCACACCATGCCAGAATTACCGAGTCATTCAAAAAGCATTCACGGTAGAAATCGTGTTCGATATGTCCCGCCCTGTCTTCCTGTTTCAGTAGAAATTACATCAACACATTTAATAATGCTGTGGTTTTCAAGTCACCAAAGCCACCAAACATTAAAAATTATTCAAAATTCTACAAATTCAGTTTTCCAACGCATAACAGTTTTAGCCCCCTCTCAAACATTCTCAGCACAGATTATTAATCATTGCCTCTGATCGTCATGCGATGGTTGTCTTCCTCTGACATTTCCTTGTGTGGCCTTGCTTGTGTCCATCCTGCTGAGTCGCTCATCTATGCTTGCTAATCCAACATGCGTGACAGCTGACCGCTGATGCTAACAATAGCGAGACAGCACGGACAGCCCGTTCTAAAGGCTGTCAAATGATAAATTACCCTCTTCAGTCACTCTAACCGAGAGCCAGTTAGGTCACACAAACAGCTTGACGTGACATTTTTCCAGTACTGTATATGCAAACGGCTGCCAATCAATTAACAGCTTGCCTTTCTTTACCCCTCAACCGCATATTGGGATTGAGGGAAATTGACTGCAGAGCGGAAGTCAACACAAAAGCCTCCTGCGGGTCCAGGGTGGCAGGGACGGGCTGAACAAATAAATGTGGCTGTGAAAATGAACCTGAAAAACTATCACTCTTCCTTTTTGTGAATCCCTCAAAACAAAGCAGTCAGTCTCTTATGTTTACTAAAGCTTACATTGATCACAAAAACAGTAAAACCGTAAATTTGTGAAATATTTTTACAATTTAAAATAATTGTTTTCTTATTTAATATATATATATATATATATATATATATATATATATATATATATATATATATATATATATAATGTGATATACATTTTAATGTGATTATTTGCTGCTCAAGAAAAAAATCTTGTTGTTATCAATGTTGAAAACTTTTGTGCTGCTTAATATTTTTGTTGATTATTTAATAAATAAAAGGTTCAAAAGAACATTTATGTTTATAAAGCATTTATTTGATTATAGACTTTTTTTTGTAACAATATATGTCTTTACTGTCATTAATTATTAATTGTCATTTTATCAATTTAATTCATCCATTTTAGTCTTAGTCAAGTATTCATTTGTTACTGAGCCCAAACTTATTTTTAATTCACAATTGTATTTTTTAATTATAATTATTATAAAACATTTTATTTACATTTCATTTAATAAATAAATGGTTTATTTTTAAACAACTTATTTGTCAAATAAACTGTTAGGTTTATACTGAAAACTATTTGACTTTAACTAATAGACTTTTTTTTTAAAAACATTTTTACACAAAAATCAAATCTTCATATCTTTCATTTGACTTGCTTCTTAAGTAAAATGAAAGCATTTTAGGATGTTTTGATATTTTGTTCTAGGAAGAAAAGACAAAAGTACTGATTAAGAAAATTTCACAGTGAACCTTTAGAAATCAATGTCTTACAAATCCATTGGGATTTTTTTAAACCCAATTTCTAAAGTCTTATTAATCTAATCTAACCCCTCTGCTAGTGAAAAATCATTACTGTCTATTCATTATTTTATAATATAAAATATATAATTATATCAAGATTAAAATGAAAGATGAAGTGGCGAAAGCCAACACTGGTCATTTTGCGCCGATGCGTGTCTTTGGCCTTGCAGCAGCTGTGTTCTAATTAAAGCTGCTTCACTTGAGCGGTTTATATTTATATTTTATTGAGAACTTTCACCTCTCATGATATACAGAAAGTGCAAATCAACCCCGGGGCATATCATTTATAAACATCTTTTAATTGCCTCATTTATATCTAAAGGGCTACATTTATAATAGTTTGCTGCAAAGGCTCTTCCAGTGTATTGCTTTAGTTTTATGGGAAATATAAAAAGTAAGCAGTTTGAGATATTTTTTTATCTCTACAGACAGTGAATAGATTTCCATTCACTAAAAACAGAAGGAGGTCGCACAATTTTCCATGTTCAAACACCGGGAATGCTTTTAAACCTGACACATTTCTGTTTCATTTTAAATATGCAAAATGCTAATGCACTTTGAAGTAAAACGGTTAAAAAAAATGGTATTGATTGAAGATATCTTTGAAAAACAAAAAAAGATGGAACTGTCTCGCTCATTTGCACAGTAATAGACTCTAGCTTTTAAATTGTCATGTCTGGCATGCCCTGATATCAGAAAGAAAAGCAAAAAAAAAGCTTTGTGAGTGTCTACGTACACGGTTTCCCACAGCTTAAAACAACAAAGCACTTTCATGTAGTCTTCAGACGGTAGAACAGTTAGCGAGGTTTGAACTGAATGCTGTTTAACCCCTCAGAAGACAGATTAGCCCTGAGACAGACCATTCATCATTCTTCTTATTCGTCAGGCAATCCCATAAGGACCACAACACAGGCACCTTCTGGAACAGCAATAGTCCTTGGGAGTGTTTTTACAAGTTTGGATTCCCAGCCGTGACATTTTACTGCTATTGCAGCGAAAGATTCGATGCGTATCTGCTTCCCTCCATAAAAGCTTGTAGCGTGAATAACTGCCTTTGATTTGATTGAAAGAATAACGTTTATATTGAAAGTATATCACTTCCCACTAAGATTAATCAAGAGTGCCATCATAAATATATAAGGAAAGTAGCATGTACATCCAGCATTGGGCAAGCTTTAAAAAAAAGAGAAAAAAAAGATAAATTCGACTGGCTAACACTAGGATCCATACTACTTTGGTTTTAAATGATTGTATGTATCCTGTTACAAAGACCAATGTACTCCAAACAAGTTCGTAAGACATTTAAAGGACTTCATTTCAAACTGTTTAAAAAAGGAGTATTGCTGATTCTGTTTCTGAATTGAAACTGGAAAATAAATATGAATAGTAATTTCAAGCATTGCTATATCAGATTCAAAATTGGTCAATTGCTGTGCTAACCCATGTGACCAATTCATTGAGAAGAACTGATTCAAATTAATGATTTATTCGCAATTAAAGAATCACTGGTTCAGATTCTAAATTGGTCAAATGGGTTGGCTAAATATTCTGAACCTACTTAAAATTGTGATTCATTCATTAATCACATAGTTCTGATTCTGAACTGAATTGCCAACCGATTCAAAATGCTGTGCTAACCCATATGATCAATACATTAAAAAGAACTGACTCAAAATAATGATTCATTCTCGATTAAAGAATCATTCATTTGGATTCAAAAATTTTAAACACAATGTTCCAGATCTAAAGAACCAATTTAAAATTGTGATTCTTTCATGAAAAAAAATTATGACTTGTATAGTGTTGGTCGATTTCATAACACTGCTTCTTAAAGTCTCGGAGCGTAATGAATCATGATTTGGATCGCGTGTCAAACCGCCAAACTGTTGAAATCACATGACTTTCGCGATCCGACCGCTGATTCAATACACTGATTCATAATGGTTCGAAACATCACAGAGCAGTGTCATCACTATTTTAGTATATATAAATCGGCCATCACTATATAAATCGTTATTTAGCTTTTTTGCAACACAAAAACTCTTCTTGTCGCTTCATAAAATGATTGTAGAGCCACTGTAGTGAGATGGGATTTGTAACGACATCTTTAGTGCCTTTATGGGTCTTTGAGAGAGGAAATGACATTGGTGTCAATGAAGGCCTTTCTGAGCCATCGGATTTCAACCAAAATATCTTCATTTGTGTTCCGAAGATGAACGGAGGTCTTATGGGTGTCCAACGACATTAGGGTGAGTAGAGTGAATTTTCATTTTTGGGTGAACTATCCCTTTAAGGAATCACTGATTCTAAACAGACATATTCTAAAAAATACAAGATGCGCTTGATTTGCTGAAATACAGTCTGGTAAAATGTAATGTTTTCTGCCATATTATTTGTAGTGATTCTACTAAAACTGTACACATCTTTTACCCAGAAGTAGCTACTGAGGATGTTCTTCCATTCTTCTATGCTCTTTTTTCCCCCAAAGGATGAATGAAAGGACGTGGAGTTCTGAAATCAAAGTTGGAGCTTAATCAGCTGGTTGCTTTGCTGGCTCATTATCAGTAAACACCTGCCTTTCATGCCATTTATCAACTGCCTGTCAATATATAGATTAGAGTATCCATTTCACTGTCAAAACTGACAATTCATCACAGCTGTACACTGTCCGGTTGTAAAGTTCTCTATGACCTCTGAGCATAAACACAATCTTCTGACTGGAAAACATAAGTGAATATAAACAGACAATGACGCTAAACAGAATGAGCCCCCGTGATAAATCAGATATTGTGAAATATCAATTTTGCACATGGCTGCACACGAGCGCGCTTCTATATTTTCCCTATGCTACTTGTCTTATTCCCAAGCCACCCGTTTAATTCATGCCTTTGTATAGGGAGGAGGTTCACTATTGGCTTCATAAACAGACGATGAATCCAGTTTTACAAAACCAAACATGTCATGCAATATTTCAGAGCTGGACAATATATATAACTGTTTACTTCAATATAGAACGTGAGACATTAGTTGGACAATCTTAAATAGTATTTACAGTCTGACAAGCTCTCATTACAACAGGCAGAATGAAGTACCTTGTTCATAATTAGAGTCTTGAAGTCCCAAATCGTCTTGCTATTCTTCTTTTGTTCCAGAGTTGATTCATTCCTTCCTTCAGCACCAGGACGCTCAGAAATGCATATTAAGCAAGCTTTCCTGAAACAATTGATACAAGAAAATGTTAAACCGAAGACAAATGTGTTTGGAGTCGGTTCATCTATCACTTTCCCACTCAGATCTCATTGTTTTAACCTGGTGGAATCCCACTTCGCCCTTCAGTGAGCCCCACAAATCATCCTGGGACATGGAAATGGGGGACGGAACAAAATGGGCATCAAAGTTCTAAGACTTTAGAAAAGAGAAAGAACAAAGAGAACAGAAACGAGGAGTGAAACTATTCTTCTGGAACCAACATCATATCCCACTCATGCTGAATGCAGAAAGGGCTTTTTTCACACACTTAACCCTGGGAATAAAGTCTTTTTAAACCTCTCTCTCTCTTTTTTTTAAAGGATCTCCATTGTGGATCTGGAATGCTAGAGTTATTAAGCAACGTTTCTGCAGCGAGAGTCTATGTAGATACTTTTACCATTCATTTTAAACAAAGATCAATGCTGATTGGTCAACAGCCTCTGAGTGTGTCATTTAGAGTCCTGCTCAAAGGATTTTCATTAGACATTAGGCTTTCAGATTGCTTTTGTAGCCTGAACCCTTGATTATTGGTTGAGCTCTAAAATGGGCAGGACATAGCAACAAACAGTCAATATTTAGAGTTTGGTCAATTATTTAAAGGGATACTGTAGTTCACCCAAAAATAAAAAATTAAAAGAAATCTGTAATTTACTCACACTCATGTTGCTCTAAACCTTTATGAGAATCTTGTTTCCACTTTTGGGTAAACTAAACGGTTTAGAAATGTCACTGTTCTAAAGCTCTAAAGTCTAAGAAGCTCCTTGAAAAAACACTGAAAAATAAAAAATAGTTCTAGGCAAACATTTTGACATTGATAAGTGACATCTGTGCTTACCCACTCAAGAGAAGTCCCAGTTTCCTTGCAGACAACCAATCATAAATTGCCTCAGTGCTCAGCTCATTAAATATTCATAAGCTGTGTACAGTTGCAAAAACTTTTAGCATTTAAGTGTTATAGTTAAAATTGGTAAAAAACTATACTTTTTCCTGTACAATTCAGGATAGAAATTTCCTGACAATTTACTCACCCCATCTCATCCAAGATGTTTATATCTTTCTTTCTTCAGTCAAAAAGAAATTACATTTTTTAAAGAACAAATTCCAGGATTGTTCTCCATATTATGGTTTTCAATTGCAACCTACCCAATCTGTAAACTCTGAAGGTCCAATCAATGCAGTTTCAAAGGCCTTCGAAGGGCTTTAGAGGGCTCTGCACGATCCCATCCGAGGAACATGGTCTTATAGCCAAACCATTGGTCATTTTCTTTCAAAAAAACAACAACTTTTATATACTTTTTTTAACCTCAAATGCGCGACTTCTGGTATTCTTATTCATGGTGTAAGACCTCATCACGTCGGGAAGGTCACATCATGTGATATAGGAGGAAGTACCGACCATGTGCCGCAAAACTCAATCTCATGTTCTCCTCCAACTTTAAAATTGTCTGACGTTGTTTATTTTTGTAAAGGGCATTTGATTTAGTCTTTGCACATTCATTTTAACACATCCTGTGCCTGACTGCTCTGACGTTATAACATGATTCGTCATGCAAAAGCAGAGCATCGAAGTCATGCATTTGAGGTGGAAAAAAAATCTATAATTGTTTATTTATTTATTTTAAACAAATGACCAACGGTTTCACTAGATAGGACTCTATTCCTCAGCTGGGATGTGGAGAAAAATCCTGGAATGTTTTCCTCAAAAACTTAAGAAAGAAAGACATGAGTAAATTTTCATTTAAAAGTGAACTAATCCTTCAAGGTGAGCAGAGTAAATCTACATAGTAACACTTCCACACATGGATAGTTATTAAAACATATTGCACTTTATTGGTCAAATCAAATATGTAAATGCAAGAGTTACAAGTGTACAGTCTTGGAATCAGATTGAAACAAGATTGCGTTTACCCAATTTCACAAGTGAAATTGGGATGCATTTGCATCTTGAGGCTAAATAAGCGCTTTTCTCGCTTCCTCCCATTGTCTGTTCAGTTCTACTGTTTCTAGAGCCTGTCAAATCATATCAGCCTTCTCAGCCTCACCAGTCCACGCATCTGTTTACTGGTATATAATAAGCACATAATCAAACGGCACAGTTAAGCGAGTGCTGAGTGCTGTCAGAGCACATTGAGGGTGCATTTATTCAACGCTCTCAGTGCTGGCAGTTGCTTTGAGAAGGGCAACAGTAGAAGCAAGTGCTAATAAGCATTTGACATCAAGGTTACAGATATGCTCCCTGTCGAGCAACAGCGGGCCTGTCTCACACTCTCTGGGGACTTAGTGTGACACTATTTTGTACTTTGCAACATGCACAAACAAATTCAACTTTAATAAAAACAGAAACGAAAGATGAGGAGCTGTAACCAAAAAAAACACATTAATGTGCTGAACAAGGCAATTACAAAAGCGTTGAATACATTTGGATTTTGTAAGATCCTTTTTGATTAGACATCCCTCTGTTGTTTTGAAACACTTATGCAAATGCTAAATTGTAAGCAGACACATTTTTTTTTTCTTTGACACTGAGGATGTCAAAAGAGGTTGCATTTAAGTAGGAAATGCACTGGCAAATCACAGGAAAGTAATCCCTGGAGAGTTAAACCTGAGGATAATGATGCATTTGTTTAAACAAAAGCTACACATATCTATTCTGCCACTGGCATCTCTAGAACAGTTTACCTCTGATTCATGTCTTATCTCAATGACAGGTAGCAGTTTGTTCCTTTTCAGAGACATAAATCCTCAAACGCTGCTGTTAGGCGTGTAGGGCGTCCCCCAGGGATCTATCCAGAGCCCTCTGCTTCTTTTTAATATACATGCTTCCATTTGGACAAATAATGCTACATTATGGGTCCATTACTATTATTAGGTCAAATGTTATCTATATTAAAAGTCAAAGTCAAAAATATATATATTATTTCCCATCACCACATCCTTCCAACTCCTCATTAAGTGCCTGGATATCCCATTTAAAGCTGATTCTAACTGGACATTCTCAAGCTCAACAAAGATAAAACTGAAATCTCATTAATCAGCCCCAAAGCTCTTGTCCTTAACCAGCCTAGATACTGGAGTGCAAAACAAGCCTATTTGCATTCGTTTGCTGTATAACGTATCAGAGAGAAATATAAAACAATCAATATTTATTTAATTATTTGTTCATCTATCAAAAAATATTTAATTGCGTTATCTTCATTCAGGAGCTTGTTTTCTCATCAAGTATTGATGATTAATGAATACAAATGTACTAAAAACATTCATGTCAAAAAATGCCAGGGAATTTAATCTTAAAATATAAAAATGTAAATATAAAATGTATATCCTAATTTAAGTTGCTGTAGACCAGGGGTGTCAAATTCAGTTCCTGGAGGGCCAGAGCCCTGCAGAGTTTAGCTCTGACTCTGTTCCAACACACATACCTCTAGTTTTCAAATAAGCCTGAAGGACTTGATTAGCTGGATCAGGTGTGTTTAATTAGGGTTGAAGCTAAACTCTGCAGGGCTGTGGCCCTCCAGGAACTGAGTTTGACACCCCTGCTGTAGACAAAAATGTCTGCCAAATGCATAAATTTAAATAGATTAATTAATTAATATATAATATAATTAATCTTCATCACTATTGTTCCAAATTTTGGGATTCAGTAATTTTTTTTTAAAAAAGAGAAGAAATTAACACTTTTATTTGGCAAGAATAAATTATCAAAAGTTGACAGTAAAACCTTTTTTTTTTTTTACTTTGTATTCTTCAAAGAAACCTGAAAAAGTACATCAGTTTCCACAAAAATATTAAGCAGCACAACTGTCTCATCGTTGATAATAATGAGAAATGAGCAGCAAATCAGAATATCAGACTGGAAATGCTGAAAATTCCGTTTTGCAAATCACAATAATTACATTTAAATATTTAAAAAAAATGTTTTGAAAACCTTCACGTTACAATTACAGTTTTTTTTACTGTATTTCTGCACTGTAAAATCCTACAGTTGTTCTTACTAAGACTTTTTTAGTTAACGTTACTTATTGTCTAATAATTTGTTGGACTTAAAACAATTCAGTAATCTGATATATATGCATGCTAATGCATTTGTTACTCAGAAAACCCAAGTAAACATTATTTGACTGGTTTGAGTACCATTTTGCCTAAGGCCGAAAAACAAAAACAGGCAGGCAGAAGGTTTTTGGGGCGGGGCAATTCTTATTAGACTTTTCGCTAATTTCCTCCCCTTCTGCAGTCATTGTTCTCCTTAGTTGCATTCACTCATTTTTCAGTCATCTTGATTGTTTTGGGATATCAACTTATAAGTTGACTTCATACATTTATGTTGTTTTCCTAAAATTTTTCACCATTATGGTGATTAGTGTTCCCTTTACTTGGGCACTTGTTTATTATTGTAATTATCTGCTTATTGATGCAGCTATGCAACAAGAAATAACAGTTCTTAGATTTCAAATAAATGATTTAAGTATTTGAACACCCTGCTATTTTGCAAGTTCTCCCACTTAGAAATCACGGAGGGGTCTAAAATTGTCATCGTAGGTGCATGTCTACTGTGAGAGACATAATCTAAAAAAAATTATAATCCAGAAATCACAATGTATGATTTTTTTTACTATTTATTTGGATGATACAGCTGGAAATAAGTATTTGACACCTGAGAAAATCAATGTTAATAGTTGGTACAGTAGCCTTTGTTTGCAGTTACAGAGGTCAAACGTTTCCTGTAGTTTTTCACCAGGTTTGCACAAACTGCAGGAGGGATTTTGGCCCACTCCTCCACACAGATCTTCTCTAGATGTCGGTGAGAAACATGGAGTTTGAGCTCCCTCCAAAGATTCTCTATTGGGTTTAGGTCTGGAGACTGGCTAGGCCACGCCAGAACCTTGATATGCTTCTTTCAGAGCCACTCATTGGTTATCCTGGCTCTGTCCTTCAGGTCATTGTCATGTTGGAAGACCCAGCCTCGACCCATCCTGAATGCTCTAACTGAGGGAAGGAGGTTGTTCTCCAAAATCTCGCAATTCAAGGCCCGGTCATCTTCTCCTTAATACAGTGCAGTCGCCCTGTGCCATATGCAGAAAAACTCCCCCAAAGCATGATGCTACCACCCCCATAGCCCCTTTCACACTGCACATCGGACCCGCAATATTCCCTGAACATTGCCGGGTCGCCTTCTGTGTGAAAGCAACCACGTCCCGGGATTGATTACCGAATTCGACCCGGGTCGGGGACCTAGTAATATTGAGGTATTCGACCCGGGACGAGCGCTGTGTGAACAAAAGCCGAAACTAATGCCGCAACGTGTACGTAGTTAGCGTGCGACTTGTTTTTTCAATAATACAGCCCTGCAGTGCCAGAAGAGCTAGTCGGTGTTTTAAGCGCAGAGAGTGTTCGTCTACAAAAGAAACTAAAATTAAACAAGCAGAAATGTGTGCAAACTGGACACAAGTCGAGACCACGGAGCTCCTTACCATCCGCGCTGAAGCTGAGATCGCTCGCCATTATACGTCACATCAGGATGTCACGTGTCAACTCGACCCGGGACTGTTACGGGTTGTGTGTGAAAGCGCACATATTACGGTATTTCGCTGGCAGTGAGAATGGACTAAATCTAGCGGCCCGGGAACAAATGCCGGGTCGCATTATCCATGTATTTGCCGGAATCGCAGTGTGAAAGGGGCTCATGCTTCACAGTTATAGGGATGGTGTTCTTGGGATGGTACTCATCATTCTTCTTCCTCCAAACCCATTTAAAGGAATTATGACCAAAAAGTTCTATTTTGGTCTCATCTGACCACATGACTTTCTCCCATGACTCCTCTGGATCATCCAAATGGTCATTGGCAAACTTAAGACGGGCCTGGACTTGTGCTGGTTTAAGCAGGGGAACCTTCCGTGCCATGCATGAGTTCAAACCATGAGATCTTAGTGTATTACCAACAGTGGAGGTGGACATTTTAAAGGCAGACTCACGGGTCTTTGTGGGTCAGAACTATGTTAAAACTACACTGGTAAAAACGATTTGTTGGGTTTACTTAAAATATATATGCACCATTTTTGCATCATACTTTTTAAGTAAACCCAACTTGGAATAATTTTATTTAAAATTAACAAGAAAAACTTTGTTATATGTACTTAAATATTTGATTTCACTCAACATGCTTTACTTAAAAATATATGTAACATGATAGAATTTACTAAGTAATGTTAAGTTAACACAACTTGCACATTCTTGCATGTTACATAAATTTTTAAGTAAAGCATGTTGAGTGAAATCAAATATTTAAGTACATATAACAAAGTTTTTCTTGTTAATTTCAAATAAAATTATTCCAAGTTGGGTTTACTTAAAAAGTATGATGCAAAAATGGTGCATATATATTTGCATGGCACTTCAGTAACATTATTCGGTATTCGGGTGGGGATTTTAATTCACGATGGAGGAGTACGTTTTGTGGGAGGATGATTGCTGTATATAAAATTTCATATGCTAATATGTGCAATAATATCCTATTTATTATTTTATTATTTAAATTTCCTGCTTAAAAAATAACAAGATAGACGTGCTATAGTTTAAAAAGTTTTCTGTATTACATTTTATCTCAAAATGATGCATCACCATAAAAAACTAAAATATCTGCAAATGCTGAAAATGTTTTAGATCCCCATGAGAAACAGTCACTGTCGAATACACTCTAAAAAATGCTGGGTTAAAAACAACCCAAGTTGGGTTGAAAATGCACCAACCCAGCAATTGGGTTGTTTTAACCCAATGGTTGAGTTGTTCTTACCCAGCAATTGGGTTGTCTTAAGCAACATTTAACCCAACCACTGGGTTAAAACAACTCAACCATTGGGTTAAAACAACTCAACCGTTGGGTTAGTGCATTTTCAACCCAACTTGGGCTGTTTTTAACCCAGCATGTTTTAGAGTGTACTCTTCACTGGCTTCACAAAAAAAAAAATGCTTGGTTAAAAACAACCCAAGTTGAAAAATGGACAAACCCAGTATTTGGGTTGTTTTGTTGGCAAATGTTTGTGCAAGGCAGTTTTATTTAAATCAACTATTGTTTAAAAAATACTGTATTGCTTGCTTAAAATGAACCCAATGTATGTTGAATTTTTATTTTTTTATATATATGTTTAATAAGTTGACATTGTTTATAACCCAGCAGGCACAGTACATCAATGTGACGTCAGGAAGACGTTGGACTCCAACCAACTAATCCATCGCAGTCAGACGTCATATTTTGGTTGAAAATCTAAGTCGAGTTGACATCTAAAACCAATGTTTATTTAACATCAGGCTTCAACGTCAGACAGACGTTGAATTTTGATTGGAATAAGCACTGAACTGAAGTAATAATGATAATAATAATTTTTAAAAAAGAAAAAAAAAGGGTGAAATGTATGAGTGTCACACATTACTAACCAGGCTGATGTATTTCTGTCAGACGTCTACAGAAGCACTTATTGAGAATTAACAGAGGTTTTGTTGTTGATGTTTTATTGAAAATAATAGTTTGGTTTGAAGTCGCCATTATGGTGATCAGTGATTGTTTTAGTTGGGTAGTTTGGCTTGACTTTTTAACATTAGTTTTTCTCTGGCTGCTGTAACTGTGTTTGTTATGGCAAGAAAAGCAAGAGAATATGTGATCAGATGATTTTGTCTGACTTGATGATAAAGATAAGATCATCATACAGTGGTCTATTTCACTAATGCCATCATGAATCTAATCTTTTGATACATGGTAATTTTGTATTATTAATAATAACAAGCCTACACTCTAAAAAATTCTGAATAAAAAAACAACCCAATGTTGGGGTTTTTTTGGACCAGAATTCAACGTCTGTCCAATGTTGGAGCTTGACGTCAAACAAACGTTGGATTTAGACGTCAAACCAATTTTCATTTTCAACCAAAATGCAACATCTGACTGACAATGGAGTTTACAGCCTGCTGGGAAGTTTAAAAAAAATTAAAATTAAACAATAAATATTTATTAAATTGCTTATTAATGTGTTCACCGTTTGATTATTATTGATGCCTCTAGTAATTATGTCAGTTTTTTTTTTCCCAACCTATTTTGGTTTCATTTTAGGCCAGCCATACAGTCATTTTTAAACAATTTAAAACCAGGATTAAAAACCACTGCCATGTATTGCGTTCAATGTATTCCAGACACTCACCTAATGCCTGATGAGATTATCAGCGCTGTCAGAGAGGTTCACCATAAAACACTGAATCAGTTCTGCGTATTTCCACAGGATTGATCTGAAAAGTACATGAAGCAAAAAAGTTGATTTTCATAGATACACGCTTGTTTATATCTAAACTGACTGAGAAAAATATTTTTAAAGCAGACAAATCATCCAAAATGCAGAGAATATGCCAAGTTCCCCTTTATTTGGTAAAGCCAATTTGTCAAAAACAATTAATCGTCAAGTGTGAAATTATTATTTATTATTTTTTTACCTGCAATAATTGATCTAACAGGATGCACCATATCCAGCTATTGTTGCACCACAACTGTTTGCACTGGAAAGACAAAAACAATAGCATTACAACAAAAAAGATTAGGCTAACTTTTTCAAATTTTCTTACATATTTTTGGAGCTGTGTGAAAGCTCAGTGCATGCACTTAATGCATATGCAAACTCCATAATTATACCTTATGCAGTTTTCATGAATACATGTAAACATAAGCATTTAAGCATTCAACAATAAGTTTGCTGGAAGCATGTACATTTATAAAATATACTCGAGTGCAAACTGGTTTCTTTGTTCAATTAAGATACACATACAAACTTGATGTATAGAGCTAGAACTATCACAAGGTATTCAAAAGTAACATTCTGATTGTTGAAGAATTCATCAAAAATTCAAAATATTATTGTAACGAATCGTGACTACTAATGCATTAAACGAGTCGACGTTAGATGACATGACAAACTTTATTTTGTTAACATAAAGCTAAGCTTAGCATATCTCCTTTCACCATCTTCACCACACTGTGCTTCAGAAAACATTACATTGTACTTCTAGATTAGGAATACACCCCTCAGAACCAATAAATGAGTGTTAATGAATGTTTAAAAAAGTCAAAATCGAATATTTTACTTTGTTAATATAAATTTAGCTTTAGCTTACCTCCTTTCACCATCATCAACACTTCGTGCTTCAGAAAACATCACATTGTGCTTCTTCCAGTTAAGGAACAAACTCCACTAATACAATAAACAAGTGTTAATGAATCTTAAAAAAGTCAAACTCTAATATTTTCTAAGTTTTTAAAAAAAAAGACAGCTTACCTGACATAGTCTGCACCACATCAGGCTTCAAAATGGCTCTAGCTTCTTCTCATTGGCTGGATAGAATATTTGAATATCACGCAGTTCACAAATAGGTAAAATGTTATGTTGGCGTTACTTAAATTTAACCAAGTTGTAATGCTAGTTGATGTTACTTACGTTTTTTTGTTTACTTTATGCATACACTTATGTTCCCCTTTTGATTTACATTTTTGTGTTGCATATGCTAGAATATGTTAAGTAGAGCTTGAAATGTAATAAATATATATATTTTTGAGTTTAATCTATTTATCTTTATAAGTAATGGTTGTTGAGCCAACGAATCGTTTTTTTCAGTGTATGTTGAGAATAATAGTATTTAAGATGTTTGCATAACATAATATAACTGTTAGTTAAATAATCTTACTATTAAATCTTAATTAAGATTAGTAAATATTCTAAAGTAGATGTTAACTAGAATTGGCATTAAACTAACTTTTATTATTGAATTTGATTGTTGATCATTAAATTAACTTCAGATTTCCCTTTAAGTTTGCTTTGCAAAATAAGGCATTTGGTTTCCAAACTAAAAAAAAAAAGTAAACTGAACTGAACTAGAATTTACATTGTGATCAAATAAATGCAACCTTGTAGAGCATTAGAGACTTCTTTTCCAAATATAAATATACACATATTTAAGTTCAATGATAATGTTTGGTCTGCAATGTTCATGCATATGGATAAAAAGTGTCATTCTGGTAGGAGATGTGGTAGCACTGAAGTATATTCACAGGCTCTTTTCAAAACCGACTTCAGAATGTAGAATAAAAAGAGAAATATGTGAAAGGCTTGTGGGTTTCTTTTTGCTGACTAAAGCAGGACTTTGACTTTTACAAATGCAGTTTCATGGCAGTCTCTCCGCTTCATGCCAGCTTAATATTAACACCCTCAGGGCTGGCCAAACAGCAATTATTGAGCTTGTGTTACTTTGTGTATGCATATGTGCAATGTGTGTGTGTGCGTGTGTACCCAAAAAGGACAAACTCTCTGAGGACAACCCACCGTTGAGAGAAGCATAATACAGCACAGCTACATCACGACAAAAGCCGTAATCCACTGTCATACAGAGGAGCACAGAGTCCATCCTCCTTTTAATTGGACAAGCAAGCCCAATTCAAAGAATGGGAAACGAGAATGAGAGGCTTTGCTGCTTTACTGAAGATGGCCCTTACGCGTGCGTCCAAGAAAAAATGCTTTGGAAGATTTCTATTTTGGCATACAATGAGCAAGGCTGGGGGGAAATTATCATCATACTATCCACTTGCACACAAAAGGTGGCTACTCTAGACTCGAAAAGAGAAATATGAAGCCTTAGAAACTCTGGGATCATGAAGGGTTTTGTATCTGAAGGACGTTTTGAATCTAAAACTCGAAGGCAGCCTGGACTATGAAACACGTAAAAGAATATTATGAGTTCACAGAAAATGTCAGACATATTGAAACAATGAGGAATTTAACTTCTACGATTTGGCCTCCATTCACTTCCATTGTCAGTGCCTCACTGTAACCCAGATTTTGGCTTGCTTTTTTTAGAAAAGAAAAATAAGTGTAAAATGTTGTGCTAAACTTGGATTAGCTAAACTTGGAAACAGAGCTGAATTAAATGGTTTATAACGCTTGCGCTGTAAATCACTTCCCAAACAACTACATCTGATTCACTATAGCTTTTTATCCTTCCAGAACTTTTAGGCAAATATATTGTGCTATTGATCATTCCGTAGCAGACGTATCCAAATGCAGAGAGAGAGAGATATTTGTCACTTCTTTGTAAACTGCTGGCTTACTCACCGAGGTTGTTCAGGTCGGCTATTTTGGCTTTCTGCAAATGCATAAATTATTAGGTTGCAGGAGGTGAATTTATTATATGTGTTTTGTTGCCTGGAGGCTAATAGCTGCTTTTCAGGTGTAGGAGGGCACTGATGAATGCTAGCTAATCGCTAATGTTGGCTGAGGGTTTAGACACCATTTATCACGTCTTTAAAGGATCTGCATGTGGGAATATTAACAGCCGCATTACAGCCGCCGTGACTTAAGTCTCTAAAAAAGTCTTTAAGTGCATTAAAGTAGTGCTTTAGTTTGACATTAGATAATGAAATGAGAGAGAGTCCAATTAGTTCTAAGCGCTTAAGTGTGGTTGAATGTAATCCAATGCCAAAATGCCAGACTTTTAATGCTCCAATGCACACTAATGCACTCTCTTAGGGTCAAATTTACACACCAAGAAAGGTTGGAGAAGGTGTCATTTTACCTCTCTGGATTGGCTGACGGTTTAAATTAAAGAGAAATTTGTAGATAAATCAAATCACAATAGCACTTCGGAGCACAGCGGGTAGCGGTCTGAGGGGGCAAAGGGATTGTCAAAATCAAAGTATTTAATTCAAGCCGGTATACACAATTAGACCCAAGGGCATCATGAACCAATTCCTTTCTGGCTCACTTGGTGCCCCAGACCAGCGCTTCTCAACCCTTTTGACTCGAGGGCTCCTCGTTCTCCAGCACAATATTCAAAAGCTGCCTGATATAGACTATTTCCAGAATTTCTACTATAATTATGATTGCTTGTTTCAAATGTTTGTTTTATTAACATCATTGAAGGGAATTGAATTGATATATTAAATTCATTTATCACAATTAATAGTGTGATTTCAGCTGAATGTTCTTAAATCCAACAGTTATTGTTGAGGAATTAATGAAATCGTTTTTTAAATGATTATTTATTTTATTAGGATATTTATATTAGATTATAATATTAGTTAGAAATATATTAATAATTTTTTTTTTTTTTTGTGCCATGAAAGATAGCTGAGGCCCCCTAATAGACTTGACCCCCTGGTTATTATATACACACAACTGTTCAAAAGTTTGACTCTTTAATATAAGATTTCTTTTTAAAAAGTCTTAAGCTCAGCAAGGCTGCATTTATTTGATCAATAATACAGTAAAAACAGTAACATTGAGAAATTTCTATTTCTATTCTAAAAATATTTTTTTCCTGTCATGTCAAAGCTGAATTTTTTTCCAATCATGTTTTGTGATCCTTCAGAAATAAAATGAATCTAATATTATTATGAATGTTGAAAATGTTTGTGTTGCCTAAAATCTTTTTGGAAACAAGATTCATTGATGAAAAAAAAGTTCCAAAGAGCAGCATTTATTTGAAATGTAATACTTCTTTGATTAAAGAGATAGTTCACCCAAAAATGAAAATTCTCTAATGAATTACTCACCCTCATGTCGTTTGACACCCGTAAGACCTCCATTCCTCTTCGGAACACAAAAGAAGATATTTTTTGTTGAAATCTAATTAGTCCCGTTTCCACCAAAATTACCCGGAACAATTTGTACCAGGAACTTTTTTTACAGGAACTTTTCTCCCCCCAGACCTGCTACAGTATTATATTAGCTATTTATTTGTTGTAAAGTGTAATAATCATCTCAGAAAAAAAAATTCTTCTGTCAGGCGCAGTTAAAGTAAAAACTGCCTGGGAAAAAAATACGCTATGTCATTATTCCAACATTATCTGCATAACTTACAAAATAAAAAGTTTACCCCTCAGAAAAATGAACTTTCCTCTCTTGTCAACATGAGCGCGGCGCGTGCTGTCATGTCATGTAAGGACGCACACTTAAAAGTAATCGGTCAGGTCGTTTACATGGTGAAAAATAGACTGTAAAAAAATGAATAACGAGTATGGAAGAGATTCAAGCTGTGCTGCTTTTGCTGGTTATGTATAGGTTTTCTAAAGAGATAATTAACAACGACAGAACGGAGCACTAGCATATTCAGAAAGCTAGATTTAAAATGACAATGTATATTTTTATCAGCTATTACGGACATTGAACATGAGATGGCTGAGACGAACGCGCGCCATCAGACAGAGAGCAAGACTGATATTTACTGAACGCAGAACGAACCTCTTTTGGAGGTTTTAAATATGTTTTTAATTTTAAAAAAAAAATACTTTTAAAAATGCCGGTTGAAATAAAATGCTGCGTGAGTTAAACCAATCAGCATTTTCAGCACCCAAGTCCCACCCTCGAAAGTTCCTGAACTTTGAAAAAGCACTACCTCGCGAGCATGGCCGTTTGGAGGGGGAAATATTTACCTGGAACTTCATTTAGAACCCGGTTCCTGCGGTCGAAACACACCGAATACCACCCCAAAGTTCCTGGGTAAAGTTCCTGCGGTGGAAACGCGGCTATTGACACCAATGTCATTTCCTCTCTCAAGACCCATAAAACGGCACTAAAGATGTCGTTACAAAGCTTAACAAAGGAAACTTTGTTTTGAAATTGGCCCATATGTTGTTATTTAGGGGTTTTTTTTGCACACAAAAACTATTCTCGTCACTTCATAAAATTATTGCAGAATCACTGTAGTGAGATGGGCTTTGTAACGACGTCTTTAGTGTCTTTTATGGGTCTTGAGAGAGGAAATTACATTGGTGTCAATGAAGGCCTGTCTGAGCCATCGGATTTCAACAAAAATATCCTTATGTGTGTTCTGAAGATGAACAGAGGTCTTATGAGTGCGAACGACATGAGGTTAAGTAATTGATGACAGAATTTTCATTTTTATGGGTGAACTATCCCTTTAACAATTGCTTTTAACAAATAAATAAATAAAACAGAGGGGGCATCCTTTGTTTCAATGAGGGTGATGCTTCTGATTAGACCTGTTATGAAGTCTGACCCAGAAGCCTTTTTAATGTCATGCTACTATCTTGCCTCTCGGAGGGGTTGCTGGCCCCCAGCCCCTTTCAGAGCTGAAATCAGCACTCCGCCGCACCCGGGGCACTGACCCACCAGCCGGGATTTTAAACGAATCGGAGGATAGGACATAGGAGCAGCACCTGCCCAGATGGCAGGGTGCACAGATCCCGAGCAGAGCTACAGCATGAGCTTACCTGCGAGTTCGACCTGGATGGACGCCACAGACAGACTCCTGGGACAAAAGGGAGGAAGGGGATGCTGAGATCCAGTCTGTTGGCCGTGACTTCCATACCTCGAGAGTTCATGCCTGGTGGGAAAGGGTTACGGATGATATTTGACTCACGAGCCTTTGGTTATTTCAAGGCTAGATTCCGCTACAGTGCACATTTGAAAAGTACTTTTAGTTATCCCTATGAGTGTAGCCTATTCATAACTGAAATATAATTGCTGTGTATAATAAAGGAATTATGTTGGATTACCATTGATCCTACTAATTTTTTTTGTAATTAAGCCAAAATCTTGGTTTCATTGAGGTATTTAAAATGGAATAATGTGTAAACATTAAAATGATATTTTTTTAATGAATTAGATGTTAATTAGCTAAATAAAGGCTGTATAGTAAATGTTAATGTCATTTAGGGAGTTTTAAACGAGTGGATCTTGTTAAAGTTACATACGGTTTCCAGATCTTCAACCTGGTGAGCGACAGGTGTTGCGCCGAAATTTCGTCTCCTGCCAGAATCTGACTCCCCCTCGCGTGCACGCGCATAATGTCATTTGTGCATCCGTGCGGCCAAATGAATTTAATATATGTTGTGTTGCCCTTTTTTTAATTTACTTTAGGTATATAGTAATTGTATCCTTAGCTGTTAAATGTTTGGAGAATGACTAAATTATTTTGTATTTTCATTAATTCATAAAAAATAAATAAAAGTTTCACACTGTTTGCTCTTCAAAGTTTTTCGTAACAAAATCACTTCCACCCAAACAAATGACAACATCGGACGTACGTTCAAGAAAGCGTTGACAAATTGTGACGCACACTCCATGTTTATATAGAAGTTCATATTATGTGTCTAATTTGAAAAAGTAAAAAGGGATTACTCTTATTTTTCTTTAATTTAAATTACAATTACTTCTGATATAATTGAACAAAATACTGTAGACCAATTAGGCCTATATATTATACAATAGTGGAATTAACATCAACATTTAAAGTCTAACTTTAAAATGCATGCTTTTATGTAACCTTCTCTCACATTTGTAATACTTTGGTCAGTTAATAAGAATAATTTATGTAGTTTTATTATTTATTTGAACGAATAAAAAGAGCCGTTTCATTTCTATACTTCAATCATCATTTCTGCTGCCTATTACCCCCTGCCACAGCATATCAAACGTAATATCAATTTTGCAACACCTGCCGAAATGATGCTGCCCTTCCCAGCTCCACTGTACAGATGAGCAAGCACATCACATTCATGCTGGTGATTTCTGCCAAGAGCGAGTGTTTGCTGAGAAGACTGTGGACACAAAGGCAAGAGGTTTCCAGTGGCCCAGTATTATTTCGTCAGTATTAAAAAAATGTACCTGCCAAAATTATACTGCCCTCTACACCTCCACTGTACAGGAGACATTACTGCTGCAAGGTGTGTTTGATGAGTTTTACAACATTTGCGAGGTGTTAGGTGTGTTTAATGTATTTTACAACATTTAATTTATATAGAATTTATTCCTGTGATTAAAGCTGTATTTTCATCATTACTCCAGTCTTCAGTGTCACATGATCCTTCAGAAATCGTTCTAAAATTATGATTTGATGCTCAAGCAACATTTCTGATGTTGTGTTTATGTGAATTTATGTTTTTAACAGTTGTGCTGCTTAATTTTTTTAAAGAATGTTGATGTAACTGTCACTTATGATCAGTCAATATCAATATTCAATGTATCAAATGTATAAATGTAAGTTTTTTTTATTGAATTTAAAAAAACAAAAAACAATTCAATAAGTCGAATTCTGACAGGGAGTCGAAATTCGGCACAACTGCACTGCACGAATTTACTAGACTAATATGAGCATTGACACCAGAGAGAATTAAATTCATTGGTTTTATTTCCGACATGCACTCATTCATGGCTGTTTTATGTCATTAATTTGACATTAATTTACGTCTTTATTGCAATATTGGGAGTTTGGGACAAGAGTTGACGAATTAGCCTACGTGACTCGGTGAGTTCGTCTCTGTTTTTTAACGCCAAGTTACATATCAAGCATGTAACATATCTTGTTTGTGTATCATTGGTTATGTTAAATAAAGTTTACAAATTAAAGGAAGGTCAGTTATTTTACCTTTGAACACCGTTGTTGACTCATCTCCCGAAAGACGCATTGCTTAAATGGCGGTCTTGCACGCAATTCTTAAAATGCTCACAAGATGGCGCCATTCATTTGTGAATAGGACAAAACGATAGCTAATTATGGGGAAATACAGAAAAATATCTGTAAAACATATTATCGTCGATCACTAAACAGTCGGTTGTCATAAATAAACAAACAGTTGAAAAATAAATCGGAAGTGTATCAGTATACACAATCTGTGCATTCGGTCTTAAAGAGACAGCGCACATCAGCCTATATAGGCCTGTACCTGTTGCCATCTGTAATTAATGGTAGTCAAACCACCAAAAAAAGCTTTAACAAAGATGAAACTTTTTAATTAATACAGTGAACACTATTCAGTGTTATTTTACATTTGATTATGGACCTTACTTGTAACGTTGTTCTATTTCTATTTATCTATTCTTGTAATTTGTTTGTTCTTATTTTATTACTGACTGTTGTTCACGTATCTTTAATAAATGTTTGTACTGGTAGACTAGTAGTTTTTGCTGTGGCAGCAAAGTACTTAAATGGTTAGTTCACCCAAAAATGAAAATTCTGTCATCAATTACTCATCCTCATGTCATTCCTAATCTGTAAGACTAGTAAAATGAGGATATTTTTAAAATCAGTGGTTCACAGTGGTTCAACCTTAATGTTATAAAGCGACAAGAATAATTTTTGTGCGCAAAAAACAAAAATAACTTTATTAAACAATTTCTTCTTGTATGTGTCATTCTCCTACGCAGTTGACATAGTAAACACAGTGATGCGCTTCCGGGTTCTGCGTCAGAACGGCAGCTCACCATTGGCTAACACTGTTCACGTGAGCTCAACGATTCATGTGTGAGATGCTAATGCAGGAGCTGGCCAATATTCTGAAGTAGAACCCGGAAGCGCTGCACTGTGTTACCTACATGAACAGCGTAGGAGAATGATGTTGAAGAGAAAGTTGTTATTTTGGGAGGTTTTTGTGTACAAAAAGCATTCTCGTCTCTTCATAAAATTAAGGTTGACCCACTGGAGTCACATGGACTATTTTAACAATGTCTTTACTACCTTTCTGGACCTTGAAAGTTGCAATGACGTTGCTGCCGAGGGATGGTTTAGAAACCTCTCGGATTTCATCAAAAATATCTTCATTTGTGTTCTGAAGATGAATGAAGGTCTCTCAGGTTTGGAACGACATGAGGGAGAGTGATTAATGACAACATTTTCATTTTGGGGTAAACTAACCCTTTAACGTGTTATTTAAGTAGGTCAATAAATGGAGAGCAAAGTTGAGATCAAAAAAATGATCCGATCCATGACTGAAAATCCTTATATGAACCTCAACTTGTGATATGCATGTGAATAATGTGATGATCAAACTTAAATATCACCTTAAGCTTACAATTAAAATGAACACTGTACAAAGTAAAACTGTGTTTAGGGAGATTTTTCTCACCAAAGTTACTTTTGGTGTAACAATGTAGGCAGGTTAAATGAGTCATACATTTGACTTGAATAAAATCAGATCATTTAGATGCTATCAGATTTTTTGGGCATTTCTACAGTGATATAAAACTACTGCATAAAATGTTCTGCAATTCATTTTTAATAATAACTTGCTTCTTTCGAATTATAAAATGCAAATATGTCCCGTAAGGCTCTAAATATGGATGCCTCTGTGCTTACAAGGGATCCGGGCTCTTTAAAAGCACTCAATGTAGGTCCCTCACAGCAGCTAGCGTTCTCTCTGTCCTTCACATTTCACTGGTCAGTGCCCAGTAATCAACACACATTACCCACACACAGCCCAAGCTTAATTACCAATCACACATAGACCCATAAACACTCCCGCTCTTCCATATTCCGGCTGCCACTTACCTTTCTCCCCATTATTTAAATTCAAGATTATGAATGACTGACACACGAGTATGCAAATGTGTTTTGTTTTTGAGATTATGTGCAGTGGTTGATATGCTGATGAGGAGCGGTAACTGCCTCTTGAGAGTGAGTGACATTCCCCTGCACAGTTTGAGACGATCTCCTGGATTCTTCTCATCAGGCATCCTGCGGAGAATAGTTTACTTCTTAACAACTAAAGGGAAATTGTTTACGGCATTCGCCCGACAGTAGGTTTGACTTTGCCGTAGTGTGCCTGATATTGCCAGACTTTAGAAGAGTTGCCTAATATACAAGATACTCTTTAAGTTCACCCCAAGAAAATTACAATTCTGTCATCATTTAATCAGTCTCAGGGTTTTCCGTTCTAAATCTATATGAAGATCTGTCAAAATAAACAAATAATTCATCATTTTAAAAAAACATAACAATAATTATTATTATAGTAAATATTAAAAGTTAGCTAGATTTATGGTTATGATTTATCATCAACACCATTATCCTCATTATTATTGTGAATATTAGCAAATATTTTGGCTATAATTAATTATTACTAATACTATCATTATTATTATTATTATTATTATTATTATTATTATTGTTATATTTGTTATACTATTATAGAATGTTTTATGTTTACAGTTCATTTTTACTATAGTAAATAATAAAGTTAGCAAGTATTATGGTTACAGATAATTATTATTAGTATTATTATTATTATCATCAACAACTATTATCATTGTTATTATTATTATTACTATATTATGGAAAATATTAAAGTTGGCATGTTTTATGGTAAGAGTTCAGTTTTCGTATAGTAAGTATTAAAGTTAGCAAGTTTTATGGTTATAGTTAATTATTATTTCTATTATTATTAACAACAACAACTATTATTATTGTTATTATTATTATTATTATTATATGTACTATATTATTATGGCAAATATTACATTTAGCAAATTGTATGATTACAGTTAATTATTATTACTAGTATTATAAAAACAACAATTATTATTATTATTATTATTATTATATGTACTATATTATTATGGCAAATATTTCATTTAGCAAGTTTTATGGTTACAGTTAATTATTATTATTTGATTACCATTATAGTAATATTACAGTTTATTAATATTATGATTTATAACAGGTTTCATATTAATAATTTAAAAGGTTTATGCTTAAACGAGATTTTACATTGAGAAAATGAAAGATATATTCCAAAGTCAGCTATAAATAAACTGTTAACACGTTTTGCCTTTGGTTTTAATGTTGTTTTATCGGAAAAACATGATTAATTAATGAAAATGACATTTACAGCGTTACATTTAAAGTGAATTTTCATTCTTTTCTATAAAGAATTTTAATGGGGACTGGGACAAGATCAAATTTATTATATAAAAAAAAATAAGTGGCCAGAATATTCCTTAAAGTTCAAAAGAAGAAAAATGGTTTGGAACAACAGGAGGGTAAGAGATTTTTCATTTTTGGGTGCCCTATACCTTTAAGATATTACTGAAACATATTTTTGGGGACATTTAGAAAAAGACATTATGTAATATAAGACATACCCCCAAATGTTCCCAATTTAGTTTTACAAATCCATCCATCCATAAAACAATCCGCTCATTCATATAATTTTCCCCTAAAAAGCTAATTTCTTATTTGAAGAATAGCGATCACAGCAGGGGCAGGGAAGCCAGAAATCAGGTGAGGGGAAACAGGAAGTGACACAGGCCCCGTGGAGCCCCATCTAAAAGCAGGAAGTGATACTGAGCAAGAGCAGATGGATCTGACATGATTACAGCTTGTAGTTGGAGGAGCCATCTGTTCTAATGACTGTTTATAGCTGTGAACTAAGACTGTGAAGCAATAACCAACAGGCACAGAAGAGGGAGAGAAAACACTGTTGCAGGAGAAGTTTTCAATAATGGCCCTGGGAGATACTGAAATAACAAATGCAAGATGTTCATGTTGGTTCTTGCAGCCTTGTGTATTCGCTGGTGGTGCTTTTTTCGGAAATATCCAGGAGTGAAATTACCATACATCAATTAAAGTTTCTCATTTCATATCCCAGGGGAGGTTTCACACTCAGGTCGAGTTTTATCATATGTAAAAGCGTCTTTTGAAACATGTATGACTCGAGGGACACAAAACAAGTTATTTATATCAGGATGTGCAAGTTGCTCTTTTCCACACAATCAAAGTGAATGGTGAACATGACTGCAAGCAAGAATTTCAGTTAATAATGACTTCAATTGTGATTATCAAACAAAGAAAGGCTTCAAAAGACTTGTAGTATCAAAAGACTATGACTTGTGAAATATCATTCACAAGTCATAGTGTTGTAGTAATCAAGACCGTTCATGGTCTTGAGAGCATTTTTTGAAGGACTTGTCTGGCTCTCGACTGAATGGCTCGCGCGGCCCACTTGAGGCAAAACTTTAATCTGTTTAGCCCGATCAGTCTCAGCGGTCTAAAAGCGCTCGTCAATGTCAAAATGTTTGAGATAGCAATCAGATTGAAGGAGGCGGGACTTATGGTCCACAGAAACCGAGCAGCATGGCACTTGAATGCGAGTCGAGGTAAGATGAACAGCTGAGCATGACGAGTCAATACAGCAATATTTCCAGACTGCTTATGATTAAAAACATGCTAAACGACAGACATTCATTTCCAGGGACGCATACTACTGCTGATCTTTTCAAATTCCTCAGATCTGAATGCCATTTAATTTTATTCTCAAATTCTCTACACTAAAATAAAACTGGCAACTTTCATTTTCAAGTATATAGCCTTTGTCCAATGTAGGAAAGTGTCATATACTAAACTAAATACATAATTTGCTAGTTAGTTAACATGCATTATACACACTGGCAATCAAAAGGTTGAAATAATTAAAAGTTTTTAAAATGTTTTATAAAGAAGGCTGAATGTATTTGATCAAAAATACAGTTAAAGCACAAATATTACGAAAATGTTATACAATTTCCAATAGCTGTTTTCTATGTGAATATATTATATAAATGTAATTTAGTCCTGTGATTAAAGCTGTGATTTCAGCATCATTACTGAGTTCAGTTTCAAATGACCCTTCAAAAATCAATCTAATATGCTGTATTTTTCATAAAAATACTCTTTTCCACAATTAGAGCTCATGTCAAGCTCCTGAAAGCACAAATACCAAAGACACCATAAAACCACATTCTGCACTACATAGGTCATCTAGACCAGAGCATTGTGTTATATGGACTGATTTTGTGGTAGGTATTGAACTTAGCGATATTGTACGGAAAAGAGATTTTAAAATTTGTAAAAAAATAAGAAAAGTAATAAATAATAATAATAATAATAATTATTATTATTATTATTTACTATTTTCCATGTCTCCAGGAAACACAAATTATAACCTAAAGAAGCATGCCAGTCATGTTAATAAGCATTTCAATAAAAAAATAAAATAAATAACATTTATACTTCTGTAGCTATAAATAGCATTCATATTTTTATGTTATTAAGTGTTTAAAATGGCTCTGTGCATAATGAGCCGGTGGGTTTATAGACCAGGTGTGATGGGCCGCTTTGTGCCAGAAAGTCCAGGGCCACTTTTTTGTCCCATTAAATTACATCTTAAAATTAAAAATAAAATGCAATAATATTACTGTTTTTATTGTATTTTTAATCAAATAAATATAGCCTTGGTGTATATTATATATATATCTATATATATCTATATATATCTATATATATATATATATATATATATATATATATATATATATATACATACACACACACACACACACACACACACATATACATATATATATATATATATATATATATATATATATATATATATATATATATAAAAAACTTACATTACATTGTTCGAAAACATTTACATTTTTCAAAAGTTTGTGGATATATATATATATATATATATATATATATATATATATATATATATATATATAAATATATATCCACAAACTTTTGAAAAATGTAAATGTTTTCGAACAATGTAATGTAAGTTTAAATAATGTAATGTACATTTTTTTAATAATGTCAATTTCCTTTTCTTTACTTTGACCCTATACAAAAGTCAGTCCCCATCCACTTTCATTATATGGAAGACAGCAGCTCGGACATTCTGCTAAACATATCCTTTTCTGTTCAAAATGAAGAAAGAAAAATACAGGATTGGAATGATATGAACATGAGTAAATCATTATAAAAAACATTTTGGTGGGCTGAACTACACTTTTATGTTTTAGTAAACAGCATCTGCTGGCTCAGGGAAGCCACTGTCTCTCATTTGTACTGATCTCAGTCTCTCAAATGTAATAGAGCTCAGTGGCGTCTGGTAATGAAAGCACAGGTGCCTTTGACTGTACACCAGCATCCTGAGACATTTGCACAGCGAAAAGAAAGAGAGCGAGAGTGAAAGCGGTGCAGTACGCTTCTAATTCCCTCAACTGCGTGCCTCCACATTAGTCATTCTTGTCTTGGCGCCTCAATTAGTGGCATGTATGTTAGATGTTTTCTCACTTTCAGCCCTCTGCCTATGCTTAATTGCCCACCTAGGTCACTGTTCAGAAATTAGTTATCGTTCAGCTACGGTGTCAGGCCAGGGTGTGAATGGCTTCTGAGACTTAATGAAAGGTAATGATAAGATAAATGATCTCCTAAATATTCATCTGGGTCTTGTATTGATGTGTGGAATGTGTTAAAGGGAAGAACCCACAAAGCTGCTCCATTCATTTACCAAAACTGCTAACTCTGTATATCCACTATATGAAAAAAAGAGCAGCATTAATAGATGTAATGCCTTGAATAGACCTCTTCAGTGGTGTTCTTAATTGTGACATTTTGGCAAATTTAATGTCAGAGAGACACAACTGTACAGTAAATGTAAAAAAATATATATTGTTTTAGACTTCTAATTCATGACCTGTGTCAATACATCATGCGTCAGGTCAGAGGTCACGCCACTGGATCTAGACTTGTGTGATCATTACTGGAAGCCAGTGAATATTGTTTATAAAATTAGAAATATGGATATTTTTCTCACAAAAACACCCCACTTTAGAAGGCCTTTGTTAACACCCTAGAGCCGTATGGAGAACATTTATATGGATGGATTCGCTTTTTTGGGCTTACTATTCACTCACATTATAAAGCTTGGAAGTGCCAGGATATTATTTAACATAACTAAAACACATGATTGTGTTTGGCTGAAAGAAGAAAGTCATATACACCTTGGATGGTTTGAGTAAAATTGGGATCATCTTCATTTTGGGGCAAACTAACCCTTTAAAATATCATAATTTATAGGCAAAGTTTGCAAAACGTCATTTAGTACGACTCCCAAAAAACATAATATTTATGAATTAATTCATAATATTTCTATAAATACTTTAATAATTTTTTTTTATTATTATTAAAATGTGCACACACATGTATTTAACACAGTGTTAGGGAAAGTTACTTTTAAAATAAACGAAGAACAGGGGCAAATACATTGGTTAACAAAGTGAGATTAAATACATAAAATACATTTGTATTATTTAACATTTAATTAATGCAGATTTGCAGTGTTGGGTAAGTTACTCTAAAAAAGTAATGAATTACCTTTTTTGAAAAAGTAATGCCAGTTACATAATCAGATTACTTTTTTAAAGTAACTAGTAAAGTATCTTTTTATTAAAGTACATTTTTGACGTAAATTAAAAAGTAATGCATTATTTTACTAGTTTTTTGAAAAATGTAATCTGATTACATAACTAATGTTGTAATGCGTTACCCCTAACACTGGTATAAAGTGCAAAGAAAATGCTAATACTTTTTACTTGGTTTCACCACAAAAAAAATGTTTTAAAATGTTTTACATTTATAATGTTTTATACTTGGTTTCTTTTTTTTCCAGAAACCAACATGAATACAAAGAGTAGATTTCTTACAACTTGACACTTAAAGGGTTACTTCAGCGATTAGCATATGGCTTTGTATCAGTAGAAACCCTGGATTATATTCAAATGATTGTGCTTTCCCCCCTCATATCCCCCTGAGACAAGAGATTTATGCATTTTATTTCTGGAAAAATTCCTCCTATGATGCAAATTGACGATAATTGCATCATAGGAGGAATGTTTGGCCAAAGGCTAAAGACTACAGCCAGCAGAGGGAGCCATTTCCGCATGTTTTGAACCCGCGCATGGGGGATGGAGATCACACTCAGAGCTCAGCTCAGCAGCTACAGGCACTCATTTAAACGGAGCTATGGTGAGCAATGTAAGTCTTTTAACTTCTCAAATTTTTTTCTATGAAAGTTAAGCTTGCAAAGGCATGAACTGAAACGCGCCAGACTGAACTCACGTTGTGAATGTATGCCGCGAGTGTAGTCGCGATTACCTCAGCTCTGATCATGAGAGCACATTCAGCTCATTTATCTCACTCCTGCAGTTAGTGCTCAGTGCTGTGATACTCACGTGGTGACTCACTCATTATATTGAACAGACACGTTCAGTTTTTAATTGTAGTGTCTTCTCCAACTCAGTCACAGTAATCAAGTTGGTGGCTTTGGGAATAGACTCACAGGGCAGCGAGGCATTCTGGGAATTGTAGTCTTTCATCCCCATGAGACAAAAATACATTTTCTGTCTTTTCTCAGTCTAGAAGGCACCAAATTCAAAAATAATTTAACATTTCAACTACATTGATGACCCAGTTTAAATACAGATTCATCTTCCCAGCGCTGAAGTACCCCTTTAAACTAGATTCTTTAAAAAAATATTCTTCCTTATGGTGGACATTCCTATTTGTCATTGACTCTTCTACAGGAGAACGAAAGTCATACGGCTGAATAAATGACAATTTTTTTTTTAGTTGAATTATTCCTTTAAAACGGGTACCAATGAATGCATTTCATTAGCAAATTCGCATATGCACGAGTCCCAGTGGCCTGGTGTAGAGAGGAGAAGAGGTTGTTATAGGACAGATAGTACCAATCCCTTGTGTTTTATGCTGACTAGAGAAATCAGATAAAACGTCCCACTACTGCAGTAGGAGAAAGTGGAAGGGAAAGTAGAGCACTGTAAAAACACTTCCAAGCCATCACACTAATCACCTATGCAACACTTTTATTTAGTCAATTACTATTGTGTCACAACGCCACAGTCTTGAATAATGAATAAATTAAATATGTATAAGATGTATAGTGTATAATTAAATGCAGAAACGCATGACTCATTGCACCTATTTATCGCTGTTATACCTCACGTCTGTAGTACAATACCTTAAAAACTCCACTTTTTGGATTAATTTTTGATTGATTACACACATGCTTTTACAATAATTGTATTGCATTGGAAGTATTAACTCTATGCAAATAAGCAACATTTACATTAACATCACAGTGCGCCTCTCATTTAAGTATGCCAGAGATATTCATGAGGATCATAGCGTAAGCCAGCTCACATCTCTATAGAGTCATATTCAGTGAAGACACTTTTTCCACAAAACAAAGAAATTCTCGGTGCACAATATACCCATATATATATATATACACATAGTATATACATACACATAGTATACACACACACATATACAATTTTTTTTAGCATATCATGCCAAGAACAGCAGTTTTAAGATGCTGGATCACATTAACAGTGCACTGTATACCCAAGTAAGTTGGCAAAACTCAAACAATTGAGGCAATCAGTTTTCTACATTTTTTAAGTTAAGAAATTTAAAGTTTAAGTTAGCAGAACTTGCAGATGTTTTGGTAGCATTAGCATAGCATATCACTTGTGGAATGAGGGCATCAATATAATACATTTAACATACCGTATATCTGGTCTCAAGCTAAGCTTATGCTCCAACTTGTCACCTTGATGGTAACCCTACAAAAAAAAAAAAAAAAAAAAAAAACTCATAAACTAACATAAAACATTAAACACTACTAAATCTCCCATTGAATGTTATTGCAAAGCATGCTGGAAAATAAAAATCCCAGCCCAGTTTCAGTTAAATTTAAGTTAGTCTAATTAAAATAAACAAATTCATAAAACTCAAAACAATGAAACAATTCAGATTACTTAAAAATGTGTTAGTTGTGAGAACTCGAAAGAAAAAGAAAGTCCAAAATACTTTCTTGATAAAAGGTAAATTGTTTGAACAAATTTGTTTAATTTGAGTTGGCTCTACTGGTCTAGCTGGCTAGTTCTGACCTTTCTTAGAAAAAGTTTTCTTCTTCTGATTTTCTTCCTTAGAATTGCAGGTAACATCTCATAATTTAGACTTTTTTTCTTTCTCAGAATTTTATTAAAATTCAATTACTTAGAATTAGAACTCAGAATTCCCAAAAAAGGTGTTAACACAAACTTGCCAGACAAACTCAGAATGGAGAGAGATAAAAAGTCACAATTATAAAAAATGTATCTATTTTAAACAACATGTTTTGTGTTAAAGCAAGGTTGTTGTTTTTTTGTAATTAATTTGCTAACTATTTAGCTGCTCCTGTTTAAAAGAGTTATCAAATTTTCAACATTGCTGCATCTCTACAGTATTCTTCAGCCTCAAGCTCTAGACTGAATAAATCTTTACAGCCAAAACTATTTCTTATTATAGGCAAATTTTGTTATTCTTTTGACTCAAATATTATTCTCAAATATGTCTAGTCGCTGACCCGGCAGATCTTGCTGTCTGCCGCCTTTTAAAATCTCTCTTTTTCCCAGCATTTACGACCATTAGTAAAAAGCGGATATGCGAGTGAGTCTGAACTCCAGCTGGGAGCGATGTGGATAGCATGTCTCCAGGCCAATTTATGGAGCAATTAGTCTCACCGAGCCACCGGGGTCAAACTCTCTGTAGCGCCATGGTCTAGAATAAAATAAAGACTGTGGACAACACGGTAATGTAACCACAAAGATGGGAAGAGGCACTGCTTTTTCCTGTCTAGAGATGGTACAACAGCAAAAAAGGACAAAATGAGGACATATCTGCTGTCAGTGTGTGGAAAAGTCTCGGGACTGCAGGAGTCTGGACCTCTACAGACTAAAGTCAACAAACCATTAAAGCATATAACCCAGATCAGCTGTATGGACGGGCACGCTGCTCTTATTGGCACTTTCTGCTCTGGTTTCATGTGTTCAGATCCTTAGCTATCAATTTATGCTCTTTTCCACTCATTCCACTCCATGCATGAAAAAAAGTTAAATGTCAGCATTTATATTTGCACATAAACAGTATTTAAATAAAATGGAACAAAAAATTGAGTAATAAAAAGTAATAATAAATAAAATAATACTACTAAGTATTTTTATTAAATTAAATAATAATTGGCTAAAAATGTACTTTATATATCTAAAAAGTATACTAATTAATATAAAAAATATATATAAATAATGATTATATATATATATATATATATATATATATATATATATATATATATACATACATACACACACACACACACACACACACACACACACACACACACACACACACACAGGTCTTTCTCAAAAAATTAGCATATTGTGATAAAGTTCATTATTTTCCATAATGTAATGATAAAAATTAAACTCATATATATTAGATTCATTGCACTCCAACTGAAATATTTCAGGTCTTTTATTGTTTTAATACTGATGATATTGGCATACAGCTCATGAAAATCCCAAATTCCTATCTCAAAAAATTAGCGTATCATGAAAAGGTTCTCTAACGAGCTTTTAACCTAATCATCTGAATCAACGAATTAACTCTAAACACCTGCAAAAGATTCCTGAGGCTTTTAAAAACTCCCAGCCTGGTTCATTACTCAAAGCCGCAATCATGGGTAAGACTGCTGACCTGACTGCTGTCCAGAAGGCCATCATTGACACCCTTAAGCGAGTGGGTAAGACACAGAAAGAAATTTCTGAACGAATAGGCTGTTCCCAGAGTGCTGTCAAGGCACATCAGTGGGAAGTCTGTGGGAAGGAAAAAGTGTGGCAAAAAACGCTGCACAACGAGAAGAGGTGACCGGACCCTGAGGAACATTGTGGAGAAGGACCGATTCCAGACCTTGGGGGACCTGCAGAAGCAGTGGACTGAGTCTGGAGTAGAAACATCCAGAGCCACCGTGCACAGGCGTGTGCAGGAAATGGGCTACAGGTGCCGCATTCCCCAGGTCAAGCCACTTTTGGGTTACAGAGAAGCAGCACTGGACTGTTGCTCAGTGGTCCAAAGTACTTTTTTCGGATGAAAGCAAATTTTGCATGTTATTCAGAAATCAAGGTGCCAGAGTGTGGAGGAAGACTATACATCTAAAAATACTATACCAATTAATTATTAAAAAAATCATGTAATTGATCTTACATAATATTAATTAAATATTAATATATAAGGTGTCCTTAATATATCTAAAAACGCCTCGGTTTCGTATGTAACCGGAGACGTACGTCCCAATTCGTCGGTCTAAGTCCGACGTACGTCGAACGTGACCGACTGAAAGGGAACTGCTATACTAATTAACATAAAAATAATATTAACATATTTATATTGTACATATGCAGCTTTAAAATGACTATACTAATTCATATAAAAATAATTAAAAAAAAATATTATGATTATTTTATTATATAAAATAATTATATATACATAAAATGTAATTTATATATCTAAAATGCTATATATCTAAAATTTATATAATAATTATTATATAAAAGAATAATTATATATTTGTACATAAAATGTAATTTATATATCTAAAACAGTGACAAAAAAGTACTTACATGAAGGTGATTGGTGGAAAGTGTCATGGCTGTCTGTCCACGCACACATGAACGAATCCATACCACGCTTCAGTTAATTAACATCCATGACACAGTACATAATTCCTTTTATCCCTGTTTTGATCCAGAACGGAATAACATTACTTAATGCTGATACCACCTGAGGAACACTCCAAAAAAAACAATCTGTTTTAAATTAGCATACTAATTGAAACGGACCATAATAATGAAGCGGCATAAACACCAAGAGATATGCACACGCTTGATTAGGAGGGCTTCTGGTAATTAATAAAAAAGGAAAATAGCTGAACATTTTAAACAAGTCCTGGGTGTGTTGCCTAACCCTTGACCTCTGTACTGTGGAGACGGATGACTTGAGACATCTGTGCAGTGTATCACCTTAATTAACTAAATGTGTTGGCTTAATCAATGCGTCCAGACAATAGAGTTAAAGCCCACTGAAGTATACTTATCGAGTCACCAGAAGGACTTTAACAGGACAGAAAGGCTTAACCGTGAAGTCTGTTGGCATATCATCCAAAAATTAATCCATTGAAATGTTCAGTAGAGAAGCCCTTGATGCGAACACGATATTAAAATGTACTGTCATATTATTTGCTAAAATTAGCTATAAAGCATGATAGGTTAATTTTCCACCAAAGTTAAAGCTGCAACATACTCCGCAAGAACAGAGAAAAAAGTTCTCGCTCCCAGGGCTGGGACGTCATTTTGTTCTCGTAGCCCTGGTTTGGAAGTTCTCGCAGCCTGTTCTCGACACATTGTCTGAGCAGAACTTTTTTTCTTGCGGGTGTCCGAGAACTATTGTGTAATTGGTCAAACATTTAATGTGGGCATGGTTAATGTGGAGAAACGCAGATGATCGGCACCTGCTTTTCCCGTGAAGTATGAATGTACTGGCCAGAACAAACTTTTTTCTTGTTCTTGCCACCTCGAGAAAACGAACAAAATTCTTTGTTCTTGCAGAGTATGTTCCAAGCTTTAACATGAAACTGCATTCACAATTCATTTCACTTCCATAATGTAACATATTTCAAAATAGAAAATGCAAAGAGGGGGAAATGCAGAGCAGGATTGTTCATTGTAACAAATGTATTTCTGTAAAGGGTATTAAATAGTATTTTGATATCATGTTGACTTTAAAAAGGAAATTATCTGTCGTTTGCAATTCACTTTTATTCCACAAGGTGGCAATGTCTGCTACACAATGATGAAGTGACGTTTCACTCATAGTTACCGCAGGCAGAAAACAAAAGAATAGAAAGCATCATCCATAAAACATGAAATGGCTCAGCGATCAAATGCTGAACGCAATCAAATATTAGTGGGTTCAGCCAGCGGTTGTGGTGTAGGGACGTAATGTCACCGTTCCCTTCCTTCAGGGAACGAGGGTTACATACATAACCAAGATGTTCCCTTTTAGTCAAAACACTACAAATTTCGTCAGTGACTGATGGAATGGGGGTCTAGGCTCAGGTCCCCTCTTGATGAAAGCCAAAGCAATCAAGAGCGTCACCTTCATTGAAAGGAACTTAAAGGGTTAGTTCACCCAAAAATAAAAATGTATGTCATTAATGACTCACCCCAATGTCGTTTCACAGCAGTAAGACCTCCGTTTATCTTCAGAAAACAGTTTAAGATATTTTATATGTAGTCTGAGAGCGTATGGAAGTGTGTGCACACTATACTGCCCATGTCCAGAAAGGGAATAAAAATATTATCAAAGTAGTCCATATGTGACATCAGTTAGTTAATTAGAATCGCTTGAAGCATCGAAAATACATTTTGGTCCAAAAATAACAAAAACTACGACTTTATTCAGCATTTACTTCTCTTCCAGGTTTGTTTTCAAAAGATTCAAACAGTCATGAATCAGAGTATTGATTCGTGATTCGGATCGTGTCAAACTGCCATCAAATCACGTGACATTGGCGATCCGAAATCAGGAATCAATACGCTGATTCATAACCGTTCAAATCTTTTGAAAACAAACCCGGACAGTTCCTGGATGGGAGACCAACTGGGAAAACCAGGTTGCTACTGGTAGAGGTGTTAGTGAGGCCACAATTATCGTAAAAAGTAGGGCTGTAACCCCGGTGTCCTGGCCAAATTCCCTCGATTGGCCCTTACCAATCTCACCCTCCTAATAATCCTCATCCACTGAATCGGCTCTATCACCCTCTCTCCTTTCCACCTATCGCTGGTGTGTGGTGAGCGCACTGGCGCCGTTGCACTGTGGCTGCCGTCACATCATCCAAGTGGATGCTGCACACTGGTGGTGGTTGAGGAGAGACCCCTGACATGAGTGTAAAGCGCTTTGGGTGTACAGTAGTACATATGAAAGCGCTATATAAATGCCTCATTCATTCATTCATTCATTCATTCATTCATTCATTCATTCATTCATTCATTCATGTTTTTATTCCCTTTCTGGATATGGACAGTATAGTGTGCATACACTTCCACGCTCTTGGACTAAATCTTAAATATCTTAAACTGTGTTCTGAAGATGAACAGAGGTCTTACGGGTGAGTCATTAATTACATCAATTTCATTTTTGGGTAAATACCCTAAATCTCTAGGACCAGTAAAAAAAAAGTTACGTTAGCCATTTTTGACATCTGTGATCTGGTGATTAGTTAAAATTTCCCAGAGCCTTAGAGAAAGTGAGAGCGGATAAAAAGTCAAAAGATCATCTAGATTTGTTTGCCTCACACCCCTTTACCATTCTCGCTTTGCTTTTGTTCTACGTAGTAAGGGAGAGTTTCACTGGCACAACCTTTAGGGAAATTAATTCATTTACTAAGTGTCTTAATAATTACACTGACATCGGGGTTAATTGCCTAATCCGTATTGCCATAGACGCGTCCTGTTGAAATCCCCACACAATCTGTTCCAGAAACGGGGGCCAGAGGATACCCGCAACAGTGGGACACTTTGACCTAAATAAAAATTTCTCTCTGAATACGTATGCTCCTTTAGACAAAACCCTAATCTGCTAATGTTGTTTTCTCATCCATTTTGAGCGAATGTGTGCAGCATGTAAATATTTCATCGATGGATGTAGGTGTGTACCAAAAGACGTGTTTTGCAACGCTGACTCGGTTTTTTTCACTTAAAGAATGGCAGAATAAATGAGGCACCAAATTAAAAATAAAGGTTGCTGCAAATAACTGCAACTAATGAGGCATCGCTATAGAAGTTTCACGCACGTTCCTTTCTTGAAAGACTCGCAGACCTTAGAAACTCTTATGCGCGTGTTTTGATTTGGAGGGCTTTCCTTAGAGTAAGATAATGAACAGATTATTGCAGAGCAGGACAAAGAGGATGATGGATGTCTCTGTCAACACAGGGCTAAAAAGTGGGGAAAGAGTCCATCTAGTGAATCTGAAGTGTTTAAGTAAATCTCATTAGCACAAGACTGAAAGAGGCTTGTTATGTGTCTGAAATTTCCCTCTCTATCCCCATATGTTCTATTCAGAAAGAATGAATGATCAAGCATTGTTCTGTATTAAGGGAGTCCATTTAAAAACTTATAGTTACTTTGGCTTTGGATGATTCAGATATAACCCTCTAAATTTTTTTTTTCTTTCTTTTTCATTATTTTTTTTGGATCACTGAGGTCTCCTATCCATGTTGATATCTCATTAATCAAACTCTGCCACATAAAAGAAAGGCTGCCAACCCCATCAGCGCTCTAATAAGATCTGCTGAAGTTAATCACGGCTTCAAACGTGGAAAATTGATCAGTGCGTAGACCGACGTCTCCAAACAATGGCATTCATTCATATTCAGCCGTCTGCCATAATGCCACAAACAGTTTCGCTGCGTGACTGAACAGCCTTCATCTTACTTTACGCTGACATTTGTGTTTGTCCTTCAGTGCACCGTTGCACAGTAAAGGTATTTGTTCGGCACATACAATATTTCAGTTAATTTTTTATGAATTTAGACAAAATAGTAAGTGCTACAAATGAACTTAGGCATCTCAACATTAAAATGCACACTACAAAATGTTATTCGATTTTGAGTTTAGCATATGTAATACAGTTCTTAGTTCAGGGAAGAAGGAGGTTGGAACTGGCGAACGTGTAAAAGACTTATAAACAAAATAAACAAACTGAAAGTAAAACGCAGGCAGTCCCTCACGGACGACTGCCGTGTACACGCATAATAAAACATAAAATGCAGGCCTACTCCTCTCTTGTTCTTCACTGTTGTCGCTCCTTTTATGCTCTGTCACTCCTCCGTGAGAGATCCGAGACCGGTGTGATGCACAGCTGGCACTCATCATCCAATTTCTCACCGGCCTCGCGCCGCTCTCATGCAGCTCTTGCTTGCCTTGCTCATCACAGCATTATTTCGGGAAATTTTTACACCAAGAAGCGTTCTGTTGGTCAATGTGGAACAAACGCATGACCAACTTGAAACTGCTGCAAAATCTCATCAGATGGGGAAATCTTTCTCCTTTTGCGACTTGATACCGTTGCGAGTTGGGAAATCTTTCACCCTTTGCGACTTGATACCGTTGCGAGTTGGGAAATCTTTCACCCTTTGCGACTTGATACCGTTGCGAGTGGGGAAATCTTTCACCCTTTGCGACTTGATACCGTTGCGAGTAGGGAAATCGTTCTCCTTTTGCGACTTAAAACCGTTTTGAGTGGGAAAATATTTTGCCCTTTGTGACTTGAAACCATTGCAAGTAGGGAAATCTTTCTCCATTTGCGACTTGAAACCATTGCGAGTTGGGAAATCTTTCACCCTTTGCGACTTGATACCGTTGCGAGTTGGGAAATCTTTCACCCTTTGCGACTTGATACCGTTGCGAGTTGGGAAATCTTTCACCCTTTGCGACTTGATACCGTTGCGAGTGGGGAAATCTTTCACCCTTTGCGACTTGATACCGTTGCGAGTTGGGAAATCTTTCACCCTTTGCGACTTGATACCGTTGCGAGTTGGGAAATCTTTCACCCTTTGCGACTTGATACCGTTGCGAGTGGGGAAATCTTTCTCCATTTGCGACTTGAAACCATTGCGAGAAGGGAAATCTTTTTCCTTTTCCGACTTGAAACCATTGCGAGAAGGGAAATCTTTTTCCTTTTCCGACTTGAAACCATTGCGAGAAGGGAAATCTTTCACCTTTTGCGACCTAAAACCATTGCAATTAGGGAAATCCTTGCCCTTTGCATCTTAAAACCACTGCAAGTAGGGAAATCTTTTGCCCTTTGTGACTTGAAACCGTTGCGAGTGGGGCAATCTTTCGCTTTCGCAAAATTCCCAATCATGTGGATTCCTATCATAATTGGATTTTGCCTGTGAAAATTCCAACAGTCAATGTGACCGCACATTTAGATGACTACAAAGATAAATGTAAAAATATTTATTTAGGCATTATTTGGCATCCCTATAATGTGCACAAATGGTTGTTTACTATAAAATCAGGAATGTGCTTTAAGATTAAAATTTTAAAGGCCAGATTTACTAATTGCTTGCGTAAAACTTCTTTTGCCATTAAAAAAACTACTATCAGGATTTCACGCAGTGAAAAATTAGGGATGAAAAGGTGTGGACCGTTTTTGTGGCTTGACCTTATTGCATATGCATTTGTAAGAGTTCCCTATATCGAGTGAAATTTGCACTGCGTCGAAACGACGAATTTGGGGTTGCTCCCTAAGCATCAAAGCATCTGAAGTATAAATGAAACTAGTCCAATCCTGATTAGTTCTACGTCATGACGTAGATGTGACGGCATACCCGGAAGCTATAAAGGGGAGCCCGGTGCATTGTAGCGTCAGTTATCGCTCTTCAGCATAACACTCTGTGTGTTTTTAAAAGACTGTGTCTATTTATTGTCTGTCCTATATATATTGAGAAAAAAAGAGACCTAGAAGTAAATTATGGCGACCGAATTCAAGAGATGTGTACACCCGTGTCCCCGCTTCATTTCGGGAACGGACACACATTCTCTGTGTGTACAGTGCCTGGGCGTTCAGCATGCTCAGGCGGCTCTCGAGGGAGCTGCCTGCAGTCATTGTGAGCTGCTGACGCTCAGGGTACTGATGTCTCAGTTGGCGGTCTTCGATGAGGCCGGCCAACCACGTGAGCCCCGTGGTCTTGGGCCCGCAGCCGCCGAGGCGTCGCAGATCATGGGGCTCAAAGTTGGACTTGTCAGCAGAGATTGAGACTGCTGAGGCACATTTTTATCAATCTTCCTCTGACAGTTCAGAGGTTCTCCCACCTCGTGTGGAAGCCCGCGAAGCGGCTTCTTCCCCCGGGGTGGAGAACCCGATGTTGATCCTCTCCGGATCCTCGGATCCGGATGAGATTAACATAGAGGCGGGTGGAGCTGAATATATGTCGCCACCGGATCCACCCGCCCAAGAGGAGCTTATCGAGGTGCTGACTCGAGCCGTAGCCAAGTTAAATTTCAAATGGCCACAAGAGAGACAGAAAGTCCAGCCATCAAGCAGGCTGGACGATCGGTTTCTCTCGCGCCGGGCTCAGTCACCTCGCTGGGGCTTGCCGTTTTTTCCGGACCTGCACAATGAGTTGTGCAGGTTCTGGAGGCCTTATTCAGCGCGTATTTCCAACCCCCCCGTGTTAAAGTATGCAAACATTATGGGGGCGCGCAAGGCCGGCTAAGGGACGATGCCGCGGGTGGAAGATGCTCTCGCGAGCTATCTGTCACCCGAATCGACATTACCCTAAAAGCCCCGGTACTGCCCACCAAGCCGTGCAGGGACACATCGGCGTTGGTGGGCAGGGCATATATGGCGGCGGGTCGCGCTGGTAGTTCCCTGCACACATTGTCTATTCTGCAGGCATACCAGGCCAACCTCCTAAAAGAGGACATCCTCAAACTTAGGAAGGCTGCAGATTTGTCTCTCCGAGTCATCGACAGGTTTCAGGAGGCGAAAAAGCCTTCCGACAGTTCCTGCCTCATCGGCCTAAATCTGGGAAGGCTGCCACCAGTGGGCAGCCTCAGCCGCCAGCCAGCTCCTCGCACCAGCAGGTGCAGAAAGAGAGCGTCGCCTCTAGAGCCCCTCCTCCAGGAGCCTGGCAACAGAGGCGGCGCTCTCACCAGCAGGCTTCTGTGCAGAAGGGCAATCTAAGGAACGTCCTTCTCGCTAAGAAGGCTGCTGGGAAGAAGTCCTAGCTGCGGTGGGACTTCTAAGAGCCCGTACGCCCGCTACTTCTGACGCAAATCCTACGCAAAGTTTTATAAATGAGGCCCCAGCACTCCCATGGGCGAACAGATGGGTGCGGCTGCATTTGCTATTTAAACAACGTGGTGCTGGACGTGAAAATGATAACTGCATCAGGCTGAAACTAGCAAAAAAAAAACACTTCGCACTGTCGCACCTGGCGTCCCATTGCACCGAATGTATGATAGGACTCCATATGTCTGATGTGTCAAAAATGCTAAACGTTTCTCCTCTCATCACATTGAGCTATAAATTACATTTACAGATCTCATAAAAAAGATGATACGGTTAATGTCTATGGTGGTTACGGCCCTGACTTTGAACCTTCTTTGGATTGAAAATATCCCAGAATGTCTCACTGTAAAAGCATCTCAGTACCTCATGCGTATCCTGTCTTTATACATTCATATTCATACCATTATTCATCACCATGACTCACCGTCACATTGTCATCCGAAACTAAATTGTCCTGCAACCCCATACAGCACAAGTGGCCACCAAAACCTGGTATTTAGTTTTCTCTTGACATGCTTGTCACACTCGATGGACCAATCAGAGGTGACCTTTCGGGGTGACAAACAGAGCCAGCTGTGAGAAATTGCACACACATTCACTTACATAACCAAATCATGTTCTCTCAAGATGAATTGCCCCGCAAAATGAACAAGACAAGCCTTTTGGACATTAATCTAAAGCTTAATTCTAATATTTCATATAGCGGGGAGGCTGGGTCACGACTGTATCTGAACACATTTACTGTAACTGCGTATCGCGCAAAGGAATGCTGTAGGTATGTGGTTAATTTATGAGGGATGCATGGGAAGATCAGCATAATTGATTTTGTTTGCAATAAAATGTCGGAGCAATAGGAACGACCACGTATCCCAACAGGTGGAGATGATTCATTTTTCCTACACACCGTTTTTTTAACGTGCATTCGGCAAACCAAATCTCATTCCTGTTCAATTACATCAGTGTGACGCTTATTATTAAAACATCAAGCTAAAAATACTCGCCATGGTAATTCGGCTCTGGTCTTGCGGGATGAGAAATTGGTCTGCCACATCAAATCTCTTATCATTGCTTTGCCATTTTCTCTCATCCACTCGTCATTTTTCCCCATGTTCTAATTGAGGCTTACAGGCCCGACACCTTCACAGTTTGAGTCATGGATGGAAATTTCAGTGGGTATTGGATTGCAATTCTTGTGTTTATATCGTCCTTTCCAAGAACAGATCGATTGCTGGCAAGCGTACAGATGTCTTTTCTCAGCTATCGGTATCCCACAAGCCCTGCCCCGTCTCATAAGAGTGGCATTGATTATTGTTGCTCATTTTGGGTGTCTTGTTTTTTTTTTAAGTTGGACTGAAATGTACTCTAAGCTGCACTTTTCTTTGGCACCATCAGGTTAAAAAAATCCAAAGCACTCCCCCGTCACGCTGCAAATATAAATACTCTGTCATCCCTTTGGCACAAACAGCAGCAACTAACTCTGATCTGCACTTTCTATTGCTTCATACACAAAATCCACAGCTACCTACTTTTCTCCATCTGTCTGACTTTCAGTTGTTACACACTCTGAAATATTTTCTCAGCGGGCTGACAAATCTAAAGAGGTCCCACTACAACCTGTTTCAGCGACTTTGACTGACAGCCTGTCAGTTAGGACTGACAGATGGATGCTGAATTGTTGTCTCTCAGTGAGTCTCATGAATCTTTTACATGCACAAAAATTGCCGCCACTGAGGGCGGGTAAAGCAGTCCACCTCACAATATAGTCTGTTAAAAGCCTCCGTTTTAAATATTAAAATATAATAACATTCATTTCAAAAGTGTTTTTTTTTCTCCAGATGATGCTACTCTCAGTGTTGTGGTGCCTCATTAGGAGCCTATGCAAATGAGGGATGTTATATCAGGATAATTAGATGCGGAATACATGAATATGCATTTTTATCAAAAATTGTAATTCCTTTGAAATGCACAAGTCGAGAAAAGTATGTCATGCAACTTGTGACTCAGGTCATTGATCTTAATAATGATATAAAGCCGACTTTAAAGCTTTAATGTAGCTCTCTCAACACGACTATGGACCCATTACCCATTTGAAGAGCATCAATATTTAGTTGTATACAGACACATACATACATGATGAATGACAAAACTCCTAATGGTTCCCAGAAGTGGATACATTTAATAAATATATCAAACAAAACACGTTCCAGGGTTTTGAAGCTGTCAGTGCACAACGGCTGCATCTACATTCTGGCTAACCGAAGAGCTAAACTATTGAGCTCGCACAATAATTACAACCTACCACACACGGCACTCAATTTTAGAACAACAGCTGACCTTTAAACACACTGGAAACTGTTGGGATTTTCAATCACCAATTAGTCAAGTCTATTCCTGAGAAAGCTAAAGACTCCATGGGGACGCTGCATTGATTGGCCCTTCAGCTGCCAACAAGCCCTCAGAACAAGCATCGGTCCAAAGTTTCAAAACCGTGTGTCAGCTGCTATTTGCTGCACCTCCTTTTCAGCACTTCTGCAAATGGCTACGAATAAAGCAAAAGCATCTGATAAAAGGAAAGGCTGATTTATATGGGGCATCTATTATCTTGCATTGTGATTCTGCTCTGTTTAGTGGAATTACAGCAGTAGATCTTACGCCTGTAATGTCTAATGACTGTAATATTAGTAATGTCCTGAACTAAGATTATAGAAACTTCAAGAAATTCAGCCATATATAATATAATATAATATAATATAATATAATATAATATAATATAATATAATATAATATAATATAATATAATATAATATAATATAATATAATATAATATAATTCACAAGGATGCATTACATTGGCTAAAAGTGACGTATATATATATATATTTCTGAAAGATAATGTGACACTGAAAACTGGAGTAAATTCAGCTTTACATCACAGGAATAAATTACAAAATAAAATAAAAATAAAAAATAACAAGAAATAATAATTCATTCACTCATTAAATTAAATAAAAAATATAATATCACCGGATAATCACATGGATGCATTAAATTAGCTGTTTTATATTTATATTTTTATATTATATTATATATTATATTTTTTAATTTAATTTAATGAATGAATGAATTATTATTTCTTTTGTTATTTGTTATTTTTTTTTATTTTGTAATTTTTTTTTATTATTTTTTTAACTTTACTCAAAGAACCCTGAAAAAAACCATTGATAATATTTCAGCAAATTATCATTTATCATATAATAATGATTTCTGAAGAATCGTGTGACACTGAAGACTGGAGTAATAATGCCGAAAGTACAGCTTTGCGTCACAGGAATAAATTACATTCCAAAATATATTAATAATATAATAATATAATTAATATAATATAATAAAATCACAATAAAAAAATATATTCAAACATGAAGCTGTAATTAAACCAAGATGAGATCCCTTGCCCAACAGAGTGTAAAATATTTTCCATCTATCCCTGTTATTATAAATAGAAGGATACAAGACCCCCTAAAGTAAAATCCTTTTATTTTCCCCCAAAATGTTACCGAAACACCTGCTTGTCGCTATGAATTGCGATGTTAAGGTAATATGTTTTAATCCGTTTTGTTAAAAGGTGATAAAAATAGTTTTTGTAATTAATTGTAATTAAAGTAGTTTTTGTATTTTTAATGAAATTTGAAAACTCCTTTGTAAAAAGAAAGGTCAGATTTTCTTTGAAGCACAAGACATATAGGTCGTCTCAAATCATGCTGGAGAACATGATCAGCAGGTTTTACACAAAACTGTGGAGTTCATCTCAATTGCCGCTGTCATTAAAGCAAAACTGGGACATGCTAAGAAACTCAGTGACAATTTTAAATCAACTTTTCTCAAACTGTTATGCTGATAAAAAGTATATTAAATAAAACCATTTTCACTGATGGCCTCAGACTTTTGGACCCCACTATAAGACAACAGAGTCTGCCAGATATTTCATTACTACATGAAAGCAATCAAAATAATTAGGATTAATAAAGCAGCTATAGACAATCAATCCTCCCAGAGCTCTCTCGCAATAGCTGACTGGACTGTGTGTGTGTGTGTGTGTGTGTGTGTGTGTGTGTGTGTGTGTGTGTGTGTGTGTGTGTGTGTGTGTGTGTGTGTTTCATCCCGAGTTTGTTTGCTGGCAAGATATGAGAGGGAAAATGGCTTCCACTCAGATGCAGCCACATAAACAATCTCCTCTTTGTGAATCTCTCTGATCAGTGACGCCGAGGATAGTGGCAGCTCAGCCTTCAGACTGCCTTGTGAAATCCGCACTGTAGACCAGTATCTACAGTATACAGTATCTGAAATCTCCCTTGGCTCCAGTAAGACCAGTATCTATTCTCAATAAAGCCACTGACAACAGATGCAACATCTGCAAGTACTGTGCATACAGTCTTTATGAGGTTTTCACGCTACAGACTAAGCGTACTGACCCCGTATTTATCATATACATACACCACAGATGTTTACAGGATTGACCTGCATAGGATAAATTCCTTCCCGAGACCCTAGAAAGCATAAAAGATTTGGAGCATTGACGACGGAATTGGCAAGCGACTTTACGAGGAAGCTTCATCTTATAGCCTTTGCTGATGGAATTGCTGTGTCTGTGTGTGTGTGAGAGAGAGAGAGAGAGAGAGAGAGAGAGAGAGAGAGAGAGAGAGAGAGAGAAAGAGAGAGAGAGAGAGAGAGAGAGAGAGAGAGAGAGAGAAAGAGAGAAAGAAAGAGAGTGTGTGTACAAATTGAAGAAAAAACGAAGACAGAAGATTAAGTGAAGCTGATCTGCTTGATGCATCAGGACCATTCAATATTCATATCATGTTTGAAGATTGAAATAATGTGAATGATTAATGCACACAATGAAGAGATGTGAGACTTTGAGCATCAGCACAATGTCGACTGCATCAAATCATCAAGGATGAATACGTTTGGCAAGATCACAATTGATGTTACAAAAGAAGTTAAGATTGGACTCTTACGCACATATAAATATTTCATTCAACACTCTGTATATTTAATATGTATGCACATAAGGAATAATGTACATTTAGTCAGTCATTATTGAAAAATAAAGCATGTTCAAGTCCCCGATCACTCGATCAGGGTTTATTTTACAATAATGACCAAGTGATTTGACATTGTCCAACTTTAGCTACTTTTCAAAATAAATATGGACATGAAATATTGATTTGAGGTAACTGTCACTTCTGTAACTTCACCACACATCGAACTCAAACCACAACACAACGGTAGCAAGCCACAACACAACATCATTTAACAAAGCAAGTGTAAGTTCACAACACAAAGAAACTGCTACCGACTCATAGCGCAGTAAAGTTTAGTTTTACGCTTGATATTCACAGCATATTCGCCTTTCCTGCTAAAGGGACTGTCTGCATATTTCACTCACAGTCCAAAAATATAAACCTTCACTGTCATAGACTGTAAACAAATTTTATATTAATACAGCATAGTATTCTGAAAAGCAGTTTTGAAGCGTACGAGCTGGCCGTTGCCACCTTGGCAGTGTTGTCATCGTTGTCGCGCGTCACTCCCGGATGGGCAAAAATGGGCAAAGAGGTGGGACGTGGGCGGAGCTTAGGTGACGTTATGACTAACAGACAGGAGATAAATGGCTATCCACCTGCCACTCAAAGTGACCACGCCCTTAATTATGCAGAACTTCAAGGCTTTATTTAATGTAAACGAATGATTTATAAAACATATTCACCCCCATCATAGTTGTCATGAAGGGCAAAATTAGCCGTATAGACCAAAACCACAATTTGTACCAGACTGTAAACATGTTTTTTCTCGGCTGTTAAATGGGCAATTTAACATGGGGCTCAATGAGATTCTGCTCCCTTCTGGAACCCTAGTGGCCAGTCGAAGAATTGCAGTTTAATTCACTTCCGTATTGATTTTGAGAGAAATCGGGGGAGGTTGCTGCTTGCTAACAAAAGGTGAAATTTTGCCAATTCTTTCCATCATCTATTTACAGTAAAAAAAATATTTTTTACTGAAAATATTTTTTTACTGTAATTCACCAAAAGGGTTTATTCATGTTACAAAGCTTGTAGTACGTTCCTGGACTGACAAGACTGACTTACTGGTGACATTTTGCATTATTCATCTGTAGTAAGAGTCATTAGGAATTTATGTTTTAACGCACTTGGCAGAATTGGAAGATGTTCCCTTAGGCGTCATGCGGTACTGTCACTATGGTAGTGCGTCAAAGCATTCTTATGTATAAATATGCAGCTATTAGCACATGGCTTACTTTGAAATGTATATTTAATGACGATATACTGTGGTTACATACTGTTAAAACTTATAGTGGTACTGATATCTTGGTAAGAATCAATAGAACAGAGGCAAGGGAAAACAAATGTCCAGTGAATATTGAACCCAAAACTAACTTGCCCCCTAGTGGTCCGGAGCATTTTGGTTGTGTTGTGGTTTGATTTCGGTTGTGGCTAGAAGGGATCCAGCAACGGCCGGAAGCGAAGCAAAATCACGATAAAATAATAAATATATCTGATACTCATAAGATTGTGTTTTAATAACGTCTACATCTTACAATAATGCAAACACAGTAATTAAATGACACAAACTTGATGTGCGTATGTCCAGTGGCTGTAGCCGTATCCCTTCTAGTCTTTACCCTTGATTTCGTTGTGTTGTGATCTAATGTTTGCTTTTTAAATTTTAGAATTTAAAAAGATTTTGCTTTTTAAATGTAGAATGCTTAAAGTGACGTCTCACTTATTGCAACAAAGTTTGTCCTCACTTGTATCTAGTTACTAAATCGGTTCCTCACCTGTCTCTTGTTTATTGTCACTCTATGTATTTACACAAATCCAAAGCTGTTTATATTGCGTTTGTTTTTCCCTATCATGTTTTCTTTATTAAAACCTCCCTGTTTCTACTCTGCCTTTATTGTGCCTGAACTGCACCATTACAGTAACACCATTTTAATATACAGTATAATAAGAGAAATAGCCCATTGAATTGTGGAAAACAATTGTCCTAGCAATAACACAAGCACATTTATTTTATTATTTTAATTAACTTTTAATTATTATTCAACTGCAATCCAAGTTACTTGTTTTTATCGGTTTTAGGTTTTTTAGTTGTTTTTTTAATTGGAAAACAAGTAAAATAAAATCCTAAAAACAAGCTAAATGTCCTCGAGAAGCAATACTGTATAAGATATAAAGACTATTTTATTTCTTTATAAAACTTTATTATATACAATGTTGCTTCTCAAGTAAATTTAGCCTATTTTAAGGACTTTTTTTTACTATAAAAAATATAATAAAATACGCAGTGTTGTTGTTCTTCTGCCAAATGTTTTCATTGTCTTTCAAGTAGGGGCTCCTCTAACCATAAAAACTTTATGATCTCCATAAAATTAATACCAAAGTCCTCAAAGGCTATTTTACCACAGAGGACGTTTCGAGTAACAAGACGGCACCAATTAACTTGCATTGGTATAAAAAGAAGAGACCACAGAGTGATGTGAGCAACATGAAAATGAACAGTGGTGAAATATACGATTTAGTGATCACGAACCACTGACATATATATGCAAAATTCTTGTGACGGATCAATTAGAATCAATTATTACAGACTATAACTGAAACCACTGGATGTGAGCTTCAAAAGCTCCTTCATTCCAGTGCAACTGATGCAAATTGTGTTTGATGAGGATCTATAAAAGACACATTTAGCATGCCTGATTAAAAACAGAACTAGGCATCAACAGAAGTTTAATAATTGTAACATTATGAACCGATTACAGTCCGAGCATTGATGGTCGATCTCCAATCTCGCGATCGTTGAACACTTTCATCTTTGATCTGAGTAAATCCTTTGAATCGCCCCAGTCGAGCTGGGTAATTTCAGGACCCTGGAGAGCGTCCAAACCGCCCTCAATAGTGCAAGTGAAATAAACCACTAAGAAGCAGCAAGAACAAATCGCAGTATATGTCTTCTATTGGTCCTCGGCAGACAAAGTCATTGTTGCAGAACTTCACCTGATCGTGATCAAAGGTGACAACATCGACAATGATACTAGCATCAAAGGCTGAGAAAAAAGCTCTGGAGATAAAGTAGGACATTTAAAAAAATCTTTTCGTTTTTTATGTTGGGTATAAAAGTCTGTGTAAGAAACAAGGGCTCAGAGAAAACTCTATATAATTAGACATCAGGATTTGGTGATTAGCAGAACTGCATGACAGTGATACGACAAAGAAATGAAGAAGTAATTCGTTCCAGAAAAGGTGTATAAAGAGTAAACAAGAGGAGTGGGCAATGACAATCTTTTACCCAACATTCAAAGAATCTGATATCTGTTGATTATATTTGATAATTCGGTAGTGTTCTGTAATTATATTTCAGCGTTTATTTAGTTTTGCTCCGTTAATTGCATCCTGACTGAGGATGAAAATGAATAGGTATGTGATTTTAAATAGCTTTTCTGAAAGGGTGACTGAACCTGCTGAGTTTCAAATGAACAGAGCAACAGGAAACACCTAAATGAAATAAGGAGAAAACCATGGAAGTACTTTGAAGCTATAATCATATAATGTATTACAGCGCGAGATGAATCTTATGATTCATTAAAAATGAATCACATCAATTGCAAATATACTGAGTACAGAGCTAGTGGTCCTCCTAAAGAAGTATTCGACCCCAAAATAAATAGCAAAATATATAAAAATCAGAATAAAAATAAGTATTATTAGTAAGATTAATAAGATGAGGAAGAAGATGAAGACTACGAAAAATTATAATGATGATGATGATTAAGAAGAATTTTTAAATCTGTCTGTTGGGTACAAACATCTGCCTAAAAAACAGGGGTTTAGAAAAAAAAGAAAAAAAAATATAATAGTGCTGGGCATAATCAAATGAATCCAAAATAAAATGTTCACACAATATATGTGCATGTTCTGTGTATACTTATTATGTAAATGCACACACATACATGTATATATTTAAGAAAAATATTTTATATATATAGATAAGATAAATTATATAAATATATAGTATACAGATACATTACAAAATATTTCTTAAATATATACGTGTGTATTAATTTATAACACAGTACACATACATATATTATGTAAATGTTAACTTTTATTTTGGATGCCCAGCACTAAATATAACATAATATTTTGTGTCTGTTGGATAAAAATGTCTGCTTAAACACATGGGCTTAGGGAAAAAAAAATGAATGAATGAATGAATGAATGAATGAATGAATGAATGAATGAATGAATGAATGAATGAGTGAATGAACGAACGAACGAACATAAAAAAACTTTTGATCTGTCTGTTGAGTAAAAAAAAGTGTTTTTTATAACAGGAATAAGCATAGGCCTATCAATGTATACCATTAAAATGAATTAAATAATCACTACTACAACACCTGTTTATACACTCTAAAAAATGCTGGGTTAAAAACAACAATTGGGTTGTTTTAACCCAGACATTGAGATTTAACGCAGTGATTGGGTTGTTTTAATCAAACATTTAACCCACCCGCTGGGTTAAAACAACCCAATTGCTGGGTTTGTCCTTTTCAACCCAACTCGGATTGTTTTTAACCCAGCATTTTTGTATATTTTAGTCTGGTCCCAAAATATAGAGAAAACTAAATATATACATGTTTTGAATAAAAAATCCAGTAAATATAAAAGGCAGCTAGAGTTTGTTTTGATGTGGCAAAATTTCTCAGCATATGCAAACACTTCGATGCATTAAAATATTTCGAGCAAGGTTTAAGTACATACTACAAAATTCAAAATAACCACTTTAGCTGATGGTGCACCAATTTCCCGTTTATTAAATCCCTTTTGGCATTTCATAACCTTTTAACTAAGTATTTTATAAGAACTCCTGTATTATTCTGCTTTTAGCAACTGAACGCCGCACATCTCAGAGCCTCTGTGTTAGTACAGACATATTTCGCAAATGAATCCCCATCATGATTGGAGCACTCAAAGTGGGCCCACTTTGCACATCCTTGACAACAAATCCATTCCTCCCCACTTACGGAAAACAATTGCAGGCATTTTGCATTTTCTTCCTCTGCCTCCTAAGAGTGTTTTTAGTTGCCCTTTTGACCACAGTGTGTCTATGGATCTGAAAAACTATTTTTATCACCTTTTAACAAAACGGATTAAAACATATTACCTTAACATCGCAATTCATAGCGACAAGCAGGTGTTTCGGTAACATTTTGGGGGAAAATAAAAGGATTTTACTTTAGGGGGTCTTGTATCCTTCTATTTACAATAATAACAGGGATAGATGGAAAATATTTTATACTCTGTTGGGCAAGGGATCTCATCTTGGTTTCAATCCCCATAAAGGCTTCAACAAAAGTTGCATCTGTTGTCGTCAAACATCAACATGCATATAACTAGAGAGAAGAACATATGCACAAATATATTCAAACATCAAAGCTAGTTTCTCTCCCAAAAAACATTTTTTGGACGAATTTATGTAAAGCAGTTGCCACTCTTCAAATGAATTCAGTTAGCAGAGGGAACCACAAAATGTCTCCCGTCTTAAAACTTTTACTATTAATCCATCAGCATAGGTCAAGACATTTGTTTGTTTATTCGTTCTAGTCAAATTGATGTTAAACATGGCTCAATAAAACCGAAGTTCATTGTATGCCGAACAAACACGCCATCAAATATCTTTTATTCAGAGGTATTGATTGGCTTTCATTAATCCATAGCCAGGTAAATGCAAACCCATCATTCATTAGCATGATGAAATGAATATTGAGTAACTGTCGGCGGTTTGAGGCTCAAATTAGCATACATGACATACTTGATTAGGCACGACGAGATTGGTTACTTAGTAGGCAAAAAAATAAAAATCTCTGAACAAGGATGTAATATGGATATGCATATCGAAAGTGCGGAGAAGAAGCAAGCTAGGCAGACAGCATGCAAAACACAGCCGGGCGTTCTCAATAAGATGCACGTTCTCGAAGCCTGCATAATTGATAATGACAGTAATGAAGCCCTGCCACACTGATGTAAGTTTTCAAATTTTAATGAAGCAAAGTTGCACATTCTTTTGAAGGCTCTGTAGCTTTTTATATCATCTTAATAAGTGGTGCTGCGCATTATGGTAGTAATTAAGTCAGAACATGGAAATAAATAAATAAATGATTAACAACAAAAAAAAACATGTCGTAAACAAAACTTCAAAAAATAAAATTAAAAAGGTAAAAATATATCACATCTTTGCATTTGAAGCCAGCTTCATAGAGCAAATCAGATGCGAGAACGCAAATGTTTGTTTATGTGCTTCGTGATCACACAAGGTTACAGAGAAGCCATTTAGAGCTTCACATGGAGCAGAGAAAAGAATTTAGTATCCGACCGTTTTGGCATCTGGTGACCCCTCTGATTCAAGCCATGTGACTCCTCTGGAGAAAGATCAAAGTTCCATTATGAATAAACGAGTAGAGCCCATCTGTATGTGTGTGTGTGTGTGTGTGTGTGTGTGTGTGTGTGTGTGTGTGTGTGTGTGTGTGTGTGTGTTGTACAACTATCTGTATGAGGCCTGGTTTGAGATTTAGACCGTCGGAGTTAGTACAAAGAGAGTAAAGTAAGGACATTTTGGCTGGTATTACAGGCCTTTAGACCCCAAAGGCCTGTTTAAAGGTCAAGACTTGGTTTTAGGGATAAGATTATAATTAGTTTGAGGGTAGGTTTAGGGTAAGGGTTCATGTTAGGCAGTAGTAGGGGTTGGGTAGTATTAGTAGGAACTAGAGATTGCATTGTGCCAATGAATGTCCTCACAGAGACAGAATATTGTACAAGAATACAGTATGTGTGAGAAGACCAGGGGGGCCAGATTTACTAATAGCTGGCGCCAGTGCAAACCCACTTTTGGTGTTAAAAAACTACTGTCAGGGTTTACTAAAGACACGCAGTGAAAAATGAGTGCTGAAAACTTTTGCAGCTCATATGCATTTGTAGGAGTTTGCCTTTTAGACGCAAAATTTATGGGAGGAGAGTATTTGAATGAATCATGCAAGATGATTTACTAAGGTTTGCGCTTGTCAGTTTACTGGTATTTGCGCTATTATTTAGTGCCAAAAAAAGCATATCATAACCCAGACACGGATTTACACTGCTCTTGTAGCACTTTTCCACTGCATGTTGCTCAGCACTGTTGTTTTCCACTGTGTATAGTACCTAGTACCTGAAACTTTTTTTTAGTACCACCTCGGTTGAGGCTCAAAGCGCCCCATACCGATACTAAAATGTGATGTAAACACTGCAGATTATTGGTTGGAGAGAATCATCAATTACAGCGCCGTTGGATTTGCGACACGAGACACCAAGGCCGCTAGATTTGGAATAGTCAGCAACAGTATCATATTTTCTCACTACTTTTATAAATTACTTTATTTAAACGCACACAACTTGAAGAAATAAATCGCCATATCAGTTGATGAGGTGGTGTGCAATTATCAACTAATGATCAGTCTGTAATCCTACCCAATTTGAAGCGGTACTAAACTGCAGTTGAAAAGCAAACCTAGCCAAAGTAAAGCGAGCCGAATTGTACCATGCAGTGGAAAAGCGCCTTTGGTAGATTGCATTAGTCATCATGGAAATGATCCAGCTGCGGATGTGTTCATTCATTTACATGTCGTCAGTCTGCGCTTTTTGAAAGTGTGCTCTCATGCTAATTTGCCCTGTTTAGCAAATCTGACACCAGGAGTCTACTGTGAACAAGTGTCAGACTGCAGAGTTGGCTGTCAAGCGCTAGATCTTCAGAACATATTGCATACAGGTCCTTCTCAAAAAATTAGCATATTGTGATAAAGTTCATTATTTTCCATAATGCAATGATAAAAATTAAACTTTCATATATTTTAGATTCATTGCACACCAACTGACATATTTCAGGTCTCAAAAAATTAGCATATTTCATCCGACCAATAAAAGAAAAGTGTTTTTAATACAAAGAAAGTCAACCTTCAAATAATTATGTTCAATTATGCACTCAATACTTCGGGAATCCTTTTGCAGAAATGACTGCTTCATCCAGAGTGTTGGGTCTTGAGTCTCTCAACTTTCTCTTCACAATATCCCACAGATTCTCTATGGGGTTCAGGTCAGGAGAGTTGGCAGGCCAATTGAGCACAGTAATACCATGGTCAGTAAACCATTTACCAGTGGTTTTGGCACTGTGAGCAGGTGTCAGGTCGTGCTGAAAAACGAAATCTTCATCTCCATAAAGCTTTTCAGCAGATGGAAGCGTGAAGTGCTCCAAAATCTCCTGATAGCTAGCTGCATTGACCCTGCCCTTAATAAAACACAGTGGACCAACACCAGCAGCTGACATGGCACCCCAGACCATCACTGACTGTGGGTACTTGACACTGGACTTCAGGCATTTTGGCATTTCCTTCTCCCCAGTCTTCCTCCAGACTCTGGCACCTTGATTTCTGAATGACATGCAAAATTTGCTTTCATCCGAAAAAAGTACTTTGGACCACTGAGCAACAGTCCAGTGCTGCTTCTCTGTAGCCCAAAAGTGACATGGGGAATGCGGCACCTGTAGCCCATTTCCTGCACACGCCTGAGCACGGTGGCTCTGAATGTTTCTACTCCAGACTCAGTCCACTGCTTCTGCAGGTCCCCCAAGGTCTGGAATCGGTCCTTCTCCACAATCTTCCTCAGGGTCCGGTCACCTCTTCTCGTTGTGCAGCATTTTTTGCCACACTTTTTCCTTCCCACAGACTTCCCACTGAGGTGCCTTGATACAACACTCTGGGAACAGCCTATTCGTTCAGAAAATTTCTTTCTGTGTCTTACCCTCTCGCTTAATGATGGCCTTCTGGACAGGGTCGGGTCAGCAGTCTTACCCATGATTGCGGCTTTGAGTAATGAACCAGGTTGGGAGTTTTTAAAAGCCTCAGGAATCTTTTGCAGGTGTTTAGAGTTAATTAGTTGATTCAGATGATTAGGTTAAAAGCTCGTTAGAGAACCTTTTCATGATATGCTAATCTTTTGAAACAGGAATTTGGGGTTTTCATGAGCTGTATGCCAAAATCATCAGTATTAAAACAAAAAAAGAGCCTTGAAATATTTCAGTTGGTGTGTAATGAATCTAAAATATATGAAAGTTTAATTAAATTTTTCATTACATTATGGAAAATAATGAACTTTATCACAATATGCTAATTTTTTTAGAAGGATCTGTACATACAAATTCGGTAACAATCAAAAGTTAACAGTATCAACAAAAATGGTCTCTTGTATATTGTGTGTGTTAAGGGAGGAACAAAACATGTCCTAAAAACCATATAGGGGTCCAGGTTAAAATGAACCTGCAGCAATACATATTCAGTTTTATTTTGAATTGAACACCACCAAAAGTCAAGTGTGAACTTACGCTTTTTGGTGAGGGGGGTCCCCCTCAGTCCAATCGGAGCCCTAAAATGAGACACAGCCACACAGTTGCACCACGCTAAGAACAGCCCTGCTCTGTAGTGTCCAACCGATATACACTACATTGCTAAAAGTATTGGGACATCTCTCTAAATCATTGAATTCAGGTGTTCCAATCCCTTCCATAGCCACAGGTATACAAAATCAAGCACCTAGGCATGCAGACGCTTTTGTAGAAGTGCCTGCATGCCTAGGTGCTTGATTTTATACACCTGTGGCCATGGAAGTGATTGTGAATGGTCGCTCTCAGGATCTCAGTGAATTCAAGTATGGAAAAAATTTCCACACTACTAAATATTCCACAGTCAACTGCTAGTGGCATTATAACAAGTGGAAGCAACTGGGAACAACAGCCCTGTAAAATCACAGAGCGGGGTCACAGTGCAGAAAACGGACACTTCACGCTTGTCTGTCTGGAAGTCCGATCCAGTAGCCAGGAGAATGGTGCTTGCCTGACTGCATTGTGCCAAGTGTAAAGTTTGGTTGATGGGGATTATGGTGTGGGGTTGTTTTTCAGGGTTTGGGTTTGGCCCCTTATGGTGCGTTCACACTGGACATGAATGACGCGATTCGTGCAAGTGATTTATATGTTAAGTCAATGCAGAGACGTGAATAGGCATTCTGTGGCACGATTCGAGCAAATGAGGCAGTGCGAATGTGTTAACGCACCGTGTTAAGCAGTGAGGAGCCTGCTTACTTAGGTTTGCTGTCACGTGGTGAAGTGACGGATGGGAAACCTCGAGGCCAGAGAAATTTAAAAATACTACTGTTATTGTGTCACAAAATGAAGTTTTAAGAGTTTAAATCTGTTTAAAGCTCAAATATGTGGTTTATTTATTAAGCGCCTATTTGAAAATTTGATCTGGCATTTTCGGAGGTGTGACATCCAGGCGATCAGCAGCACTCAACGCTCATTAACCCTGGTAAGATCAGCCTTAACTCAGCAAGTCCTTCTGCCGACTGCCGCTGCCTGGCAGAACCCCCTCCCATGACGCGAATTTGTGTCTGTTGTGTAATAAATGTCACACTCAAATGAAGCGAATGGATTCAAAATGTTCACGCGTCCAACTTCGAACGAATAGCGCAATTTATTCGTGTCCGGTGTGAACGTAGCATTAGTTCCAGTGAAAGAAAATGCTTCAGCATACCAAGACATTTTGGACCACTTCATGCTCCTAACTTTGTGGGAACATTTTGGGGATGGCTCCTTCATGTTCCAACATAACTGCGCACCAATGTTTGGTATGGAGTTTGGTATTGAAAAATCATTGCAAAGAGCTAGGTCATAGTCATTTGTTCCCAGTTGGACATCACGGCTTGCACCATGTTCGTTGTTGTGCATAAATCATAATATACCATTAAGCCATTATGGTCACACTTAGAGAATCAGTGTGAGGTCTTAATATAAAATATACCATAAACAGTTATGTAAATATATTCCATTCCACAAATATTTACCGTTAGTGGATGTCTTTCCCTATAGGTTATAGCTCTCAGAGATCACTAGTCACAGCTTTATGATGTTAAACCTTTCCAAACACTTAAGTGTTATATATATTGTGTACGCAACTAATTGTAAATAGGGCTTTGCTAGCTACTGCACAATCAATATGAATCTCAAAAGCGATCCATTTCCACAACCACCCTGGATAACAATGAAATCATCAGGTTATGTGAGATCTTGTTTTCATTTAAAGCCAAAGCTGTGCAATGTTTTAGGTCAAGCCCTCATTCAACACACACAATTCTTCAGAGACGAAAGAGAAAACAGGCTTTATGTTAGCAAACTATTCAGACAATAATTTATAAATCTACAGATAAACCATTTATAGAGGACTAGTAGGGCACTTTTAATTGCTATTAATTAAAAACTATAAATAAATATCTTTTTGCATTGAAAAATAAACAGATGTGGTTCAAAAAGGTTAAATTAATATATCACTTAATTTATTGAATTTTTAAGGCATGGCATTTTTGACAAATTTATAAACAAAATAATTTAAAGGGTAAATGCATTTAATGATTATCAATTTGTTATTTATTTAACAAAATTTTCCCCCATGTTTTTTTTTTTCATATTTGTTGCAATGATATTTGTTAGCTAAAGCTGTCACTGTTCTTCAACACCACGACATCTATTCCGCTCAACGAAGTATTGATTTATTTCAGTTCAAAGCAATACAGAGAACATTATAAATTGAGATTTAATTAATAAGATATGACTGTTAAAGCATACATATTACTTACTTTCTAAATCCACTGACAATTCACGAATGCCTATCAATGATTTATCCGTTTGATCTGAGAATAATGTCTTTCTTTAGTTCCCATATCTATAGACTCGAAACAAGTGCTATCAGATATAAATGCCAATCTGCTGTGCAAATCGCCTGAGAACATCAAGATCTTGTGCATCTTTTATTCGAAACCAGAGAAGAAGAAAATAAAGGCTGAGCAGCATTGAAATACGACTGGTACAAGGGCTCTTGGTGATTTCCATTAAGATAGACTCTCAGGCCTTGTCTTATTATAAAGTCATTAGTCTCTCAATCAGTGGCAGATTGGCTGTAATGTAGAGAAGTGAGACAGACAGCGTTACTGACCACGCAGGTGTCCAAACCACTTCGTTTATGATTGACTAATTAACTCATTATATATCTGCTGGAAAGTGTTTTAATTAGGCTAAATTTCACAATATGGAATTGAGGACTTTCATATTTTTGCTTTCGTAAATTCTTTGCAGTCTCAAGATCTATAGTAAAAAAAAGTGGCTAGCTTAAAGATATAGTTCAAACATTTTCCATACTATGGATACCATAAGCTCTTTAGTTATCCATATTCTTCAAAATATCTTTTTAGCAGAAAAACAATTCAAAACAATTCAAAACAATTCAAAACAAATTCAGGGTAAGTAAATGATGACAGAATTTTCATTTTGTGCAAACTACCCATCTAAAATTATACAGAGAAGAAATAAACATAAAATATCCCTGTCTCCTAACGAGATTAATTCCTGCCAGATTTTTCTTATAAGAAAAAAAAGGTCCTCCTCCTTTAAAGAAATGATTAATTTTATTTCGTAAGAAGACATTACACTGATTAAAAGTGACATTAAAGACATTGTTACAAAAAGGTTTATGTCAAATAAGAATATCAAATAATGTAATTAAAGAATCCTAAAAAATTTTTTTTTAAAAGATCACGGTTTCCACTAAAATATTAAGCAGCTCAACTGTTTTCAACATTATTAAAAGTTTCTTGAGCAGCACATCAGCATATTAGAATGATTTCTGAAGGATCATGTGATCATACACTGAAGATTGGTAGAGTTCTACAGGAATGCCATATTTTTGTAAGCCAAACCCCGGAAACAAATAAACATTTTAGCAATTGCAGTTCCATCATGAAGACATGAGGTTATATGCCTGAAATAAGGTCAGTGGTAATCATAAGCAATTTATTCTACAACATAAAATACATCAGTAAAACCCTCTCTTGTGATTAAATGGGACTACAGAGGTTGTCTGGGACATTAAACGTCATCACACCACACAGGAAAACTCATCTTCACACTAGTCCTTATTGTGTCTATAATCATGCTATTGCAAACTGTTCCAACTCAAACTTTCAGGGATAATGTTACGAAAAAACACTGAAAGAAGCTTAATGGGGGTGACATTGAAGTCATGCAACCATGGTGTAGCTCATTTATTGTCTAGTTTAGCATTTTACTTCTGGCAATTGTATTTGGGCTTGAAAATTAATAAACATGTACAAACATCAAAAGCAAACAAAATGTGCATGAATAGACTTTCATTGGTCACGGCTTATTTTCTACATTGACAACAGCCCTGTAAAATTATGGTATGGACTACAAAGATATGCGATATGTGATATGTGTTCACTACTACACAGTTCACTACTGCACAGACTTGGGTCCCCTGTTCACTACTGCACAGACTCGGGTCCCCAGTTCACTACTGCTAACACTCAGGTCCCCAGTTCCCTACTGCACAGACTCGGGTCCCCAGTTCACTACTGCGCAGACTCGGGTCCCCAGTTCACTACTGCACAAACTCGGGTCCCCAGTTCACTACTGCGCAGACTCGGGTCCCCAGTTCACTACTGCTAACACTCAGGTCCCCAGTTCACTACTGCGCAGACTCGGGTCCCCAGTACACTACTGCACAGACTCGGGTCCCCAGTTCACTACTGCGCAGACTCGGATCCCCGGTTCAATTCTGCTAACACTCAGGTCCCCAGTTCACTACTGCACAGACTCGGGTCCCCAGTTCACTACTGCGCAGACTCGGGTCCCCAGTTCACAACTGCACAGACTCGGGTCCCCAGTTCCCTACGCCGCAGACTCGGGTCCCCAGTTCACTACTGCACAGACTCGGGTCCCCAGTTCACTACTGCGCAGACTCGGGTCCCCAGTTCACTACTGAGCAGACTCGGGTCCCCAGTTCACTACTGCTAACACTCAGGTCCCCAGTTCACTACTGCACAGACTCGGGTCCCCAGTTCACCACTGCACAGATTTGGGTCCCCAGTTCACCACTGCACAGACTCGGGTCCCCAGTTAACTACTGCACAGACTCGGGTCCCCAGTTCACTACTGCACAGACTCGGGTCCCCAGTTCACTACTGCACAGACTCGGGTCCCCAGTTCACTACTGCACAGACTCGGGTCCCCAGTTCACCACTGCACAGACTCGGGTCCCCAGTTCACTACTGCACAGACTCGGGTCCCCAGTTCACCACTGCACAGACTCGGGTCCCCAGTTCACTACTGCACAGACTCGGGTCCCCAGTTCACTACTGCACAGACTCAGGTCCCCAGTTAACTACTGCACAGACTCGGGTCCCCAGTTCACTACTGCACAGACTCAGGTCCCCAGTTCACTACTGCACAGACTCAGGTCCCCAGTTCACTAATGCACAGATTCGGGTCCCCAGTACACTACTGCTAACACTCAGATCCCCAGTTCACTACTGCGCAGACTCGGGTCCCCAGTTCACCACTGCAAAGATTCGGGTCCCCAGTTCACCATTGCGCACACCTGGGTCCCCAGTTCACCACTGCGCAGACTCAGGTCCTGAATCTAGATGCCAGGGCCATATTGGGATACTGACGCCTACATTTTTCTACAATGGAAGACAGTGAAGATGCATTGTCAATTTTACAGCTCCAACTCAACCATCAAAAACACAACTTGTACAGGGTCTTGAGAAGGCATGTCTCAACAGGTAGAAACAGACATTAAAAGACAATACACAATAAAATATCCAACATATGAGGAATAATTTTAGCTGTTTATCTGTCATGAGTAAGTAATCAAGTAGGCAACACTGTCTAGAGCGAATGCGAGCATCTCTCTTATAATAAATCCATCTAACATATCTCTACCAGGGGCATTTTTTGACACGATGCGCCACAACTATTTGAGGCTGTTCACACTGGACACATCAAATTAATCTATAAACTGGAACATTTGTCTTTCTGAATGAGTGCGTGATGATGTTGTATTGAAGAGTTCATTGTAGCGTGTTGCAATGCAATGACCTATTTAATTTTATCTGACATATATATATATATGTTTTATATACATATATATATATATATATATATATATAAAATTGAGCAGTGCCACCAGTGTGGATATTAGTGTGAATTCGCCTATTATCAGCCTGAACCTGGAATATATTGACCATCAAGCATTCTGTTGACCTGGATCAGCCTCGGTTCAGTTGCTATGAGACGAGGCAGCAAGCGCTTAAACAGTTAACTTCACAAATACTCCCTGCAGCCAATGTTCTCTGGTGGACAAGTAAAAGATGCGATTTTTGTGTGCTGTCATGATGGTAATAACCGATAAGAAGCTGTTTCCCTTAAAACGTAATGTTTTCTGGCAATCTCCTATTTGAGATTCCAAGATAAGTCTTATAACCGGACGCTGCAGTTTTTTGCTGCAGAAATAAATGGATTCTGAACCTGGGCTGCCCTAAGCCCTTAAAGTCAGGCTTTATGCCATGTGGCTAAATCTTGCTAACACAGTGCAACTTTAAAGCTAATCATCAGTGAGGAAAGGAGGGTGATTAAGGAGAGGGCAGTCGCTACAAGATGCCCTCTCTTATCTCCATGCAGTCAAGTTTCCATTGATCCGCCCCGTTATGGTGTGTGTGCCGCTCCGCAGGCTAGCGAACATTACGATTCAGCTCCACCCATCCCGAGTCCATTGATCCAGTCGTGCATCTGGGAGAGAGCCACAGGAGGCCTTTGAGATGGCTAATGAGTCGAATAAACAGGACGGAGAGACAAGAAAGGAGCACATGCGAGGTGAGAGGCCTCCCAGGTCAAACTCCTGATGTGGACAGACATGTGCAGATGTTCTCCGGTATGTGTTCACATGGAGGAAGCAAAACTGATGGGAGGGGGGTAAACCAGATTGTTCTTGGTCACGCAAGATGTCTTCTGACAAACAAATGGGTGTTTAAATGAGCAAATATGGTCTGTTTTGCAAAATCCGTGACAGTTGAGCACGACAGGAAACATAACTGAGAAATATTACACCCCTGAAACCGAGTAGCATGACTGATGGTAATAAGGTGGGTGTGTTTTGTGATAAAATCTAGCAGAACCGTAACAGGACTGCTGTAAAACTGTTTGGGATTCAAAGCACGTGGCTCTCAGGTTCACACAGTATCCCAGCCAGACTCCTTGGAAGTGATGTTACCGAACTCGGATGGCTAGCTCAGCTGTTTATTTGTACTGGGATCATTCCGCTTTGTCTTTGCAATCTCTACGTAAATTATTGTCGAGATAAAAAGCACAAAAAAAAGAGAGCGAGAGATAATCTCCAAGCTTGCATTGCATTACCATTAATCAGTTTGTTGACAGTTTCGTCCTTTTGTGTTGTTCAAGTTCAAACAATAACTCCACTAATCCAAACATCCGTGAACCATCAGACAGAAAGATGATGCAAAGCGCTGATCTAAGATCAGGTTTTTCTATGCTTCACCTGATCTGAAGGAACATTACCTGGGATTTGATTTTAAATGCAAATCAGGTATGCCTTTCTGAATTTACAGCGATCAAATGTTTGGGTGTTTATGGGTTTATGAAGAGCTGAGGAGAAATATATTCCAGTCACAATCCCTCTCACATCTGTCCCAAATGCCTGACAGCTTCAAAGCAGGTTTGCAACCACAATTCCAGGCCACAAACCACCAAATATTGTATATTTTTAGCACACAGCCTTTAGCGGAAAGCAATCAAGTGGCAAAATGTGTTAACGTCTATTTGAAGTAGTGCTGCAACGACGCGTCGACGTCATCGATGACGTCGACTACGGAAATACGTCGACGTTCGTGAAATGCGTCGACGCGTCGTGTCAGACGTTCATCTCGCGTAATGTTGGCTTCCTCTCCTGGTTCTATCACAAAAACCTAGACCGCGAATATCAAAAGTATGGGAATACTTTAAACAGAGGCCAAACAGTGTTTCCCACACATAGACTAATTTGTGGCGGACTGCCACATAATCAATAACGGCCGCCACATTCGTCATTCATTCATTTTTACGCTATTTAAAAGACGCGCATATTCGTTTAGCTGCATTTCCTTAACTTCTCTCTCCGCCCTTTTGCGCGTCTACTCACTCACACACACACGCGTTGCATTCGACCGTAAACAAGTTTTATTGCATTTTGGCGCATTTAGTATGACATAGCTTTTAAAACCAGAGCAATTGAATTACAAGCGACAAGCAGTTGAATAACAAACGACAAGCAAGGCTGAGTTGCGACAAGCCTTCATCACGCGGCAGCGCGCGGTCACGGCGCTCATATAATTCTAAACAAGCCAGCGCGGTGTCAATCAATACAGACCAGTGTTTCCCAACCGGGATCCCGAGCAAAAGTTGCGGGGACGCACTTACACTTCGGTTCATCTCGCATCTGATGACGCATCTTTAATATGGGTTGTTACTTGAAAATAATGCTGTATGTTTCTGTCGATGGATACACGTGCTGACTCCTCAGGTACACTACAACAACAGCGATAATAAAAGAAAAACGTGGGCAAAACGGTCTCTCTTTGTAAACTTTATAAAACGCATGCGAGTGCTGCTGTACGTCCGAATATGAGCAGTCATTTTCACCGTCATCACCCCCGTGTAGCCAGGAGACTCGAATGAGAAGATCTGTCTTTGTGCATTCGTCCCAAAGCGCACAAATATTGAGTTATCTTTCAAATCCTGTGCTTAAACGGACAAACTCACAAAAAGTATGTCAAAATGTCATAGCCTACTCTATATGCCTTAAGTGAACTTTATACAGAAAATACGACGACTATCCGTGGGTCTTAAAGGGGCAGTAGCATTCACTGCTGTCTGTTTAATGTCAAACAAAAGATAAAGACATCACTCACTGCTCCTGACTGAATAGCTTTTGTAAGTTTAATAAGGATTATTTTTTAATTTTAAACAGTTAAATGTGTGGTTATTTTACTTTTGATTACTTAATTCCATTTCTCTACCTAAAAACTAATGTTAGACCTACCTGAAAATCCTGAAAAGCATTGTTTATTTTATTCTCATCTTTGCTCAATAGTATTTATTTGTGCTGCTGCTTCTATTTAAGTTATCTGTTCTTATTTTCTTTATTTTCATTTGACAGTAGTCCTTTTTCCCCTGAACATAGCAAATACCGAACTGTACTGAAACGTGAACCTAAAACCGTGATACAAAGTGAACTGTGAGCAGTCTGTACTGTTACACCTCTAGCGTAACTTATGCGAGGGGGTGCCACAGAATTTTGAAAAATTTCAAAGGGTAAAAAAATTAATCGTTAGATTAGTCGACTAATCGAAAAAATAATCGTTAGATTAGTCGACAGAAAAAATAATCGTTAGTTGCAGCTCTAATTTGAAGTCAATAACCGATTTTCAAAAGAGAACGTGAGTGGCATTTGTCCATTCAAAACTGTCACAATGTTGCAAGGCATTGCTATGCAGAAGCTGATGTGTTCTTCAAATGTTCTTGATATGCATGTTGCAATATGATCGCTAGGATGTTTTTAATCATCCTTTTTCATGTGAACATTATCCGTCCGATCACTCAGAAAATAACTAACTTCATGTTCAAACTTGGTATCATTCATATCTGTAGCACAAATTGTGTGCCAAAGTTTAATCCTAGAATAGGGTTTAAACAGAGTGTGATTTTTCTTCTCAATGAAATCATATTTCATAATTCTTTGATATTCCATAGTATAGAAATACATACATTTTGTATGTGAGATTGAGCAAGACATCATAATGTTATTATTATTATTTTTTTTTCAGATTTCATTCATCAGAGAGTGAGGAGCTGACAGACAAGATGATCCCAGAAGATTTGGATTGAAAGTGAAGCATAAAATGTAGCGAAATGCCTATTTAATGGAGTTTGTCATTGTATTATTTTGTTGTGTTTTTCATTAAGAATAAGCTAATGAACCCACAATTCAAGCAACCCGCACCCGAATTGGCACTAATTCTTAACCTAAAGTAAACCGCTCCAGGAACTTTTGTAAAATAAACAGTTATGGAAATGTAGAAATTAAAGGGGGGGTGAAATGCTGTTTCATGCATACTGAGCTTTTTACACTGTTAAAGACTTGGATTCCCATCCTAAACATAGACAAAGTTTCAAAAACTAATGTTGGATGTTTGATGGAGTATTTCTGTGTCAAAATTCCCCTTCCGGTTTCTCACAAGTTTCGGAGAGTTTTTTTCGAGTGTGGGTCGGCTTGACGTTAATAAGAGCGGAAGGTCCTTGTATGGGCCATACGGGCTCTTCTCCCGGTAGGGTGTGCCCGCGCCGTGACTAGAGCGAGAGAGGAAATGCACGCCCATAAACACTCTCAGCTGCAGATCCAGTCGTCCGTGAACACTTATGTCACGTCGCGCTCCACTTTATTCCTATGGGTGACATCAAGCGACTTCAACGCTTCAGCACAGCATTCCGGGAAGGCAGCGCTGCATTTGAACCAATTTGAACGCAGAAATGACGGGAAGCTTCACAACATCGCTTCAGTCGCGTCGCAAAGTGGATTTCCACGGTCACTGCTGTCAGGACTTCACCAAATCATACCAAAGAAGTGTGTTTTTGACGGAGCGGTCCCAGCAATAAAGGTTCGGTCCTGCTTTGGAAGCAGCCGGTGAGTAAAACTGCTTCAAATGTCTATGCTGTTGGCTATCGTCACGTGAGTAAACATCAGTAAACGACACGATCGCGTGCTTCGTCGTTCAAATGTGCTAACGTTACTCAATTGTTGTTCTATGTATAACGTTACACTAGTCTGACGTGCAAAACCGTTTTGCTTGCTACTGCTAAGGTTTAGTCGCATACAATGGTCCATAAACCGAATCATGTCCTCATAAACTGCGAGTAAAGAGACACAAATGTTAACAGGCCACTAAATACAGTCCATACCACAGAGACGGACGTCCTGCTGTTGCTGTTTCTCCTGTTCAATTTATTCCAGCCTCCGAATAATTCTGGATCATTATCTGTATTAGCTGAGATAGCCATGGGTTTCTCCACACTTGAGGACGTCACCGCTTTGTTCGCACTCGTCATTCTTCAGCTCCGCCCACACGATACGCCTCCAGGCGCTCGTTTTTTTCCGGAAAGACTCGGTTCAGCCTATATTTCTTTTATTAATATAATAAAACTAAAGACTTTTTGGAGATATGAAGGATGCAATACTACTCTATAGGTACTCAAGATTGACATGAGATTGACAGAAACCAAGTGCCCCCCCCCCCCCCCCCAAAAAAAAGTTAAAACTTAATTTTCAACACTTGAACTAACATCACTGTGATAAAAACTGCCTAAAATGACAAAAAACATCTTTGAGAAAATTAATTTAAAGTATGATTTGATTGTTTAGTTTGTCTATGTCCCATTACATTATATGGAGAGGGCGAGGTTTATGTTCTATAATGCATCCAGTCACCTAGGGGCGATCCAAGTCGCTTTGGTTTCCCTTTTCAGGACTCATGTGGCACCCTCGGATGTAATTGACACTGCTTAGCACATGTTCAGGGAATGTCACACCCCTTACGATAACCACAAGTTTTATCTGCTCGGGTGTAAATATTAAAGATGACATCAATTTCAAACCAAGCCTGGTTCAGACTTAACAAATGTAATATACAAGTGGATCAGACTTTGCAAGCACGTATTTCAAAAGACGTTGAGAGTGTTTTTTTGTTTGTTTTTACTTTAATGATACTTGTCAGAAAACTATGGTAATACAACCAGTAATCAATCACAAAACCATGGTTAATTTTCCAAAGGTGCGGTGAACAGCCTTACAAAAGCAAGAGCTTACAAATGCTACAGTAAACACTATAGGACATTTCAGAATGTTTGTAAACAATCGGCACCAAGATACTTCCGGGTGCCAGAACGTGAGCGGCTTCTACTGACAAACTGAAGAGATCAGCCAGCTACTGTAAACAGTTACATAGTTAAGAACATTGTTGTTGATTAAAGTTGAAACTATGACGAAAACGTGTTGTGTTTGGGGTTGCACCGTCAGATACACAGCAAAAGGTGTAGGATTTTATCGATTTCATTCAGAAAGAAGTACATATATCCAGTAAAACCTGTGGGTGAGGAGGCTAAAGGCATAATAATCTTCAGCTGGGGAAATTCGAGACTAATATTAGTAAACTTTAGATCTCTTTTAAAGATCGAACTCATTGCCAGTCACTGCCTGAAGTAAAAGTAGGAAGAGACCGGACTTGTAGTGTCATGTAGGCTACTGATCGAATGTCAATGGAAGAAATAGGAAACGCAAAACATAGTTGTAGGCTGATGGATGATTGATGCGTGTACCACACTGGCTTCATCATCACCGCGAGTTTAGTTTGAGTGAATGCCTAAAGTTAGCAGAGTAGTGCTAGTCTACAGCACACTATCCTTTTGACCATCAGATGCTCACGTCTGTGCCATCCGATCCGAGCAATAGAAAACGATCATAGCCTTTTGAGTTAGATAACAGGAAATAGAGTGATAGCCTAACGTATTGTAATTCAAACAGCAACAGTCACAAAAATAACTCCTCAATGGTAGCGTGAGGCTCATTTAAAAATGATGGTATTAGACTAGCGCTACATCTACTGGAGCAAGGTTAGGCATTTCATGTATTGCTATCTCCTGAATTAGTTGTTATTGTCATTTTCACCACAAGCACAAATTTATATTTCTGCTGGTGGGTGCCCAAAGGGGCGCAACTGCACATTTCCTGAGGGGTATAAAGATCAGTGATGAATGAATTTAAATTCTCACTGCTTATGTTGTTTTGACCCAACCTTTTAGATAGGCCCAGTGAAATGTTTGATACCACAGCAAAATAGCCATAGTCTAACTATACGGTTCAAATGTTATTAAAGAATAAAATAAGCACAAATAAACTTAATTACAAGCAATCGCCAGTCAGTCCCTCAATAATCATGTTAACTTTGAAACCCAAGCAATTTACTAGCGTTGCCATAGGAACGCTTCGGCTATTGCCACCCGGACGAACGTTTATTACTGTTGTGACGTGATGGTGAATTGACGTATATAAAGTAAACACTAGCGGAGACAAAGCGTTGTCCTTTGTTTATATATAGCAACAACATAAAACTTATAATTTGTGTTTTTAATAGAAAACGCAACAACAAATAACAAGATTTAAGACAATACTTACAAGTTGTGATCCACAAACAACAGATTGCCCTGACAAAGTGGGAACAGCTCAACCAGGCCTCTTCCCCTTTTTTCCAGCAGGGGTTCAGAAAAAAAAAAAATCGACAGCTGGCAGCAGGAAGTACCTGCCGATGGCAGCCGGAAGACACTTATTGGCAGCCGGAAGTCAGTCGTTGGCAGCCAGGCAACCTGCCAAAGTAGGCGGCACCTGCCACTTCTCGATCTCCAATCACTAGCCCCCAAAGAGTGACACCAACCAATCAGATGATGACCGGTGACTGCAGCGTGTAAACAGCGATGATGTCGGCAGAGCTCGAATGAGTAAATTGATAGGCATCATAAATAAATAACACCTGGCATTCGCGAAAAATCGTTAGGTTAGTTAACTTTAAAATCAGAGAACGACATACCTGAGTTAATTGTTTAAAGAGCTGCGTCTTGTATTTTACATTTAATTAGCATCACCGGCCGCAGTATTGTCTTTCAAACATTAACTTGTCAAAACAGAAGAGTCAACACTGGAGACTGTGGAATATGTATGTTTATGGTAAGAAATGTAAGTAAAAGAGCAGGCTTTTCTAACACAACATTAATGATAGACATGTTTAATCATTTGTAAAACACTGGGATATTCCTTATTTAGGTGTTTTCAAATCTTTAGTTTGATTTATATTCATAATTGTTATAAAAATGTGGGGGAAAAAACACTACTACATTGAATATTGCGCTGGACTGGGGGTTTGACTTTACTAACCATAATACATTTTGTAATTATTTATCAAAAGTATTTTGGGACGTTTTAAATGTCATTTTGAATGTATCTACTGTGCTTCAGCATGACTCCTACCAGTGAATCTGCTGGTGTCAGTAATAAAGAAGTGAAGGAATAGATTATGTGAGTTCAAGATATTTTTGACTTAAATTTTGGAATATTAGTAATAACCAAATAATATTTTCTAGGAAGACACAGGGCATATTTGATGCAGACGAAACAACAGACAAGGTAACAGCACATTCAGTGTGACAGGCTAATTTCAAGTGTTTCCCCCGTATACAGTATCTTTCTGAATAAAATACAGAATAAATGTTTTTCTTAAGTACTAACTGCACCCATAGGATGTACTTTCTCTATTAAGGAAAGTTACTGTAAGTAGTGATGTTTAGAAAATAATAGTGTTTAATGACAATGTCATTCATTTTTGTTAGTTTTGTATGCCTCATTGTTGCCAGAGAAATGCTACTTAATGTGCTCATTGAGGTGCTGTGATCCTGCTTTTGTAAACTTGGGTCTTGTATGTTTGCATTACAAATTCTGGTGGGAACTCATTCTTGTGAAAGCACACATTTGCTGGTTAGACCAGTGTTTCCCAACTCTGTTCCTGGAGGCAAACATTTTGAATGTCTCCCTTATATGACCTCTCCATTTCAGGCCTTGGAGCAGAGATGTGCAGTTTCGTTCACAGTCCTGCAGAGTTCAGCTCCAACCCTGATCAACTACACCTGAACCAGCTGATCAGCGTCTTCAGGGTTAGTAAGTACAGGCAGGTGAGTTTTGATCAGGAGCTGTCTCATTTCCGAGGCTACATTTGTCGACCAAAAAGAATCAGAGACCTGTAGACAGTAGCTGTGTCTCATTTAGTTTAATTTCGAAGGCTCCGTCCTGTGTAGGATGCAGAATACGGAGTGTCCTCAATCAGAATTGAGATGTCCTTCGTAGGACACACAGGCAGGAAGTATCACGCTGCTATGCCAACACGTTCAGCCTCTTTGCGCTCTCATGCCAGTTATATGAATTAAAAATTATTTATAACTTTAAAATGACTATGAAATGTTTCCTATCTTGTCAGCAATGTACTGTTTTAAACGTTTAAACAAGCACTAAACAGTTGTAATCCTGTTTACCACAACTATCTGTTTGAGGTAATCGAGCTTAAAAAACGAAAACAAGCTTGAACTAATTGCATTTAAACACCACATCAACACTTGCATGTATATCTGGCGAGGTGCTGTCTTTTCATAAAATAAAATGACGGTTGTTAACGGCGACGCAAAGAATTGTGGGTTATTCCAGCTGTGAAGGATAGAGCTCATGCACACTCCAAATTCCTGTGAAAGAAGGACTCATTCGAAGGTCGCATTTGGAGTGTCCTACTCACTTTTATTTTAAATGAGACGGCCTTATGACGTATGCAGGCTTCAGATGCGACTGCCGGAGGATGCAGCCTTTAAACACGGCTTATCTAGCGATAACGGTTTAATAGGTATTTGATTGCAAAATGCAATAAGAATAGTATTCACATGGATGTGCATGTATACTACTGTTAATAAGGTCATGTAAATCTCGTGACACAGTTTTCTTATGAATCCTCTAGGCTACACTGGAAGAGGAAAATGGAGAGAGATGCTTCAAGAAACACACTGGTGCCAGGAGAACCATCTCTAACTCAACATCAACAACATAATCAGCTGGTGGTGGATTTCAGGGGAAAGGACAGAGAACACACCCTGTCACCTTTGACGCCTGTAGGGAGCAGGTCAACAGCTTTAAGTTCACATAACTAAAGATTTCACATGGTTTGCGCACAGCCGCACACATAAGCACGTCAGCACCTCTCTTATACCTCATGTGCCTGAGGAAGTTTGGAATGAACCCCAGCATCCTTAGACCATTCTGCATCTGCACTGTGGAGAGCATCAAGAACACTTGGTAGATAAACTGCACTGCAGGTGACCTACAAACCACATTGTAGGAGTTGAGCTTCCCTCCGTCCAGACGGTGTATAAAGCCCAGAGGATCATCAGTGACTCCTGCCACCCGAGCCACGGACTGCTCTCTCTGCAGCACCAGTCCCACACAAGCCGACTGAGGAATGGCTTTTTTCTTTTAGGCTATCAGGCTGCTAAACAACCCGAACTGATGTGCCTTACAACCCCACTCTATGCTATGCCATACACTGCACTTTAGACTCCACACTTTACACAATTTCAACCAAACGTGAACCTAATGTATTATGCACTGCACTTTTAACACCATCAATTCTGCCATCACCTACTTATCAACCTGCTGTACCTCTGTAACTGTACAATGTGTATAATTGGATGCTGAACACTAGTGGTGGTAGGAGAGACCCCTGACATGGTTGTAAAGCACTTTGGGTGTACATCAGTTCATATGAAACCACTGTGCCTCATTCATTCATTCATCTTATGCATTGTGTGTATAATATGTACATTATTTATTGTGTATAATGAGTATTGTTACCTGTTAAGTATGTCCAATTGTATTCTGCACTGCTCTCAGACTTTCACTTACCACAGTGCATATGCTGTTGCTAATGTGACAATAAAAGTGATTAGATCTGAAAAACACACACAACCAGGTTTCTGAAGTGACGTGTGCCAGTTGCTGGAGAAGTGATTCTTTATTTATTCTGTCTTTATAGTTCCACTCTTAAATTCACTCTCAATAAAACATAGTTAACATTTTGTGACTAGCTCAGTGTTTCTGAATTACATCATGAATCAATTTGTGGGATGTTTGAAACTCATCACACTTTGTTTTTTTTCTAACAACCTACCAAATTCAACATATAGCAATGAACGATATACATATATTTTGTTTATAAAAAGTCAGCTAGCCTATCTACTATAGTAAGTTTTAATCATTTAATATCACAATTATGATAAGGCTGTTATTCATTAAATCACTCGTTCTATATTTGCCTTGCTTCCGGTGGCTAAAAGTGACAGGTACCGCCTACTTCTGGTAGTAAACGGCAGCCGACGTCCGGTTTTAGTGGCAGGTACTGTCGGCTGCCATTGGCAGCAACTTCCTGCTGCCAGCTGCCGATTTTTCGCTGGACCCCTTCTCCTTTTTTCGCATATTCTGTGGGAGGGGATTATTTAAATGAGTAACATTGTGACATCAATGTTTTGCAGTCCAAACAAGCGTTCGTTATAGTTCTTGGAAAGGGAATTGTGTTAAATAAAATATCTTCCCCTAGAGTGGAGCTTTTTAACCTTGTCCTTGCAGATCTTTTTATGCTCAAACAGCAACATTACACACTAAATAAAGTTGAAAAAAGTGAAAAAGCATATTTTGTCCTTTAGCATGATGTTTCAATTTCCTGACTGTGTCCTTTTTTTAATTGATAAAAGAAAAAAGATATTAGCTACTGCTATTATTACTGTTCAAAAACAAAAGTTTTTTTTTTGTTTTTGTTTTTTGTAAAAATGTGTTGTTTGGAGATATGCTAATGATGAGAGCTATGACCAATCAAAAAGGAGGAAACTTCAATGATAAGCCGTTAAGCTTCCTGCTGGTGTGGATGTTTGGCAAAGACCTGCTACAGCAATATATCTGAATCCTAAAGTTTGATTCTGCCATATTTATTCTGAATGATCCTTTCACTAAAAAAAAAGAAAGAAGAAGAAGCAATTTCTAGTTTCATAAATTTCACAATCAAGAACTTGTCAAAACTCAACAATACAGAATGCTAATATAATTTGTAATTGGTTGAAGGAGGTGGGATATAAAGTTGAAAGCAATGATAATCCAGGATAAGTCACTATAGAGAAAATGGGCTGTTTAACGCAGAACCATGACATGGCGTTTCACGGTTTTACGCAGAACAAAATAGATAGCAATATTAATGGGGAGACATTTTGCAGTATTTTCAGAAGTTTCCCTTCACAGAGAAGCAAAATCAGTTCACGTCAAAGATGAAGATGTTAATTACAAGGAAAATGAGATCTGCATGGATTATAATTAAAAAAACAGTACATATTGAGTTCCACGGATCAAGTAGGTGTTTATGGGCTGTATTTCATTTGAATAATGAATTCAAACTAATTATTTAAGGCTGTCTTTTCTGAGGAAGCCCGTGAGGGTTTAATTCATTTGTCTTTTCACTCCTGCACTTCTAACAACCTCGTGTCATTTTTAAACTTTTGTCTGTTTCGTTTTAGGAATGCATCCAACTTTCTGAGCACGATGGGACCCCATCGCCTCAGCCTCTATTAACAAATTTCCTTGATTCCTAATTCGAGCGGACAGAAGCAGCCACTGTAATTATGTCAGAAATCTTCCCCATCTGACTAATTATATTTCTCATCATAGTCTGATGATGCTTATTATACTTCCTTTTCATGAAACAGTGATAAATAAGAGGCACAAGACAAGCCGTTGAAAACACTGGGCCAGAGTACAGATGAACCATATGCTCAGTATGAGATGCAGCATTTAAAAAATACAACGCAATACAAAGTACAAAGGAGTTTTTCGAAAACGCACTGCAAGTAATATAAGATATTAGTGTGTAATTTTACCCTAAAATATTCCTGTAATATGCTCACTTCTCTCTACTGATGTATATGCAAAACCACACTAAAGATTACGCCAATCGAATTCACAAACAAAAGAAAATATCTACATCCATTCCAGTATGTAACTTTACAAAATTAAGCAATCTATAATTAAAACCACGCCCAACCAAAACCATTTTCTTATTCGATTTCGCTTGGAAAAATGTCACATTGTGGTAGACATTCATGCTAAATTTAAAAATATGAAATATGTGGAATATGTTGGCTTGACAAAGCCTTGTTGTTTTATAAACTCCCTAGCATGTTGCTAACATATGCTAGGAAGTTAAGTTTTATCATGTATTTAGCTCGTCTTAACGTGTCTTTGTTTTGCATTTTCCTAGCATGTTTTTTTGTGGCATAGGCCTATTTTAGTACATTATTTGCTAACATGAATTAGCATGTTGCTAACTTGAATTAACATGCTGCAAGGACATTAGAATATTTTTTAAAATTTCTTACCAAATTGATATCATGTTGCTAGCATGTTTTAACACTCTCCTAGCATGAATAAGCATGTTGCAAGCACATAAATTAGAGTCTTTCTAACATCTCTTAGCAAGTTGATAACATGTTGCTAGCATGTTTGCAGTACATTTTAATACCTTGTTTGCTAATGTGAATTAGCATGTTGTTAGCTTGAATCAGCATGTTGCAAGCACATAAATTAGAGTCTTTCTAACATTTATTAGCAAGTTGATAACATGTTGCTGACATGTTTGCAGTACGTTTTAGTACCTTGTTTGCTAATGTGAATTAGCATGTTGTTAGCTTGAATCAGCATGTTGCAAGCACATTAGTATCTTTCAAAAATGTCTTACCAAATTGATAACATGTTGCTAGCATGTTTTAACACTCTGCTAGCATGTTTGCAGTATGTTTAGCACCGTTTGTTAGCATGAATTAGCATGCTGCAAGCGCATGAAGTCGATGAATTGCAGTTTCAGTCAATTGCGCATTGAAACTGGGGAAGGTGTTTGTTTTAACACATTGGATGCTATGTTTTATTATTTTTATTTTATGTAAGTTTTATTTGATTAATATTAAAATCTTATTTTAATAACATGTATTGTAATGTAAAGTAATATTTATAATGTTCTATTAATTTATAAATAAACTGGCCAAATGTAAAGAGAAGGACATATTTGGCCTTGCATTGGGTTAATATGGAACTTATCGGCAGTATAGTATAAAGGTGAATTTAATAGTTCAAGTTGTTTGGTATATCAAAATTAAATCATTTACATAATTGTTTATCCATGTTAAATAGACAACAAAAAGTGCTCTGACAAACAATTATACGAGACTCCAAAAACAAACCCCATCGAAAATCAATCTGAACATGCATTTAAAAATGTGCCGTGTCGAATAGACACTTTAATTTGACGACTGGTTTTTGTATGAGTGTATGGATCCAATAAATGCTGGATCGTGAATGTTCTCATTGTGTTTGTCAAGGGACGAATGGCGTAAAGATAGGATACTGTACATTTGACTGAGCCGTAATCAATAATATTGTCAAACTTATCTTGTTCTTCTCTAAATCAAGCCTCTGAAATCAATACTAACCTTGGTGAATGTCATGGAAACAAACATCAATGCAAATCTGCTCAATGATAAACAACAGGCGTCCGGCCTTGTTAATAGGACACATCTAAACTCATGGATATTGATGTTATTTTGAAGTGTCTAGAGGTACAAGAATATCATTGTGCCACTGTTTTTATCCCATTCACTGATGGTGAAAAGTTGTACACAAAGGCAGAATGTATATGAACAAAAAACTGAATTAAATAAATGCTTGCAATATAACCACAGATAATCTATCATAAACCTTTAAAAACCTGTAGTTTTTCATAACCTACTTCTTGCTATATCTGATGTCAGCATTACCTCACCTTAATATACAAGGAGAAATCCAATAAAATATATTAACTTATATCCAGCTTGTCTAAGCAGCTTTTGGGTTATTTTACTCAGATAAATACATTTTAGGATAGATATTAATGAACTATGTGAAAATCCTTGGACTATTTGTCAGGCCCATTATGGTTTTACATGCTTTGGATGTCTCCAAATGAGTTACAGATACCCAGTTTAGTGCTACTAAATAAATGATTGATTACTCTTTAGTGCAGTCGGGAGTTTGTTCCTTAGTAAATACATTAACTTGCATTTAAATATTAATTAGATGTATTATTCAAAACAAATAAATGCTAATCACGCATGGCTCTCCAGTTCCTGGTTTAAGGAGCACAGCGTTTCTTGTTGCTCTAAACAGCAAGGATTGATTCACATACGTAAGACGTTTAACTGTAGTCTAGAGACCCTGAAAACACTGAAGTATAGGTCCGTGTCCAGTTTTAAAACCCTAAGAAAACTCTAAGTAGTAGTACCAAGGCTAAAGGTTTTCTTTAGGGTGTTTGTAGCATCTGGCTGCTGCTGTTTGCATCTGTTTTTCCCACAGTAGGGAGGGATGCTGGGACAGTTTGATTGATGACAGATTTGTCATTATTTTTCTAGCGGGCACATCTCTAAAAGCAATCAGGATGTTGGTTAGACATACTTGCGTCATAAATTGTGGTGTACTACTTTAAACTGATGATGTTTAGCAATAAAGATTAGATATTCATTGATCGCACTTGATATGTACATGTGCTATTGCTGGCTAACAGAATGAAAGCTAGATAGTACAGTCTTATAAATCAGTCAAGTGGCCACACAAATATACAAAAACAAAGTAAACTTGTAATTTGATTAAAGAGGCAGGGTCTCAAGCCCCCCTGTGCACACCACTGTTGTTAGGGAGCCATATTAAAATCATTTTGGGACTACTCAATTATGTTACTTAAAAATTACTTCATTCCATGATGTTGAAGTTATGTGAAAAAATTGTTTGTTTAACTTAATTGATTCATGTGGAACCCATGTACATGATTAAAGCTACACTGTGTAACTTTTTTAGTTTATTCTTAGCTAAAAACACTTAGTTCATGCTCATTAATGTGCTCATTAATGTATATTTACTTCTTTCAAGTTATAAAGTATTCTCGTAAGTTTATAATATGCCATTGAAAATACATACGGGTGAGGGGTTCGAATGCTGGTCGCCATGTTGCCCCTCCATCTTAAAAGTACATTAGCCAAAGAGGGACATACCCGTCAATTCAAGCTTCGCCTTTGGCACCGTGTCGAATGTGAAGAGGGGGATTGCCATGTTTATCTTGGACTTAATCGGCCACCTTAGGAGTTAAAACAAAATCAGAATTGAGAGGAACAGAAACTATTATTCACTGGATGGTCATATACCTTTTCACCGCTAGATGGGGGAATATATCACACAGTGTAGCTTTATAGGGGTGATGAATTGAGAAATCAACTTTCTCTTGAGCTTTTGATATATAAAAGGTCATGGTAATATAAGATTATCCTGTAAGTTTCAGAGCTGAAAACTTCCTTTTTAGTCAAAGAAAAGCTTTTATAGACACCGGGCTCAGAAAACGATGGTGTGCTTCATCCTTACATCATCGCGTGATGAAACACACCTCTACAGAACGTGTAATTCAGTAACCCCGCCCACAACCCATTGGGCCACTGAATCTGCTTAACGACAACAGTTGGGGCAACAGCCTTAGTCCTAATGGGTTGTTATCATGGCTATCAAAATCCAGTGTTTGGTATTTTGCGTATGTGAGTTTTTGTTGTAGATGGCTATTGTAGATGCTATAAAAAAAAAAAAAAAAAAATTGTGTACTGTGCTAATTAATTGAGACTTCTTACAGCTCTTACAGGTTGTTGGCCTTGTCTATTTCGTTGCTTCTATTGCGCTCCCCTTTTTTGTAAGTCGCTTTGGATAAAAGCGTCTGCTAAATGATTAAATGTAATCCACTTACTCATTGAGCTGTTCCTATCACTAGCCAGCAGCAATAACAATGTGGCAAAAGATAGCAAGATATTGTGGAAGAACACAGTCGCTGCATAAGCTTCCTTTGGATGAAAATATTAGGAATGTGTGATACTTTATTTATTTTTAATAAATTAATTGTGCACGCGTGGTTCTCGCTTATGATGACCGATGTAATACAGAAATAATATTCCAATCAATCACGGGTGGATGAGAAAAAAAATAATTTTGTTTGCTTAAGAAAGACGTTTACGAGCCCTGTGGTCGAGAGAATCCTTGCAGTTTGTGCTTCCAAAATAATCTCTCCCTCATGTGAACTGAACTGACAGGGGCATAGATATGACAGGATCTGAAGCTCATTAAATATGCAAATCTTATCCAATCCTAGACGTGGGCGTTTACTTCTAAGTCTTCAGTGCGGCACGCCCACCAAAACCAAGGGTTCAGAACACAGCCTCAAAACCAGTGTAGATTAGTTATGATGTTTTTGAATGTAAAAACCACACAAACGTCATTAGTTCACCTCAGACAACAGTATAAAAAAAGAAAAAAGGCCAATGCATGACACCTTTAAATCATATAAATCCAACACCTTTTTTTCAGTGTACATGTATCGTACCTCTAGAGTCAGCAGAGAAGCTAGCTTCTTTTCTCTGGATCATATGATGTTCAAGCTGGTCTTTATCTGTCTACACAAACTGAGCAGAATCTTGATGTTTGATTTGCTTCTATCTAAAGTCACCATGAAATCTAAATAATTGACATATTTTTATGGAATATTGCAGAATTTATCATATTTAAAAAAATATATATTGTGCCCTCGTAATCATTAATCAAAACAACTTCCTGTCTACCTTGCAGCATCATCTTCTCTGATGACATGTTTACTGAAGTAAGGGCGGGACAACCTGTCACTCACATGAGATCAACCAATAGCAAACCACAACCACCCAATCAATTCCCAATGGACAAAATCTAGTCCTGTCCCAACATTTTTCCTTCTTCAAGAAGCGGTTCCCTTGGATATATGTCACAGGGAAAAACAGATATCCTTTTCTTGCTGAATTTAAATAAAGGATACCATCTCAGACAATCCATTATCATCAGTGTAAGCCCTTTCCATAGATTAAAAAATATATATACACATATATTTTAGATTAGCTTTCTCTACTTTCACTCTGCCAACGAGAGTAGTTTCAAACAAAGCCATAGCAGAAGGAAACACTTCCAAGCGTTGTCCTCAAAATGATAAAAGTGTACATTTACCTTTTATGGGGAGTTTAACTTAAGTGCTGCAAGCCATAGTAATTTTCTCTTGTCAGTATTTAAAATGTGGTGGATAAGGCACCCTATATGGCCTTTTCAGATTTGATGGTGCTCAAAACACAAACTTTCCAGGAATTTCTCCTGCTTATTGCTCTTGTTGTGGCAGCCAGAGAGTATACAACTATGTAGAAAATCCATCAAGGTGGCGAACATCATTTACTCAGGAAAAAGGTGGATGAACAGAACGATAGCCTATCCAAGGTTGTGGACGGTAAAGTAGGCTATAGAGTGGTGCAGGTATATGACGTCATTTTGTAGGCCAACCGGCAGTTAGCATCGCACTGATTCCTTCTACAAAAACCCAAAAGAATTTTCTCATAGGCTTTCAGATTATCGCTAAATTTTTGATGCCTAAATAAAGACACCAGAAATAACAAGCTAAAGTTGGGCTAAATAAACTCAAACGGTCTCAGGACTTCAATGTCACCATCACTAAGCTTTCAACAACTCAGGCTTTTTACCTGAAGACATTTTCCCTGAAAGTGTGAGTAAGAATATTTTAAAAAAAACACAATTATAAGCATAAAAAGGCTGTAAAAGCAAACTGAGGTTGCCTGTTTGCTGTGATGAAATTTAGGGTGCTTTTACTCTAGCATTTTGGTGCGCACATGTGTTTGACTTACTTCAGAGTTCAGTTCGTTTGGATGATGTGAACGCGGTCTTCATAACTCAGGTGCGCACCCGTGAACTGTATCCGAGTTTGCTTAAAAAGAGTGGTCTGAGGTTCGGTTCCTGTGAACTCTGGTACGGTTTGCTTTTGATGTGAACGCAATCATACTAAATCGCGGAAGTATTATGTTGTAGAATTAAACATGATATTGTCTTGAGCTTGTGTACACCATAGACCTTACTTCAGCCATTTAATAAAAAAAAAAAAAAAATTTTTTTTTTTTTTTAAACCATTGACTTTGGGACATTTGAAGCGGAACTTGTTTCCGTGTTTTGGCCTATAAAGTGATGTCACACCTGCACCACTCTTGTCTTTGGTGTGAAGAGGCCTTAAAGGAGGATGGATTCTGGTTGGATGTCAATGGACATCTGAAATTGCCCCATTTACCCTTAAACTGCACTCATTCAATCCCACAATGCACCCCAATAACGAGTTTACAATTAAAGTAATGCTGCGTTACAGGCAACCTGTAACCCGTGTTTTTCCAAACTTCTACTTGTGAAAATCTAGTACGAGTTAACGGGTGGGAAGTCATGGGTTTGACTGCCATTCCAGTGCACTTTCACAAGTAGAAGGTTGGAAAAACACGGGTTATCGGGTGCCTGGAATGCGGCATTTCGGCGATAGAAATGATTGTAAATGAGCAAGACCCATATGACCCCCCAAGCTTTGTTTACATGTAGCTTAAATTCCTTGCGCTCAGGCAGTTTTAGGGGAATGCTGCAAAGTCGTGAGTCGTTGGTTGAAGTCGTAACTTACGGGCTCAAAAACCTTTCTGAAACGCAGAACACGCTCGACGGCTAGCCACGTAACGAATGAAATCCCGCGTCTGACCAGAAGATGGCGCCCGCAGCTGAATCATCCATTCATTTCACAAACCATTGGTCCAATGTGGCTACAGCATAATTCGCTCAGAATTCACACACTTTTATTGACTCCTTCAAGTGGACTATCTTAGTGGAGTAATGTAGGGAATAGTGATTGAGGGTAGTCTATAGAGCGTGATTTCGGACACAGACAAAAATTTGAACCGTTCATTCAAAAGAGGGAAAAATCGTTGTGAAAGTGATTTTATTCACTTATATTCACATTTAAATTCAAATTTATTCGGCACAACAACTGTACTGCACGACTTTACTAGACTAATATGAGCATTGACAACAGAGAGAGTAATTAATTAGGCTATGTCTTTATCGTTTTTGACGAAATACAATGGCATTCACAAAACAAAGTCCATAATTTTTAAGTTTTATGGTTAAACGTGATATTAGCGACTTAGAACTTCAGCAAGTGAATTAGAATCATTATCACCTGTTATGAAGAAACACCCGGCGTCTGTTTTCAAGAGCGTTGAAGCCCTCCCGCGATGACAAGGTTTTTCTTTTTTTGGTCTCTTCATGTGATTTTCCTGTTCCATTCTTGACAAATGATAAATCGTAAACCTTTCGACGGCAAGTCAAGCATAGAAACCGCTTGAAGTCAGTGAACACGCTTTCAACTCCCGCCTTTACATATGCTATAAAAGAGGGCGTTTCTTAAATAAACAGTTACACGGTAAACACCTTACGTTACGACCAATGACTAAATGTCAAATATTCAAAAGGTTAAATAGCGCCCGATAAACCTTTTCATAATGTATAAATGACTTTTAATATAATTTTTATATATTAAAAGTATTACTAATGTAAAAAAAATATTGTATTTAAAATTTTATTTTGACAAAATTAGTTGATAGACTTACATACAGACAAAAATTTACATATTTCATTGCCTATATTTTAATTGAAAATGTGTCATGATAGCAACACTATGCAAACTTAATGATTGGGTTTTAATGAGATAAAATGTCTGAAATATAGCCTACATCTAATTCATGGAAATACTGAATAATAATAACAACTCATTACTTACAATAATTATGAAATGTAACTTAATAAAAAATTTTACTCCACAAATCTAAAAACATGAATGTGTCCACAAGTCAGCAAATAGACACAAAAAAACTTTGATATACAACATAATTAGATCAATTAACAAAAAAATATTCCAATTAAATGACATTATTATGACAGTATTGCCATTCATCAAAAGTGCTGAGGTGAGATTTTGTCATCTATGGCCAGGGGAAAAAATAAGGTGGCAGGAGTCAACTTATCCCAATCTACCATTTTCTCTTGTATCACTCTTTAGTGGTTGTGTAAGTAGCCTATAATGACGTTAGCTATAATGACGTTATATTTATAATATTCAGAATATAATAAACACATAGCCTAAATTGATGTTAGCCTGAAAATGGAGTTTCCCCTGCTCTGATTTAAGAGACAGAGGCACTTATTTTACAAACATGTTTGCATATGATATGCCAAAGCACACTAGTAGAAAACGCAAACAGTGATAAACAGAACTTGAGGGACAAATGAAGAAGCAAAACAGAAAAAGAGATTGCACTGTATGCTTGTTGGTTGACAAGCCAGACATCTCTGGAACAGGTAGTGCTGATCCGGAATAAAAGAGCTCTTTAATCTGCTTTACAACCGACAGTGCTGACCTTGCTAGAAGATTATTAAAGTTTGGAAGAGATCTTTTACAATCACATTCTGTCAGAGCTTAACCGCTTTTGTTAGGTGGGGGTCTTGCCAGGCCATCCGGAGTATGACCATCATCGACGCTGTGTTCGGTTCAAGAGCTCCATCTAGTGATTTACTGCTTAAATTGATAGCAAATTCAATGATGCTTGGGAGAACCTAAGCTTTCAATAGCTTGAAAAATATACTTAACACAGAAGTATCTTGACATTTTTGTCCACTGTATGATAAATGAAAATTGTAAACCAAATTGATACATGAAACACACTTCAACCAAGAAAAGTGAGTTACACAGCCGATGTTTGGAGGCCTCAGAAATACCAAATATAAAGCCAGAATTAATGCAATTAATTATTCCATTAATATTTACTCTAAATTGTATTCACATTGTTGCAGCTCACTCCTGCCAGGTGCTTATTTCATTTGATCGTTTTTCTAAATATTTTACTTAAATCAAATTGGCCCCGAAATGTGTAAAAAAAAAAAAAAAAAAAAAAAAAAAAAACTTTCTTTCACTTTCTGAAAATACATTTTACTTTGGAGCAGGTAACTTTAAATAAACAATAACTGAAATAAAATATATAAAAACATTTTTCAGATGTCAGCATTTTCAGATTTTTGTTTAGCTTAAAGTAAAATAACTAAAACTAAAACACACACACAAACACTGACCAGACATAACATTATGAACGAAGTGAATAACACTGATTATCTCCATCACGGATGTTAGTGGGTGGGATATATTAGGCAGCAAGTGAACATTTGGTCCTCAAGGTTGATGTGTCAGAAGCAGGAAAATGTTTGACAAGGGCTAAATTGTGATGGCTAGATGACTGGCTCAGAGCATCTCCAAAACTTCATGCTCTATTGGGGTATTCCTGGTCTGCAGTGGTCAGTATCTATCAAAAGTGCTCCAGTGGTGAAACAGCGACAGGGTCATGGGCGGCCAAGGCTCATTGATGCACATGGGGAGCAAAGGCTGTTCCGTGTGGTCTGATCATACAGCTGAGCTATTGTACCTCAAATTGCTCAAGAAGATGCTGGTTCTGATAGAAAAGTGTCAGAATACACAGTGCATTGCAGTTTATTGTGAATCGGGCTGCATAACCGCAGACCAGTCAGGGTGCCCATGCTGACCACGTCCATCAAAAGCAAAACAGTGGGTACGTGAGCTTTAGAACTGGACCACGGAGCAAAGGAAGAAAGTGGCATGGTCTGATGAATCACGTTTTCTTTTACATCACGTGGATGGCCAGGTGCTTGTTCGTGGCTTACCTGGGGAACACATGGCACCAGGATGCACTATGGGAAGAAGGCAAGCCGGCAGAGGTAGTGTGATTCATTGGGCAATGTCCTGCTGGGAAACCTTGGGTCCTGCCATCCATGAGGATGTTACTTTGACACGTACCACCTACCTAAGCATTTTTGTAGACCATGTACACCCGTTCATGGGAACGGTATCCCCTGGTGGCTGTGGCTCTTTCTGCAGGATAATGCGCCCAGCCACTAAGCAAAAATGGTTCAGGAACGGTTTGAGGAGCACAACGAGTTTGAGGCATTGACTGGCCTCCAAATTCTCCAGATCTCAAATCCAATCGAGCATCTGTGGGATGTGCTGAACAAACAAATCTGATCAACCATAGTAGTCAATAAAGCAGAATATTTCGCACAGAACATTATAGTTGAGGTTACCTTCAGTAATGTTAAGAAACCAACAACAAAAAAGAGAAAGCACAATTTTTTATTTTTTTGTGTGTTTATTTTCAGTGTACTTAAAAAATACTGGATCTTGCCAGCACTCACTATCATTGGCTATAATGTGATCCTCCCAGAGAAAAGAAACAAGAGTACCGGTCAATACAAGACATTCATAAAAAAAGTGTTTTTAACCCAGAATGCTACCCAGAATCCATACTTGAGAGAGACACAGTTAAACAGTCACAACAGATGGTTATGATTAAAACACCCACACACAAAGCAAAAATAGGCAAACACAGCTTCCACCAAAATATGCCTACTCCGAATATAAAGTTTTGCATACTTTTCTTTGTCCTAATACAACACGTTTGTACAGGCACATCTTTATTCAGACCTACAATACAGTTCCCGAGAGCACAGTAAAATAAAAAGCAACAAATTGGGGTATTTTATTCCCATACTAACTGCCTGAAACATTCACACAAAATCATATGAAAAAAGGGGAATAAACATTCAAAAAAAAAAAAAAAAAACTGGGCAGCAAAATTTTTGGTTTTGCATGAGTGATGCACTTCTGGCTTTCATCGCTACTGTTGTTTCCTCTTCTCCGATTTTTTTTTTTAACCACTCTAAAGTATTACATGTATATAATTTCTTAGCTTTATATAAATATTTACAAACATCACTTAGTTGTGTCCCATAAGAATATTTTTATATAAAAAAGTAGATAACATGTTAATGCCAAGGAGGAGAAGCTTGCATTGACATTACAATAACTTAACCGTTAAAAAAAAAAAAGAACAACAAAAGTTTGATACAGTAAGTGCGGCAGCCCCTTCCAAAAGTCTCTAGAATGGAAAAATCAAGGCTTTGCACGTGATGTAGCACCAGATGGGTTCGCACCTCAGCGCGGTTGAGAAATTACCTTGGAGTACAAATCTTCCAGGAGGTCGTGTGCGGTACAAACCAAAAAAATAATAAATTAGTGTTGGATAATTTAGGATGACGTTATTTACAGCCAGAGTTAAACACGAGGCAAATCGTGGATGGTGATGGAAGTGTAAAAGAAAAGTAGATGGCAGTGTGAGTTCACAGCAGTCTTGCAGCACATTACAGGAGAGTGTAGGCGCTCTCACATTCGTTTGTTGAGAAGATCGCCGGCTCCAAACAGAATCGGGAAGGGGGGCACGGTAAACACGGCCAGTCTGACACGGGAGCATAGCGTCGGGTAAACATGGGGCTTGATGAAACCCTCCAACATCACCCCCTGAATGGGGGTTAATCTCCAGCGCCTAAGTCCTGGACAAGGCCCAAGTGGTTCATGGCACGGTTGAAGGCGCTTTGCACAGCTTTACGGACACCTGACGATCTGCCTTCCAACATTTTGCTTTTGTCTAAGGTCTTGTCGATTCCAAACGGTACCATCTTGGATTTAGGAAGCCATTGCCTGATGGAGATTAAAGAGTAAGGAGTTATTCACAAAAGGCAGCAAAGCAGAAATTTGAAAGCCCAACCAGCCAAATTTCATGAGTCAGGTCCCTTCTCTGTCCACACTGAAACCGCTACCAGTCACATTACTACAGAAACAGATGGCTGGATAAGAACGTTTCAATGACACGAAATATGATGATTCCTCGTGACAGACCCCCTTACTCACACAAAGGCAGTTGTATAGTTTCATGTATTAAAGGGATGGTACACCCAAAAATGAAAATTGTCATTATTTACTCACCCATCGTTTTGTTCCAAACCTTTATGAGTTTCTTTCTTCTGTTGAACACTTAGGGCCAGATTTACTAAACAGGGCAAATTAGACGTGCAAATTAAAGAAAACACACAGCCGGATCATTTCCATAATGACCAAAGCAATGTACCAGTTAGCGTCTGGTTTAAGACGAGCTTTTTTAGAGGCGGTAAATAATGGCACAAACACCATTAAAGTAACGAGTACAAACCTTTGAAATCCCCCTGCGTGATTCATTTAAATATTCTCCTCCCATAAGTTTTGTGTTTAAAAGGGAAACTCCTACAAATACATATGTAATAAGGTCAGCCGCAAAAATAAGTATGCTCACTCCTGTGCTAATGGTTCTCTGTGTAAATCCTGACAGTAGTTTAACACCAAAAGAGGGTTTGCGCTGGTGCAAGCCGTTAGTAAATGTGGCCCAAAAGAAGATATTTCTAAGAATGTTGGTAACCAGATAGCTGACGGCATCCATTGACATCAATTTTATTTTTTTGCCGCTGTCAAAATTAGCGTCAACTCATGCGACTAATTTCAGATGAATGCGTTAAAAATTTAACAATTAATGCAGATAATCGTTTTTTTCTGTCATCTTTGGGCTAGTGATACATTATATGATCACGCTCAGCATTCGTGCAAATGCTTTTAAAAATTCAAGCGTGACAAGACAAAAGAGAACTCTGTGAATGTCCTGGCACCCACACGACGCACAGAAAGACGCACGCCAGGATTGTGCGCACAAACAGCACGCCAGAATCTAGTTTTTTTTTTTTTACAACAACACAGAATTAAGCAAAATGCCCGTTTTGTCGAGTATTCTCATAAGAGAAGTCTTAAATGAGTTAAACGCCTTAAATTAAATACATGTCATGTTCAGCAGCGACAGATCTTAAAGATGACAGCAGCCTAATATACCAGTTGCTGTGATGTCTATCATCAATATTAATCAAAGAACAAAGATAACAGAAAATTGTAGCTTTAGTAAGGATTAATCTATATATATATATATATATATATATATATATATATTTTTTTATGCAGTGCAGACTGTTTGATAACTATTTAATTACAGCATATTTCCTATATGTTAGACAGGAAGTTATTTTTTTTAAACCTAATAAATGTCGAAATAGTTTAATTATACTGTCATGTTGATTGTCTATCATTTATGTTAAACATTTTTTATATATATTTAAGAGATATCAGTAACAGTATTAGTATCAGTGATACTGGCCTTCATTCATAAAAAGATGCCATTACAACAAATATTTAAAAAGATGCCATTACAACAAATATTGAAAACATATATTTGAATCGATTGACAGCACTAATTTTTCCTACTATTGAAGTCAATGGGTGCCAATTGCCAACATTCCTTAAAAAATCTTCTTTTGTTTTCAACAGAAGGAGGAAATTCACATAGGTGTGGAACAACATGAGGGTGAGTAACTAGTTATTTTATTTTATTTTTTGGTTAACTATTCTTTTAAAATCTTTTTAAAATTAAATTGATAATGAAATCATTAATTTTTAAATGTATCAATTACTTAAAGGGGGGGTGAAATGCTGTTTCATGCATACTGAGCTTTTTACACCTTTAAAGACTTGGATTCCCATCCTAAACATAGACAAAGTTTCAAAAACTAATGTTGGACGTTTGATGGAGTATTTCTGTGTTAAAAATACTCCTTCCGGTTTCTCACAAGTTTCGGCGAGTTTTTTTCGAGTATGGGTCTATTTGACGTTAAATAGAGCGGAAGGTCCTTGTATGGGCCGTACGGGCTCTTCTCCCGGAAGGGTGCGCGCGCGTCACTAGAGGGAGAGAGAGGAAATGCACGCTGTAAACAGTCTCTCAGGTGCAGATCCAGTCGTCCGTGAACACGCCGTTATGTGGCGCGCCGTGCTCCACTTTATTCCTATGGGTGACGTCGAGCGACTTCAGCGCTTCAGCACAGCATTCCGGGAAGGCAGCGCTGCATTTGAACCGATTTGAACGCAGAAATGACGGGAAGCTTCAAGGCATCACTTCAGTCGCGTCGCAAAGTGGATTTACACGGTCACTGCTGTCACAGGACTTCACCAAATCATACCAAAGAAGTGTGTTTTTGACAGAGCGGTCCTGCTTTGGAAGATGCCGGTGAGTAAATCAACTTCAAATGTCTCTGCTATTGGCTACCGTCGCATGAGTAAACATCAGTAAACGATACGATCGCGTGCTTTGTCATTCAAATGCGCTAACGGTTACTCCATTGTTGTTCTGTATAACGTTACACTATTCTGACTCTGACGTGCAAAACCCTTTTGCTTGCTACCTCTAAGGTCTAGTCACATACAATAGTCCATAAACCGAATCATGTCCTCATAAACTGCACACAAAGGCCCCTAAATACAGTACATACCACAGAGACGGACATCCTGATGTTGCCGTTTCTCCTGTTCAATTTATTTCAGCCTCAGATTTGATTGTGGATCATTATCTGTATTAGCTGAGATAGATGGGTTTCTCCACGCTTGAGGACGTCACCGCTTTGCGCGCTCATCATTCTTTAGCTCCGCCCACACGATACGCCTCCAGACGCTCGTTTTTTTCCGGAAAGACTCGGTACAGCCCATATTTCTTTTATAAATATGATAAAACTAAAGACTTTTCGGAGATATGAAGGATGCAATACTACTCTATAGGTACTCAAGATTGACATGAGATTGACTGAAACTGAGTGTTTCACCCCCCCTTTAAATATGATTTTGTCAATATTATATAGAAAATATTTATCTCTGTTAGGTTGACATGTTTGTTGTTTCTGTTAGATGTACCTTTATCAATAAAAACATATATAATTATAATTATTAATAATTATATATATTTTATACCTGTTAAAGGCGTCAATTGAACAAAATACTTGTAATTTTATTTAACTAAAACAGAAATATTAAATTCAGTAAATGTGTTAAAAAACATTTAGTTACCATGTTAAGTTTGACTGCCCTAAAAACAATAAAAAAGAAGAAAAACAATTTTTATAAAATACCCCCCCCCCCCAACATTATTAAAGGGATACTTCACCACTTTTTCATATTAAACTATGCTATTCCTTTAACTGAGACGAGTTGATACATCCCTCTCTCGTCTCAGTGCGTGCACTTAATCTCTCTGACGCGCGGTGACGATCTGATAGCATTTAGCTTAGCCCACTAAGCCCAGTTCATTCACTATGGAACCAAACAGAGATCAAGTTAGAAGTGACCAAACACCTCCACGTTTCCCCTATTTAAATAGTTACACGAATAGTTGAACGATAAAGTATAGTGGCACAAATAAAACGTGGCGCTTTTCTAAGTGGATTAAAAAGGAGAACTTTAATGTATGGCGGAATGTATAGCACTTCTAAGAGTACTTCGACTTGGCATAGTAAAAAGTCCCAGTTAAAAATCCCTCATCATCTCCCCCTCCCCCTCTCATTTCTGTCAAAAGGGAGGAGGGGGAGATGTGAGGGAGGAGGTTTCAGGCGGGACTTTTTACTTTTTTGGTACCATAGTGAATGAACTGGGCTTAGTGGGCCAAGCGAAATGCTATCAGAATGTCACCTCGCGCTTTAGAGCGATTAAGTGCACGCACTGAGACGAGAGAGGTATGTATCAACTCGTCTTAGTTAAGAGAATAAAGTTTAATATGAAAAATCGGTGCAGTATCCCATTAACTGTATAAATATTTGAATGCTTCTCTCGAAGAAAGACTTCTCACCAGTTGCGTCTGCTGTCGAAGAAGCGGACGAGGAAGAGTTTCTCCTTGGACCTGTACTGCATCAGCTCTCCGACCCTGAGCACGTCCCGTGGAGGGGTGGGAATGTACTCGTCGTTGAGATGGCAACCCACCCGAGGCATCTGAGGATCTATGATCTACAGGTGGGCAGAGAGGCCGTCAACCCAACAGTAATATTCAAATGTGCATCTCGAAAGGCCTGGTAACCTGGTAACTCAAGAGTGTGCCTGTGACTGCTAATGTATTAACTGTTGGAAATGGAAATGGTTGCCACAAAACACAGGAACGCACACACATGTATACACTCACTCACATACACACACAAAAAAAAAAAATTATGTACGCACATGCACATCCTGGTGTCACCTGGCAATAATGTTATGGTTGACTGTTGGCCACTGAGGAGAGGCTGATGCATGAAATAATGAAGAGGAAAAGAAGGAGAACCAGTCTCTGACGGCATGCACACATGCACACTCACCAAGGCAGGATAGGAAGGATATCCACTAAGTTTGGCCCAAACTAGTTTAAGGGGCTCCAGATTTAGTGGTGTAGTGTTAGCAGGCATCCAAATATTGCTGCTGTCAATCTCTATGAAAGTAGGAATAATGGAAAGTTATGAGGAGTTCACCGTAAAAAATGGCGCAGAACACCTCAAGAGCCACGGCAGTATTTAGCCAATCAGCAGCGGATCATTTCTTTACCGGAAGCATGCCGAGTCAATAACCAAACACCATAATGCTTCTAATATCACTTCCAAAAATACATTTTTAAGAAATTATATTTTGATTTATTCATTCTTAATTCAAAACAGAATTAAAAAATGTGCTAAAACTGGTTTTGGTGTGGTCTGGAAGGTTCAAACATGTCATGTGACTAATGAGTCCACTCAGACTCTGACATGCTTGCGAGTCAGAATGCAGAAGTAAGCCTTCTATTTCTGAAAAAAGCACGTGGCAGGCCAAAATATTTTACTCATATTGATAGGAAGCAGTCAAGGAAATCGTTCAAGAAATACTGTTAGGGATGAAATTACCTTTAAAGGATTAGTTCATCAAAAAAATACAAATTCCGTCATCATTTACACACCCTAAATAGGTCAAAAAGCCCACACATTTTCCTTGAATACAAAAAGACAAGATTATTTTTTTATTTCTGCTTTTTTTCTATGCAAGAGCAGGGACTGTCCACATGACCTCAAGTCATATAATAGATTTGCTAAAAAACATGTCGACATTTAAGTCTCCATTAACTTCAAATCTTCCTCTCTGCCATATAGCAGTCAAATCGTATTTGCTTTGTGCATATTCAAAAAATTTGTGACACAAAACAAGGTAATTGGCCACATTTGAATATGCAGAGGTTCACACTAAGAGATCTTAATGTTTTGCCTGATCGGTGTGTATGTATAATATATTATATATATATATATATAAACACACTATTATCTAATAAATAAGTAATTCTCCACACCACAGACACACGATATCATTGGAATCACTTTCTAAACAATTTTGATTGATGATGAACTCTCATGAATGATAACACTGACTGCCAAAAAGAAACCACCTGACTTTAAAGAGCTTGGCCATTTAAAGTGGCAAACGACAACTGCAGAGAGTGCTTAAAAGGAACCAAGTTATTGTGTGTTGGTGTGGATGCTAATATAGTTATTTTAATATTTACCATGAGCTTATGATCACTATCCAATTTTACTGTAGGAAAAGAAACGTGCTGATAATCAACATTTCATGTTTTACAGAGAATGATTTGGAACATGAGGGTGAGTAAACAATGACAGGATTTTCATTTTCAGATGAGCCGTCCCTTAAGGCAACATTGTTAACAGGCAAACGTAAGCAGCAACTACCCAGAGGGACAGGATAAGCCGTGATGATTATTAAAACATGAAGGTTTTACACATGCAGACACTAAGGCAGTAGGCAGAGGTCTTTATTGTGTTAGACAAAGCCATGAAGAGCAGGTCGGTAGCAAAGCAAGCAAAAGGAAGAACAGTGAGCTTCCACAGAGCTGACAGGACACCAATGCGGCTGCCAGAACGGGTCTGACCCAATTCTCAGAACTGAAGGTTGGGACGCAAGATCCCACATACCCGTTCACGCCTGCAAAAAGCTGGATGCTTACCTGCTGCCAGCTTGTTGGCTTTGGAAATGTTCCCCGGTTCTGCACAATTGACAAGCTCTTTTTTATCATCCGTCGTATTTCGTCTCGTCATCGCCAGCTTCCCTTTCCCGCTCTTTGTGTGACTGACATCGCTAAAAGAGATTCAAAAAAGGCGTTTAAAGAGGATTCTTTTTTATTGTGTAATGTTGCTGTTTGAGCATGAAAAAGGTCACCAAAGTTACAAAGCCACTCCAAAGGGAGTTATTCTCTATACCAGTAAGCACTGTTTCAGAACTCCCTTGTAGTCTTGAGATTTCTTCTAAGAATGAACATGTCACAATATTCCTTATTTAAATAATTCCCGCCCAAAGATTATGCAATTTTTATTTATTTTTTAAAATGAGGCCTGGTTGCAGTGTTGGGCAGTAACATTGCTAAAAGTAGAGTCACAAAAGCAGCAGGAGTAAGATTACACTCATCGTGAATGAGCTGAGGTAAGAGGTAACCGGTAAAAGAGCTAAGGTAAACGCGTCCGCGGCAGTAGTTCTGAGGGCTTGTTCAGTCTGGCTCGTTTTCAGTTCATGCCTTTGGAAGCTTAACTTTTAATAGGAATTAATTTGAGAAGTTAAAACACTCACTTTGCTCCACCGGCCACACCGTTTCCATGAATACCTGCAGCTGCGAGCTGAGCTGTGAGTGCGACCCCATCCCCCTGTGCGAGTTGAAAACATACGGAAATAGCTCCCTCTGCTGGCTGTAGTCTTTAGCCTCTGGTCAAAATTTTTATAGATGGTGCAAAGTGATGATAGGTCAACTCCGGAGTGATTTTTCCAGAAATAAAATGCATAAATGTCTCGTCTCAGGGGGATGGAGCACGATCATTCGAATATACTCCAAGGTTTCTACTGATAGAAAGCCTTATGCTAATCGCTAAAGTAACCCTTTAATTTATCATGACCTGAAACCTGAAAAAGCATCATGCAGTATGCATTTAGAAATTGTATTTTATTTACTTGTTCCTACCTGGTGTTTTCCTGTATGCTCCCGCTTCCGCTGGAAGAGATGCTGGACTCTGAAGCACAGCGGCGGCGAGGCTCTGGCGGCCGAGTCACAGGTACTCCTTTCTTTGGCTCCGAAAAGCCATTAGACAAGCCTGCAGATACAAAACATCGTCTAAAATGGGCTACACTAGACGAGGGTAACATGTTTCTCTAATTTAAAAAAGTAAGCCGTTTACCAGTATCCAAGCGTTTGATCGGACACTCATCCTCGTTGTCATCCTGACTGTCTCCACTTGCACTGCGCGTCCGCTTCCTGCGCTGGAGCAGGGTTTCGAGCCGAGGGATGACCACAGAAAGGAACGTCTTAGTGCCTAGCTGAGGGCAGTCAATTGGGGATTCACTTGTGTTCGACGACTTCTGCGGACTCGAGTTCTTTGACTTTCGGAACAGCACAGCCGTTCGTCGGCTGACCATATTCGCTGGTTCAGTAAGAGTGGAGGTAGCGACCATAACGTTATTTTCAGAGGGCAGAATGTCAGGGGAGAGACCGTTTAGAAGTGAGGTAGAGAATGTCTCCCCGAATTTGACCTTTTTCGGGCACTTTTCAGGGTTGGGCTCCATGGGTTTCAGTGTTGGAGGTTCACAGGGACTGTCTGAGTTTTTCAGGAGTGGCACAGAGTCTGAAGGCTCAAGTTTTGGAGGTAATGACTTGTCACCTGCAATGACAGATCAAGTATTTAGCACAAACCCATTCTTAAGAGTTTCACAGCTCCTAAAGGAGGCTAAAATGGCTTTTAACCAGCTATTAAGGAAAATGATTAAAATAATATGCCTTCAATTAGATTTTTTAACATTTAAACCTGATAATTGACAAAACATTCTATTTTTAAAAAAGGTTCAAATTATTATGCTATTATTATATATGCCATAATTTATGCCATGTTAATTTCTTGTTTCCTTTTTTAATACCATACCAGCTTCTATTGCCATCTTCATGGTGAAAGTCAGGTTTAGTTAAGAATAAGATTCTTGAGACTAAATTTGGATTTACTTGCTTAAAAACCTTTTCAAATAAATAAAACAGAATAAAACAAGTTTCTCAAAGGGGTAGAAGTACAACAACCCAGCAAAAAATGTTTAATGCACAGTGGATATTGACAAGAACACTGGTGAATTTTCTCCTGTAAAAATTAATGTGCGAGTCTTGAGTGTCCTATTCCGCATCGTGTGTAAATGACTTGAGCCCAGCGATTATTAAAAGGGAATATATGTTTTGTCCCAACATCAACATTGATTTCATACAATGTTAAGCGCGATTTTGACAAGACATGATTTTTTTTTATCAGTTATTATTGAAGAAATCTCAATGAACTTCAATGCCAATATGGAGCGTTTGCTTCTGCAGTGAAAACTGAACTTTGGCCAAGGATGTGTACACCCTGACGCTGTTGATTTGTTCACTTGATTTCCAGATTTAGATCCATCTGTGTATATTGGGGTATGTCGTGGGAACATTGCTATGATGTCCAAAAATTGCCGGTGATAATCATTCAGATGAGTTTTTGATTTTTGGTTTCTTGCTAAATCCAGACAGATTTAGTGATTTTTGAGAACCCATGGCAGAATTCTGAAAAAATGTGTCCCGAAATGTTTAAAAATCAACTTTCAGATTCTCCAGATGGGTTATAATGCGTAGACTAAATGGACATATGTAACTTGGCTTTCTGTCATATATTATTGAATGCTAACTAGGTTGCAATTTAAATGCACAAATTAAACAAATATATAGTGAGTTAACAAATAATGATAATGTGTGTTCTTTTGGACTGCACTGTATATATTGATACAATTATGTGAAGTGGTTTTACGGCGTTTAAAAAAATATGACGTGTTTAAATAGGAGTGCACCTTCTTGCTCAGTAGCTTGTGGTACAAAAAGAGATGCTTTTTCCTCTTCCTTGGTATTATTCTGCTCCAATGAAGGGGGCTCCGTTTTGTGACCCATTTCCATTCGCACATCACTGATGGTCTTTTTGAGCAACTTGAGGCGTTTGCTCCTGGAAGGACATGACTTCATGGCACTGGTTAAATCCAGCATTTCCAACAGCTTTTTCAACTGTTCCTCCTTAGGCATGTGCGCACGATTGCCTGGGTTTAACAGTCGATCAACTGGTACAAAAACAGAATAAAATCTATAATGGTTGACCAATAAACCTAAATGTGTAACTTTCAATTTTAATTAGTCTAATATAGAAATGAAACAGATAGGTAATTACCATCATCCCAGGTAAATGATGGAGCTGGCTCTATCTTAGGAGGCTCAGCGAGGTGCATTCCACTGGCGAAGTCAAAGCCTATCCGTTCTGTGTCCCGCCGTGTCTTCCTGAGGATCACTCCACCGTGATCTCGCATACGCACAGCCGCACGGTAGAAAAAGGTGTCCTTGGCGTTGTACTTCATGCAGTTGTTGATAATGAGGTTGAAGTCATCTTCAAAGTCATCCAGGCTCTTATATTCATAGGCATCAATGCGTTTTCTCATTGTAGAGAAGTCCATGGGGTGTTTAATATGATCTAGATAATCAGGAACCTGTACACAAGAGGGAAATCAAACATAGAAAAAAGCTGCTAGCTTTATGTACACTAAGGCCTTGTGTCAACCAAAGTGTTTTTAGCCAGCTGAAACCGCTAGGCGCTCTGCTGAAAACGCCTCGCTGTGAGCGATTGAGTGTTTTTGGAAGGGAACGTTTTTTTTTCTTCAGTTGAGACTCTTTGCTTGTTATGATACGGAAAATCCACGGAAGTGTTACTAAATTCACAGGTAGTTTGTTTCTGTATTAATTCTATATAAAATTGCAGATACAATGTAAAGTATTTGCTTTGGCTCTTGTTTAAAATCATTTTGTTCCGTTATTATTGCTTGTTGTCACCTGTTGACGACAGGCAGGATGTGGCGATTGGTCTGTGTTGTATTTGCCCCGCCCCTCCTCCACTGTGATTGCATGGCTGGGTGAAAAGTGACAGTGATGAGCGCAGCGTTTTACTCAAAGTTGAACATGCTTTAACTATCGCGACCAGTAAAAAACGCTGAGCGTTCAGCGCTTGAGCGTGAAATACTCGCTCAGCCCCTCGTTGCGCTCCAGGCGTTCTTAAAACGCAACACTCCTATTGAAAACAATTTAAAACGCCAGCCAGCTGCGTGAAAAAACGCTTTGGTGGACACACTGACTAAAAGAATTCAGACACCTGCTAACTCAATATTTTCACGAATTTTAGAATAACAATAAAACCCTCAAAACTAGACTCATTCGTCCTATGATCACATAATACGAATAAAAAACGCTGAGCGTTCAGCGCTTGAGCGTGAAATACTCGCTCAGCCCCTCGTTGCGCTCCAGGCGTTCTAAAAACGCAACACTCCTATTGAAAACAATTTAAAACGCCAGCCAGCTGCGTGAAAAAACGCTTTGGTGGACACACTGCCTAAAAGAATTCAGACACCTGCTAACTCAATATTTTCACGAATTTTAGAATAACAATAAAACCCTCAAAACTAGACTCATTCATCCTATGATCACATAATACGACACTACATTACATTGTATAATGAATGATGAACCATTCTCTTGATTTGTATATGCTGGTTTTACATTGATGTAAAGATGACAGACACTAAAAGCTTGATATAACAAAATATTTTAATCTGAACATTGTTTCCAATGAGCATAAATTTTAAAGAAAGCATTACTAAAATAATATAACATATAACAAGTATTATGTGATTTAAAACATAAATTATAACAATATAACATGAATATGTTAATTTAATGGCAATGTGTCACGACAATATTCACGTGGCAATACAGCAGCAATAGTGCTTGTATGGCATATCTATGGCTTTTATTACGTTTTTTAATTTTTTATTTATTAAAACATTCACAAACTTGTTGGGTGTCTCATCAACTACCTGACATCACAACTCTCAAATACATGTAAGTGAATGTGTCTTGTTATTGAAAAAAAAAAAAAAAAAAACACGTTATAATGATTAGATTCATAATATGTTAGATGATCTATAACGCGTGATGGGAGCGTTTGCACCGCAGTTCAGAGAATCGGATCTGTCCGATTACAACAGATAAATTCATCCACTTCTCCCAAAATACATGACAGTAAGTGACCGGTGAAGTAGGAGAAGAAAAGAGTAAACTTTATAGTTACTACAGAACCTGTCTCTTGATATGATAACGCCTCATCAATTTATATTTGAATGGACTGTTATCCAAATTTTCCCCAATCTAAAAGCCCCGCTGTTTTATGCAGTATTTTCACACCAGGAATCTTCATATAAGAACAAATTGGACTTTGATAAGGTAAAAACGACTCATAGCCCATAGGAATGAGACAGCCTTACCTCTTTGACGCTGACAGGCTGGGCAAAGATTTTAGCCTGGTCTTTCTCCAGCAGTTGATCTAGCACCGCTCGCAGCAGGACAGGAAACGGAGTGAGTTGCATCTCTAAAACCGACTGCTGCAACTTCATCTGTAGAAACCAGACCGAGACATGGTGGAAATTACATTAACTTTGTCAACAGCATCAGGAATCTAAGAAGTCCCAGTATTGTGAAACCAAGTTCATATTAAATTATAAATTCTCTCTCTTCCACCTTGCATCACATCATCTAAAAATGACAATTGTACCTCCTCTCTCTTTAGCTTCTCTCTCTTGCGGATGAGCTCCAGCAGCAAGCGAGCTCGCTCCAGGTCATGCCGTAAACGGTGCCAGTCCTTTAACTGCTCCGTCAGCGCTTGATGGTCCTCGACATTTGGTGCCTGTCATTCAAAAACAAATCCTCTTTCAAAATTCATATAAATATGACCTGGGCTGTCAAACACTCTGGTCTGAGAGAGTCTCACCTGTTCTGGTTCTTTTTGCATTTGTATGCCAGTCTGCAGGCGCCTTATTAACGGGACGCCATTCCTCGACTGTCTCTTGAGCATCCAGTAACTGAGTACCCGTTCCACAAACATTTTCTTCTTCTGGACAGAAACTTGATTGAGGATTGTGTTGAAACTATAAGGAAGAAGGATCCACTAGTCAATTCCCTTGCGAATCACAGAGATTCAAATTTGGGATGCACAATATATATTGAAATAAAACCGATTTTGCAAAATATGGTTTGGATTGGATAATTCAATTATTAAGAGCAGCTCCAGAGTGACAAAGCTTCACCAGCCCACATGCAACCGGCAGCACATACATCCATTTAAAAGCTCAATGGTCTGACATTATGGAATGAATAGGGGTGTAACGGTACACAAATCTGACAGTTCGGGAAGTACCTTGGGTACGATTTAGGTAAAGTAGTTGTACAAAATTGCTTTTTATTTATTTTTATTCAACAGTGGTCTATATACTGAAAAAATGTTGCCTCTCCTTAAATGAATTCAATTATAAGTAAAGGTTTCTAAGAGATAATGCTGTAAATATAGGGAGTCCTTACATTGCAATATTAAAGGTTAACAACAGAGCCCAACTATTAGCCTCAATTCAGTTATTTATTTTTTGATATAATAATCAACACTCATAAGCTTCACACAAGGCAGTTTTTGCATTAACTTCTAAATCTAATGATAATTTTCTTTCTTTTTTAAAAAGTTAAAGTTTCTTTTAACTTTTAACACTTTTTTTTACAGTTAACATAATATATTTCTTCTTTTGTTTAAAATTTTTAATAAATACACACACACAAAATATATAATTTTTATTTTACACTGAATTGTCTTCAGAAGTAAAAATATTAGTTTCCTGCTTTTTTAATTATTTTATTTCACACTCCTAACAAAAATAACCCCACTCATTCTAATCCATTCCAAATAAAGATTTTTAAGTCACCTGCTGAACATTATTGTATTTCTAGTAATATATATCTCTCAGAAAAAGTGAAATATAACAAAGTGCAGCCCTATTCATAACAATTCAAAACAAGCATTCGGTGAATCTTTCCAATAAAAACATTTCTTCCAACGCACACCTACCTTTTAGGCGTAATACTAGGCCCGGAAACCGTCGGAACCACTGCGACTGGCTCAGATTCTGGCTTTTTGTTCTTCTTCTTCTGGCATCCTTTTGCTCTCTCCCTGTGAGCGGCTTTCTGACATAAACCGTTCTTGGGTTTGGAGTCCTCGTATATAGTAAGAGGTCTCCTCACGCAACCGTTTGGGGTATGAGAGCAGCAGTACGCTGTTTTCTTCACAGAGAACGTTGTGGCTCCTGATTCATTGACCTCTTTGATGGGCTCCATCTTCATGTAGAGACCGGCTTTCTGAGCGCAGCTCACGTGGAAAGCCGTGTAACAGTTTGCCTTGCTGCACTGAATGCAGGCGCCCACTCCTTTCTTCTTACACAGGTAACAGGTGAGTTTCCAGCGAGCTGGAGGAATGTTCGCCACGCCATCGATTGGTTCGATGAAAACCGTATTGGTGAAACCGACTTCTGGGACCCAGATGGCACAGACCACGTGCCCCCATCGATCGTCGTCTGTTCTCTTAAGCGCACCACCTTTATTCGGACAGAAAATGCACTCGGGGAGCTGGGAAGGAGAATTTAAGCAGTGGCGGCAAAGCCAGCGGCCCTCTGGGATGTGGGGGACGCCGTAACACTCCTGATGCACGGCGAGATTGCACATGTCACAAAACAGAATTGCGTTACTGTTCTGGCACTCACCGTCCATGCAGATGCAGCAAACAGCGTCCTCGTCTATAAGTGGCTGCGGATCTCCTTGACCCTGGCTCTCGAAGAAAGACTCCTTCTCGAAGCGGTCCATGAGGAACTCGAAGACGTTCTGAGAGACCTGGCTGTAGCCGTCACTCTTCCTCTTCTCATTGATCAGCTCAAGCCAGGCGTAGTCTTCCTCATCCATGTCGTATTCCACCTCTTCGTCGAGCTCGTCTAGCGTCTTTTCCACATAGGTATAGTACGTCGACGGCCTACGCGGCACCGCTGGGAGGTTGTACTCAACCATTCGTATCTTTGGCTCCGGTAGCCTGCCCTGAGCTGGCGAACCCTGCACAGTCGTCAAAGCGGCGCTCTTCTTCTGCTGGTTATTTTTAAGCCGCACCGAGCGCACAAGGACCTGTTGAGGCTTCTCCGTGTTCTCCTTGTTGCTGGTGCACTCGCTGATCTCCTGAGCTAAAGGGTCATCACTGTCGATGACATCCAGTTTGTCATAAATGCTGAGCCGGTGCACGCGGCCGTCAATCTCAATCTCGACCATGCGCTGAGCCTCTGCATATGTCAAGGTCTCGCGGTTGCGTGAGGGTTTGATGGGCGAGGGAGGCCTCTGCGGGGTGGCGACACGATTATGCCGAACCTTCTTCCTCATTTTGAATGACTCAGAGGAACTGAAGAAAAGAAAAGCACACAACATCTTTCAACTGTTTCAAGCAACAAGTTGTATACCCCACAGATTATATTTAATTGTCAATAAAATAACTTCCCATTCTAGATTGAATTACAAACAAACATGCATGTTATAAAACCAATGCAAAACACTGCATCACACTGTAAAGGCCTGTTCACACCAAGAACCATAACTACAACAATAACTATATTAGCATCCAGACAATAAACAGATGGAAAAATATTGTTCTGAAAGTAATTGTGACAATATCATTCCTCTGAATAGTTATTGTTAAGGCCTTTTCACACCAAGGACACTAAATTAACTGCAAAGTCCACACTACTACTATCATGACAGAGGCACAATATCATTGGTATGGATGCTAATATAGTTAGCTATATGAACGGGTTTTAAGCGTTTTAAATGCTTGAGCTCTTTAAGTTGGTGGAATCAGATTGACTGTTAATGTTTTCGTTCATCAGCTAGTTCCAACAATATTGGGCGTGGCATATATTGGGCGGAGGGGAGAATGATTGCTGCAGCAGCTACATGTCTGTCTCGTAGCTCACAGAAAATGTTTAATTCTGTCATTAATTAGTCCCTAATGTTTTTGCAAACCCGTAAGACTGTCATTCATCTTTGGAAAACAAATGAAGATTTTTTTTATGAAATCTGAGAGATTTCTGTCCCTCTATTGACAGCTACACAACTACCAATTGTCTTTGACGCTTAAAAAAAGTTCATAAAGAGAACGTAGAAACTAATCCATATGAATCGCGTGATTACTCCATATTTTCAGAGGAAACCTGATTGCTTTATATGATAAAAAGATTGAAAGTCTTTAATTTACATATAAACATTGATCACAAACATAAACAGGAGCACATTTGAACATGATTGACACGCAAGAACATTAGAACAACCTCATTGGTTCTTGAATGTCAAGCAAACATGCTTGAACTTCCATTTACCAAAACTGAGTGGTCCTGAATGAATGTGAATAAAAGCCTAAATTCAATCTGTTCTTCATATAAAAATATCATGCGTCTTCAGAAAATGTGGACTAAACCACTCAATTTATATGGATATATGTATATGTTTTAAAATCTCTTTATAAAGTGTCAAAGTGGTAGTTGCGTAGACTGTCAATGGAGGGACAAAAACATCTCAGATTTAATCAAAAAGATCTTAATTTGTGTAAGTAAGTAATGACAGTGAACCATCCCTTTAAAGTAGGGCTGCAAGAACTATTCGATAAAATCGATAATTGGGCCGATTTCGAAACCCAGCTTCCTGAAGCAACGGCACTTAATGAATTAGTGTATCAAATTAGCGGTTCGGATCACCAAAGTCACATGATTTCAGCAGTTTGTCGGTTTGACACGCAATCTGAATCATGAATCAATACGTTTATTCATTATATTTATTCAAAATAGGCAAGAATAAAACTGGCGTCCTCCGCGATTTGCATTATTTCCGGCAACAAAGTAATTCACGACATGCTGTAAGTACCGCGAGATTTCAGTTTGTAAAAAGCGTCCACTTCTTCGCAATTACAGTTTCTAAGATGCGAATTTTCTACCTGTACCACTTGACTGATGTACTGCCTGACTGTTGTAGATTATTTATACGTTGATAGTGTAGCCATAGAAACGCATAAACCCCAGTCCGAGGACGTGAACACCTCCTATTAGAACGTCACGTGCTGTCATCTCGAGACTACGGTAATTACTACATGGTGAATGCAGCATTGAAAAACGAGCTCATAATCACGACTTCAGATGTGGGAACTAGGAAATTTCCGATAGCACGTGAAGACAGCATACTGTAAGCATGCATCCCAACCGGTACCCATGGCAACCTAAATCCAAGTTTGAAACCGTTGGCATAGAAACAGAAAACGCGCTTGTGTTCGTGTTGTCAAAATGTCGATTTTGCCACCTGACATTGCAAATAATAAATGTAAAAAAAACCGATATTAATAACACAGCAGCATTTAACGTGATGGTCAATTTGAGACAATTCACTATTTTTATAAAAAAAATCCCAACCTGACTTAAGCTCTGCAATCTGATACATTAACCAGTTTAACTAAAGCACTGGCGTGTAACAACAGAAAACAGACACGGTTTGCATCCAGGCTTTTGTTTGTTTGAGGGGGGCAGGGCAGGGCAAGGCCAAACACACTGGACTGGAAATAAAAAACACTCAAACTGAGCAGCAAGGGCACACACACGGTATCCGGCGGCCTGCTGGTGGCTGTGCTAGTGAGCTAATGCTGTTGGAGAGACCCACCGACATTACTGCAAACATGGCGTCAAACAAAACAAAACATTCGCTGTAAAATATGAATACACACGCAAGTTTAAGACTGCAAATATATAAATAAACCCCAAGAGAGATTGTGGTTTGTTCTTACCTTCGCCGTCGACGTTAAAAGAAGATATAAAGGCAGTACAGCCGAGCTAAAAGCAGCAGCGGTGTGGCCTACTGAGCAGAAGTAGGTTTAATCCGTGCACGAGCCGCACTACCGTCCACCAGCCACTTCTCCGTTGTATTCCGATGGTAATATGAGGTATCCGTAACGGTCTGCCGGATCCAAAAATAACCATTTAAAAGCCGGAGTTACACGCTCAAGATAACAGCAGCTCGACCATACTAACGCGCCTGTTTTCGGTCGTTATTGGGTTGGCCGTATGGACACTATGCTAGCAGGCTAGCTCGCCTCTCTTCCCCCCACAACAATGCGGCTGCAGCTCTCCATCGCCTTACGCTCTGCGTCATCGCGCACGACGTCGTGCGCATACCGTCATTACGTTCATCGTCAAAACAAGGAAGCGGACATTAGACAGCGACCCGTCGCTTGATTTTTGATTAAATACATGATGAGGTGTGTTCTGTGTTTCACATTGTTTCATTTTTTCATTTTAATTCACTTTATACTGTACATTGGAAAATAAATACCAAAATTAAACGCCCGTTTACCGAATATACTCGATTTTTAGGGGTCTATGGTCTGTACTAGCGTAAGTTATTATGTGTACCAGAAGGGGCGCAGGCGCAGCTAAAATGGTGTTTTGTTTGGGAACCTCTGGGTGATCATATTATAAGTAAAATGTTAAATCTATGTTTTCCATGCATGTGAAAATATATGTAATTTGCAGTATTAAATTTAATTTGCAGTATTAAATATATAAATACTGGAAGTAATTATTGTTTGCAAATAAATAAATGTAAATATATTATTATGCTCCGCTGCAAAATATAGCTTCTATCGACTAAAGTATAGTCTATGTGGACATTCTAGTCAAAGTATTTTCAAGTAATGAATCGGTGATTTAATAAAATTGAAATAAATTATTTATTATTAGTGGTTCTGTGTGAATTCTAATGATTTGGTAAATAAAATTGTTCTACACCGGCCTCATCCCAATTCATGGGAAAGTACTAGCTGCGTGATTTATTGAAATAATAGGCCTATCAGCTGTCATTTTGTTATCAGCTTCATTATGAGTATGGCCTCACATGTTCATTTAAATCTTAGGCTGTAGTTTATTAGTTATCTTGAGTAAACTGATTCAGTTACAATGCAGGCACGATATGCAGGGCGTAACGTGCATATGGCGACTAGCGAAATATATCTGTTCGTGGAAAATGTGTCCGTTTTTTGGAAATGTAGCCTATTGCATTTTTCTCATTACATTCTAATACTAGGCTAATTGGTATTACGTGTCACGTTCATTTTGTAACTAGTAGGCTATTTGATACCTTAGAAACAGTAGGCCTATAGGTAGCTACAACTGAACTTCATCTCAGGTAATTATACACCTGACTCATGCATTAGGCTACATAACAATGAATCATTAAAATATTATTCAACTTTCTGACGGTAGGCTAATGCTTTACCGCCAATGTGTCATCATTGCATTTGCATACTTTGTTGACCAACGTGGGTAATATTAACTATTCATCAGGATGTTGGACATTTCGTGGAAAGGGTGAGTCAGATACGCATTTGTATACTTTCTCATGATCAACAATAACATATTGGAAAGGACTAAACTGAATTATTGAATTGCAAAACCTTTTAATTGTCTTATTTTACCGAATGATGTATGCTGTCACGAATTTTTCTATTGATTTCAGTCCAAGGTTAAATTTAACGTCCTAAACCTGTAGGGGGCAGCGTTTTCACACAATGTACAACTCAATCTTTACGCCAGACAGAATATGTTGGGGAAAGTTATTAATTTTTTTAATTTATGGGAAGTAATGTTACTTTACAATTACTTTTTTATCCTGGGCTTGGTTGTTTTTAAAAAATACATAAATACATTTTTGGCAAATGTCAAGGCCCTTTCACGCCAAAAATGAAATGCAGAATTTTTTTGAACCCAAATATGTTTAAATAAAGTCATTTTTGCTTAGGTATGGTTGAATTGTATCATCAAATGTCAACAGCAAAGACACTGTTGAGATTAAATGCATAAATTGTGTTAAACATTTTAATTATAGAGGTTTGTTTAAACATTTCAGTTGTTATTCATGTTGAGGAATACTTAATCAGTTTTTGTCAAGTGAGATGAGTAAATGCATGTTCACACTTAGCCTAGAACTACTATAAGCAGGTTTATGCAGCACACACACACACGTCATTGTAAAAGCGCCATATAAAGTTCACTTGACATCACTATTTTTGTCTGTCAATACATGGGAAAACATTAATTTGTGCCACTTATTTGAAAAAGAAACTATTTTGTTGTAAATTTAAAAAGAAATGCATTACTTTACGCACTAAAGTAACCTGATTACATAACTTGTGTTACTTGTTACACTGTATATAATCAATAGGAGAACCACAGCTGACCATGAAAATATAAGGAGCAGACACACAAAACATGTTACATATGAAAGGAATTTATTGTGTCCAATATAAAAAAATAAATGTTTCACCAGATCAAAAAAAAAAAAAATCCACACTGTCACAGTGGAAGGACTAAAACATTTTTACTTCCACTTAACATGGAGAAGGAAAAAAAACTGATTCTAAATTTTACACTACATCAGAAAATGGCATCACTAAACATTTCAATCTTATATTTGTATCAGTATTAGATAGCTTTAGCGTGTCTATGATCCTTTAGGTTAAACTAAAGATAAGCCCAGGGAACGTTACATTTAACAATTTCAATTTACTTTTTGCAGATGGTATAAAATGAATAAATAAATAAATAGCCACTGAATGTGGAATGTTTGTATTGCATGAATAAATAAGATACATGGAAGATAATGTACATAAATACAATACAAATACTTGTATTTAAAAAAAAAAAAGTTAAAAAAATGAAATAAGGAAAGACAAGTCCATGAATATTGCATTGATTGTGCACATCACTCAAGTCTCTGCTAAGCAAAGTCTAAAAAGTGACGTAAACAGATGTAGTGGAAAACATTCAGAAAACAACAACAGAAGGGAAAACCATCAAAAGTGAATATGAATGGCAGAGCAGCAGAGAGATAGTGTTAAGAGAGTAGTAAGTGTGTACTTCAAGTATTCGACCACTAGAGGGCAAGGGAGACCCACCACATAACTAGATACAGTCTTTGAAGGTTCCCATGAATCCAGGGAGTTCCCCTAAAATCCATGAAAATCCACCTGGCGTCTGTCGTGACTTGAATCCCATAAAAGCAGCTTTCCAAAAAAGGCACCGAAAACTAAAAAGATAGTCTAAAAGGAAAATAATGTCCAAGCTCTATAAGAGCAACCAGTAAGATCAAAGGATCACTAGCATTGCTGCTCACGCAATCCCTACGGGTAACAATTCACCCTTAGCAAGAAAAACAACCAAAAAAAAAAAAAAAAAACATTTATGTAACATAAATTGAAGTCCTGATAACCAACAGACTGGGAACAAGGGCAAAAGGGTCTCAGAGTCTGTTCACTCGGCTTCCCGAATCCGTCAAAGGCTGTCTTTGCCCGATTCTGTGCTGATAGAGTGAAGTGTGATGTCGACGCTTTCTGCTTTCGGGCTTTCTTCCGTCCGCATCCACTGATGCTCAAAGATCTGCTCTAAAGTGGGTCGATCTGATGGTCTCAAGCAGAGGCACCATTTGATGAGCTGCTGACACACTGATGGACAGAAAAAAGCAGCAAGGTTAAATGTCTCCTCTACAAAAGGGTTTAAACCTGAAAGATCAGACTGTTTAGAACGTACCTGGAGAGATTCTTCTCCTGAAAAAGAGCCGTCCTCTCAGGATCTCCTCATCGTGCTCAAACGGGATGTCGCCGCACACCATGTCGTACAGCAAGACGCCAAGGGACCACACGGTTGCCGAGCGTCCATGGTACCTGTGGTAACGAATCCACTCAGGGGGGCTGTACACTCGCGTGCCTACAAAAACAAAACAGATTTGGTTTGGATGGAGATTTCTGGCACATTTCATAATCGCCTTTTTTGGCGTAAAAGCACCGATTTTGATTACACTGCAGCACTGTATAATGAGCCGCTCTAGTCAGCTGACTCTAGCAAAGGGGGCGCCAGCGGTCTGGCGTTTGCACAAATGCTCCTCCCTCCTCTAGTCTCACTGTGAGCCCGGAGAATGGCTCAATCCAAAAATACAAGCAAGCTGAAACAGGAGGGCGATCTAAAAAGGACACTTTCAGGTACAAACAATCCCAAGCTTTGGCAACTCCCAGTGTTTTCAGCATGAGTCACTTCCCTCAAAAAAAAAGCACCTTTACTAGGGGTGGTGTAACAGGCCCCCAAAGACCAGGAGCCTGGATACCAAACAAAAACAGGGATCACGTGGTCCCACAACTCAGGTTTCACAACAAACAGATGCTACGCAGTAACAGCTGATCCCACCAACTTAGCTTATATTCAACAATTTTAACTTGCATTAAAAGGGTAACCAAAAAAAAGTTTGAGAATAAATTATTCCTTCAAGTGACATAAAAACAATAATCCAACCTGTGTGGATCATACTGAAAAAAAAAACATATCCATCCATTTATGAAAAACTGTTGTGAATAGATTAAAAGTGTAATGTTGTCAAATCTTTAACTTTTCACATAAAACATTTTTGGGGAAAAAAGGTAGTAAAATAGTCTTTTTCCCCAACAGTTCTCTTTTAACCTAATGCTGAATATTAAGTGAAATCATCATCAGGATTTGACAACGCATTTTGTACAAAGGAGGATGGGAAGGAGTCAAGGACGCACCATCAAAGTCTGTGTAGACGGTGTCCTTGAGGATGGCCCCGGAGCCGAAGTCAATGAGCTTCAGATCTCCCGTGCGTAAATCCACCAGGAGGTTCTCGTCTTTGATATCCCGGTGAACCACCCCGCAGCTGTAGCAGTGCCGAACCGCCTCCAAAACCTGCCTGAAGAAGCCCCGGGCGGTGTCCTCATCCAGCGCGCCTTTCTCCGTGATGTAGTCGAATAAATCCTTCACCATCTCCGGCCTCTCCATTATAATCAACCAGCCGTCGGGTCTCTCATACCAATCTATGAGTTTAATGACACCCTGAAACGTACTTCCCACTTTCTTCAACAAAACGATCTCGAGTGGAACCAGCGACCCATTCTGGAATACAAAAACGCATGTAATTAGCATTTAAGAAGTGAATAATAAAACTAAAATAAATCAAATGCTAGTTTACTTACAATTGTACCCCATTCGGTCACTCTCTCCTTGGCGACGTGTTTTACCGCGACCTAGAGACAAAAAGAGAAAACGCACATATGAGTGCGTGGCTGTGGCGCCAAACGCGGCCATGTGCTGCCACCAAAACAAAGCCAACGCTTACCGGCAACGCGTCTGAGATCCGAGTACCGGCGTACACTGTCCCAAACCCACCGCTTCCCAGCACCGTACCCACATGATAAACCTTCTCAAACGGCTCCCTTTCGCTCTTTGCTGTAAAATTAAAGTGAATAAACAGCGTTAATATAACAACGTGATGTAAAGCGAGCGTGTATACAGCACGGTTGGCAACAAAATGGCTCCATACTCAGGTCACGGACAGGCGCGTGCCGATTAAGCGGCTAGATATGTTGCGTAAGGAAAATTAGGAGTAAATAATTGAATAAAATAAACACTATTACACTCAACTACAAAAAAAGGGAAATAAATATTGTAATGAATTTGGAGAACGAAATATAACGTTACCTGCTTGAAGTTGAATTTTCACCGGTAAGTGGTCGATGTTGGTTGTGTTGCAAATATGGGAAAAAGATCCAAACTTGGAAAGTAACATTTTTTGTTGTCTTCTCAAAACGATTCTTAGTCCTTAAGATGCGTAACTGTGCTTAGGACCGGAACACACCGGCACTCCGTCCTTCACAGTAAACACCGAATTCCCTACAAAAAAAATGTATTTAGCTGTGGAACTCCGCTCGAAAATCCCACAAATGCTCGTAAAACGATTCAGAATCCTCTTCTACAAAGGTGTCAAACTCCGATAATTATTCACAAATGTCCCCGCGCACCCATAGTGAGAGAGAACTGCACACGTTTGCGCTTTTGAGTCTGGTCGGCGCGCTCAGTTGATGTGTCTGTGTGTGTGAGCGCGGGGAGACCGTATTAACTCTTAATTCTCGTGTTTGGGCGCTGGACGCGCTGCACAGATCCCTCCGCCATGGGTAGACTCAGTACGCTCAAATTTAAAACAAACACATTCCTCAAAATTCTTTAGCATTCCATAAGGGCCAAAAATACTCAGTGTTAAAATCTAGAAAGACGCCATAAATGTATGACAATTCATCTGCAGTTATAAATAGTGCGCTGTTGAATAGTGCGAGACGCGCAGGGATACCTCGTCTGAGAGCTTTGCGCTAAGGCTATATAACAAGACCAACCACGTTGCACAGTTTATAAAATCGCACAGTGACTAATTGGAGTAATACTGCTGGGTTGTGCCTGTCGAATAATGATAATAATGTTAATAGTATAACAATGGTGTTTTTCGCAACAAATAACATTGTATAAATAATAATTAGAACAATAATGAATATTAAAGCAGCTATATCTATCTATCTATCTATCTATCTATCTATCTATCTATCTATCTATCTATCTATCTATCTATCTATCTATCTATCTATCTATCTATCTATCTATCTATCTATCTATCTATCTGTCTGTCTGTCTGTCTGTCTGTCTGTCTGTCTGTCTGTCTGTCTGTCTGTCTGTCTGTCTGTCTGTCTGTTTATCCATCCATCTGCCCTTCCTTCCTTGATTCCTTGAAGCCCTAAGTGTGTGTAAATAGTGAATTTGGGTTGATTGGAACCCAATTCCAATCAAATTTTCACCCTATATTTCCCTGTCAATTGTATATAGCACACTTGTGCACTTGTCTGTTTTATTTTTTATTTTACTATCAGTGTACTGTTGTTGTCTATATGCAATGCAAATGAGTCATATGTTCAGGTGTACATTATATCTATCTGGTGGCATCACTGAAAGCCTCAATGTTGATTCTGTTGTCACAACTAAAACTATTATTCATAGTAAACTATCATGTAGGCTAAGTCAATGGTGTAATATCATAAAGTAGTATTCAATGGATATAGAGTGTAAGATTATATGAGAGTCTACATGAAATAATTAGGTAGATCCTTATATCAAGCATATGACTTAAGATTTTCAGATTTATTTTCTGGGATTATCTCTTCGTCCAGATCAATCCTAATCATCTCGCTCATCTAAGGAGGTAATTTGGAAAGAGGCTGATGGAACTAGGCAGACAGGATGTCTCAAAGACAGGGAGACAAGGTAAACAGTGATCCCCTGCTGTGATAGAGGATGAACGACGTTATGAAAATTCATATGATAAGACGTGCTCTGCAAACAGCTGTGCGCCCCAGACCCATTAGACATTGATATCAAACTGCAGTCAAATCGATGCTTAGCCTTTACATAAAACGTCAAAAAAATAACTATATCTCAGACCGAGATGAATAAAACGTGCAATTACACATAACTTTTGACTGCACTTTATGTAAAGTGGTTCAAATGGTTTCTGAAAATGAAACGTAATGAGCCATAATCGAACATCTTGCATCTGACAGTGAATATGCGACATTCATTCTCTTATTACATGTCATTCTTCCCCTACCTTGCTAGAAAAAAAGAGCATATCCTCACTTTCATCTCATGCCAGATTCATTAGGTCATACCTCAGAAGGACATCAAGGCTTTGGGGAGCTTTTATGAGACACACTGGAGCAATCAGGATGGAAATCCCTCAAGGTTTTCAGCAATCACCTGATGTAAGGTCAAAGCACATGTATCCAAATGAACAAAAAGTTCAATAGACCCCAATGTGTGATTTAGTTGGTGAGTACACATTCACACTTGATTATTCCTATTATAGTAAATTCAATGTAAAGTAGACATGGCAAATCTCCCAACCTCACTGGGCTATTGTTGGCCGCTGTTCTGTCATAATGACCTCTGTCTGACGAATTCCAGAAGAAAATGTGATAACCTGTAGCAAAAGTGGCTTTATGCAGCTTTACACGTCTAATCGGACTGATCACAAAGACCCCCACTGTTTTGCGCTGACAAGAGGGGGGCTTATAGTGCACAGTTCCGAATCCTCTTCAGAGGTTATCTGGAGGGCAGGGTTAGACAATCACTTACCTTTTCACTGGGCTGGAACATATGGTCCAATCCAAAGTATATTCAAAGATAGGACAAATATTACATGTTTTAGATTAAACAGGCCTGTTCCAAAGCACATGCTATCCGTGACTTGTTCAAAACCTGAAAATGCGTTATTTACATAATTGAAATATGTATTGTTGTTGAACAATTTATTTATAGAAACTAGAGCTGTCAAATGATCGAAAGCAATTAAATTGTGTCAATTAACAGATTCAATTAATTGTTAAAGGGGGGATGAAACACTTAGTTTCAGTCAATCTCATGTCAATCTTGAGTACCTAGAGTAGTATTGCATCCTTCATATCTCCGAAAAGTCTTAAGTTTTATTATATTTATAAAAGAAATATGAGCTGTACCGAGTCTTTCCGGAAAAAAACGAGCGCCTGGAGGCGTATCGTGTGGGCGGAGCTAAAGAATGACGAATGCGCACAAAGCGGTGACGTCCTCAAGTGTGGAGAAACCCATGGCTATTGATCTCAGCTAATAGATATATGATCCAGAATCACATTCGGAGGCTGAAATAAATTGAACAGGAGAAACAGCAACAGCAGGACGTCCGTCTCTGTGGTATGTACTGTATTTAGTGGCCTGTCAACATCTGTGTGTGTTTACTCGCAGTTTATGAGGACATGATTCGGTTTATGGACTATTGTATGCGACTGAACCTTAGCAGTAGCAAGCAAAACGGTTTTGCACGTCAGACTAGTGTAGCGCATTTGAATGAAGCAGCACGCGATCGTGTTGTTTACTGATGTTTACTCACGTGACGATAGCCAACAGCAGAGACATTTGAAGCAGTTTTACTCACCGGCTGCTTCCAAAGCAGGACCGAACCTTTATCGCTGGGACCGCTCCGTCAAAAACACACTTCTTTGGTATGATTTGGTGAAGTCCTGTGACAGCAGTGACCGTGGAAATCCACTTTGTGACGCGACTAAAGCGATGTTGTGAAGCTTCCTTTCATTTCTGCGTTCAAATCGGTTCAAATGCAGCGCTGCCTTCCCGGAATGCTGTGCTGAAGCCTTGAAGTTGCTTGATGTCACCCATAGGAATAAAGTGGAGCACGGCGCGACATAAGTGTTCACGGACGACTGGATCTGCAGCTGAGAGTGTTTATCAGCGTGCATTTCTTCTTTCGCTCTAGTCACATGCGCGCGCACCCTACCGGGAGAAGAGCCCGTACGGCCCATACAAGGACCTTCCGCTCTATTAACGTCAAGCTGAGCCATACTCGAAAAAAACTGTCCGAAACTTGTGAGAAACCGGAAGGAGTATTTTTGACACAGAAATACTCCATCAAACGTCCAACATTAGTTTTTGAAACTTTGTCTATGTTTAGGATGGGAATCCAAGTCTTTAACAGTGTAAAAAGCTCAGTATGCATGAAACAGCATTTCACCCCCCCCCCTTTAAAATTAAACAAAATAATAATGAATGAATGAATGAATGAATGAATAAATGAATGAATGAATGAATGAATGAATGAATGAATGAATGAATGAATGAATGAATGAATGAGGCATTTATATAGAGCTTTCATATGTACTACTTTACACCCAAAGCGCTTTACACTCATGACAGGGGTCTCTTCTCAACCACCACCATAATAATAAAAAATATTTTATTTCCAAAATACTTTTGGCTATATAATTTTAAAATTATGCAGACCTATCGTTGAACACTTTTTGTGTAATTTATTAAAGACACTATAGGGCTTTCACACTTAAATAAATAGTTAGTCATGGGTCATTCTGAACCCCAAATAAACATAATCTTGGGTTATTTTGCTTCACGTTTCACATTGCTCATAATTTACCCAGGGTTAAGGGTTAATGGATATTATTCATAAACTTCCGTTTCACACTGAACATCCCTAAATGTTAAATTATGGTAAAGTGCTTATTTGCATATTTGCGGTGTCAGCGGCACTGTCTGCATGAACACCGCACGCAATATGTTCACATAAAGGCTCTTGCATTGTGCATCCTCATATTATCCATTGCCGACTGTACTAAATTCATCCTGAGTTAACTGTTTTTGTATTTTGGACCCGATAATATTCCCAATAATAACCAACTGCAGAGCCAAATGTCACAGCAATGTGAGGACAGCAGTCTCAGACCAGTGTTGGGTGGAGTTTATAACATCATTAAGGGTAGGTTTAGTGGTGAGGTGGTACTGTGTCGTGTGGTTCTGCAGTTAGATATACTGTAACTCGTTATACCACACAAGTTTCTGTGACTGTCCAAAGCATGCACATGAATACGAGATATGCTATTGGTTGCTGGATGCCTCGTGTTGGACCATTGATCATCTTTGGAACACAAATTAATCATTAAAATCATTAAAATAGTCATTGTGACTTTGGGTTAGTTCACCCAAAAATGAAAATTCTGTCATTAATTAGTTACCCTAATGTTGTTCGAAACCCGTAAGACATCCATTCATCTTCGGAACACAAATTAAGATATTTTTGTTGAAATCTGATGGCTCAGAAATGCCTTCATTGACACCAATATCATTTCCTTTCCCAAGACCCATAAAAGACACTAAAGAAGTTTGTTAAAGCCCATCTCACTACAGTGGCTCTACAATAATTTTATGAAGCAATGATGAGAATAGTTTTTAAGCACAAAAAACCCTCAAAATAACGTCGTATATAGTAATGAGCTGATTTCAAAACAAATTAATCATGAATTATTCGATTCATGATTCGATACACTGATTCATAACGATTCGAAACTTTGTTTTGATATCAGCCCATTACCATATAAGTCGTTATTTATTTATTTTTTGCACACACAAACTATTCTCATCGCTTCATAAAATTATTGTAGAGCCACTGTAGTGAGATGGGCTTTGTAACGACGTCTTTAGTGTCTTTTATGGGTCTTTGAGAGAGGAAATGACATTGGTGTCAATGAAGGCCTGTCTGAGCCATCGGATTTCAACCAAAATATCTTCATTTGTGTTCTAAATATGAACAGAGGTCTTACAGGTATCGAATGACATTAGGGTAAGTAATTAATGACAGAATTTAAATTTTTGGGTTTCGCTCTCTCCTTCCGAGTCTCTCGTTTATATGATGTATAAACCAGAAGCGCTGTACTGCATTTACTTCATGTTCAGCGTAGGATACTTTGTCTGGCCATAACCAGACAAAGCTCAATCTTTTAAGATTGAACATTAGTTTGGGGAATCTGCTCTGTATTTTTACTGTGCAAGAGGTGTGATGAAGGGGCATAGTTCAAATAACTATGTACGTAATTGGATAGTCCTTCAACCAATCAGACCAATGATGCATTGCTTTTCTATCCGTCATTGTGTTAAACTTGCCAATAGCGCGGTAGGTGGATAAGCCGGTTTGTGACTGGTCCCCGCAAAAGTGTAACAGAAGCAATAGAAATTAATGTAGAGGTTTCCAGCATGACTGGCAGGGGGACTCAAACTGCCAGCAGATCTGGGTGGGTTTATTAAGTCTATATGAGACTAACACAGAAGAGAAGAAATTGTTGAATAAAGTTGTTATTTTTGCACACAAAAAGTTATTTTTAAAAGTTAAAAGTTATAAGAAATTATTATCGCTTCATAACATTAAGGTATCTTTCTGGGCCTTGAAAGAATCAAAAATATCTTCATTTGTTTTCCGAAGATAAACGAAGGTCTCTCGGGTTTGGAACGACATGAGGGTGAGTAAATAATGACAGACATTTTTCCATATATCCTCTCTAAAATATATATGACCTACTATTTTCTCAAATACTTTCTGTATAATTTTGTATTCTAGGACACGTTTTGTTATACATTTTACTATTTTATACATTTTATTTAAAAAAAACTATAGCTGTTAATTGTTTAAAATGTAATTAAATTAATGATGTCAATTAACTTATACCATTAATTATCAAAATGAATTAAAATTATGAAATGTAGCATTTTAAAAAAAATATTACTTTCCCAAATACTTAAATGTCTATTGTGAAACAATGTTTTTATTATTTATATATAGAAACTAAAGCTGTCAATTTATTTAAAAGTGCAATGAAATTGAAGTGTTTCAGCGCATTAACATATGACAAACTATTAATCAAATGAATCGCATAATGGCAGTATGTCAGTTGTTTAAATGTATATATAATTTGTAGATTTTGCAGACATTGTGGCTAGAACAACAAATCAAGGAACTGATTTTTTTTTTTTAAACCAAATTTAAAAATGGAGAAATCAGGCTCACACACTCTAAACAGGTGAGCTGGCAGCATTAAATTAGGGTTTTTAATCTCTGTGGATTAGAGCATTCTAGGAAAAACGGTCTAATCAGATGACATATGGGTGCATAACAAATAGACAATATGCTAGAGTGCAGCATTATGGCGTATTATGCCTAAAGCATAAATGTAATTAAACCCTATAGAGGGTCAGCCTGTGCCTATACTTCCTGTTGGCACATCAGAGGTCAGTACAAGTTTAGATAGCTTTCTGGTTTCTACAAAATCCAGGCATTGTTTTTAGTGAGAGTGCATCTTCTCTACATAACAAAAAATAAAAATAAAAACCAAAAAAACCTGCCAGCTGGCAAACACTGGACAAGCAAAATGCAAATGGTGTCACTTGGACCTTGAAACATGTTGAGCTGTGACTTTTCAGTCAAATGTAATCCAAATATCGGTTTTAGAAATGTTTGAGATGGCGACTTATGTCATGAGGAAACTTTAGTCAGCTTTCCTTGCATTAAACCAATATTTGTTATGGAATGTTAATTTTCAAGGAACATCAGAGTCAGAGACAGGTGTTAGTTTCAAACCACAATCGTGTTTTTATTAACAGATGTGCAGAAAAGATATTCAGGGGAGTATGGGCATATTGCAGGTTCTGGATGGTTGATAGTATTTTAACGAGGTCCTTGTTGTGTTAACAGGGTGAAGAGGAGATCTTGAAGATGAATCAGAGGAAGAACAGAGAACACACACCTGGCTTTGCTGAGTATGAGCATGTAGTGGATGACTGACAAATTTGACTTGCAGGAAAAAGTGGGGAGATCACAAGGAGAGTAGGTGATGATTTACAAGAAGATCACTGGAAGAATCACAAGGAGCACATTGAAGTATCACTAGGGTAAGTTGAGCGGGTATAATCTATTGTCCATAGATGAGAACAGACACTGACTGAGCACGAGGTGTGCTTTTATGCCGTGCTGATTGGCATGCTGATGGGGAAAAGGTGCAGGTGTGTATCAGTGTTCGGGTGAGAGTGAACATTGGGTGTGTGTAATGGTGGAGTCTGGTGAAACCTTGACAGTAAGGCAATTATTGATTTGTACTAGTTGGTTGATCATTTTACCTTGAAGTTAAAGGGATACTTCACCGCTTTTTCATACTAAACGATGTTATTCCCTTAACTAAGACGAGTTGATACATTCCTCTCTTGTCTCAGTGCGTGCACTTAATCTCTCTGACGCGCGGTGACAATCTGATAGCATTTAGCTTAGCTCACTAAGCCCAGTTCATTCACTATGGAACCAAACAGAGATCAATTTAGAAGCGACCAAACACCTCCACGGTTCCTCTGCAGTAACACGAATAGTAGAACGATCAAGTATGGTGACATAAAATAAAACATGGCGCTTTTCTAAGTGGATTAAAAAGGAGAACTATAATGTATGGCGGTATAGCACTTCTGAGAGTACTACGACTAGGCGCAGTAAAAAGTCCCGGCTGAAACATCCTCCCTCACATCACATTTTGAACTTTAGTTAGAGTGTAATGTTGCTGCTTGAGCATAAACAGTATCTGCAAAATTGCAGCACTGAAAGTTCAATGCAAACGGAGATACTGTCTTTTGAAGTTATGGCAGTTTATTGCCTACAAAAACGGCCGATTTGGACTACAACGAGCCTCTTCCTGGGTCGGTGACATCATAAACCCTTGCTAGTCACCGCAGATGTGACTTCTGCCCGTAATGGTAAGAGAGGCGTGGCATTTCTGGACAACCTGTGCTTGGCACTTCAGCCAATAAAAATACATCAAACTACATTTGGCCATAAAACCAATCTAAGACCATTGCATTTATTGGAGGGATGGGCTTCATAGAAGCAGGAAGCAAATGAGCCGTTTAAAGGACAGTGGAGACAGTGGTGTGGAATAAAGGTCAAATAAGAAAAATACCCATTTAAATAAATAAATAAAAAAGAAGTATTAAGACATGTTATACTGTGCTTCATAATAATAACCAAGCCTAGAAAAAAAAACACAGCAGTACCACTGTTTTCAACATTTCTACATCGATTGATGTTTTGAATCAATAGAAGGATTTCTGAAGGATCATGTGACACTGAAGACTTGAGTAATGAGTAATTTTGAGTTTTCATTATGGGAATTAAAATGTCTTTGGGGTGGACTTGGCCACGCCTATTTTCTAAATGACCCAGCTTAGGCTCAGTAGCAAAGTTCAACATAAAATTTGATAACTTTTTACAGAGAGTCATGAGTTATAGCCATTTTAGTTCAAGTACCTCCTCCCACTTTATACATTTTGGCAGCCCTTAGGTACCATAAACCAACATATTTTTTTTTTTAAAACTATTGACAATCAGACTCCAAAGAATTTTGCTGCACTGGTCTGGTTCAAATTGGGTCAAAAACCTAGGACTAGTTCGCTAAAGTAGGCTCTTCAAAAAAAATCCAAAATACCCGAAAATTTCACCTGAGGAACGAGCTAATCCAAGACATGAATTTGGTCCATCGCAAGCCAGGGATTCCAACGATGCAAGACACTTGAGCCTATTGCCTAAGCCAAGCCATTTCCAAAATAACTTGCTCCACCTGACATCATTTACAGACCATTTCATAATTTTTCATGAATATCCTCTTTCCCTCTTGAATATGTCACCTAATTAAAATGGGCTGTGATGATTCATATGCTTTTGTTGTATGCAAAAGAGCAGCATTCAAAAAGTTGTGTCCCTGAGTTGTGACAGCATTTTCATTTTTGGATGAACCCCTTCTTTAAGATCGTCTTCGTAAGGCCCCTGCCGCTCATGTAGGTTTCATCAACCCACTGTAATGGGGAAATCTGTTGAGTCATGACACCAAAAATTGTGCATTTTAAGGTTTCCTGTCCAATGTCTGCAAGTTTTTGCCCCTGAAATAAGAAGCAGTTGTGTGTCTGTGGTTGCCATGAAAAGAGAGAGTTTATCACCCAGCCATCTTCTCTCAGCACCTGCAAAGAGTTAGGAGATCAAAGCCTCCGTCTGCACGCAAGCATCCCGGAGCCCCGCCCCCAGCCTCGGCCGCTGCTCCTCATATTATTGTTTTGACTGAGGGCGGTAGTCACATGACCCTGCAGTGTTATGACTGGGGGCTGTGGAATGTAGGTCACACCGAGCTCTCCCAAAAGAAAGCTCAGTCCTCTCTTATAACCCTGGCCCACTCTGAGCCCACTTTCTTTTATCTCATTCACCAGACGGATAGATGTATCTGCTTGTATATCATATGAGGACGGGGAGCACAGAAGGGGAAAATGCATTGCATGCCATTTTGGGAGGTGATCTTAAGGTCTGATTAGGAACATTGCAGTATTTGTGATAAATTATTTATCCATGGACATTATTATTTTGAAATTCATGTGTCCCCGTAGTCTTGCTTTAAAATAACTTCCCCTCCCTCTTGTAGCGTTTTCTCTTCTCTGATGACGTGTTTACTGGCGTGAGGGCGGGACAACCTGCCACTCACATGAGACCGACCAATAGCAAACTAAAATTCTTCATGGACAAAACCAAGTCCCACCCAAGATTAATTTTTTTCAAGAAGCTTTTTCACTCAGATATATCAACGCTATCTCACAACCAATTCATATGCATTTGTACGAGGTGACTAATTCATACAAATTCGTCCGACCTCACTCGTATGAATTTATAAGATTTGTCTAAACCGCAGTAGGTTTAGGGGTGGGGTTTCAGTTTCAGTGAGGCAAATATACATTTTTCATGCTAGACATTATAATGTTGTGATGCTTAAAGCTACACTATGCAACTTTTCTGTTTGCTAGAGGGCGCCTATTCATTATTTCCGTTTGCTAGAGGGCGTGGTCTCCACCTCACAGCCGGTGAAAAAGAATCAGGATAGGACATCAGGAGAAATCATGATGATAAATGCGATTATTGTTCTCCGGGAAAAAAATGGTGTTTGGGGGGTAAAATGTGTGTTATTTTAGCAAGGTTGCCTGCTAAAATTCGCACTCATGGGTCTATATATCACATAATAGTCGCTTCAACCCACGGACATAGAAAAGAACCCGCGAAAAAAAGCGTGGACTTGGCAACACAGTGCAGTTGAGTTCTGTTGACATTTGACAACTAACGTAATGCGTCACTTCATTGCTCTGATTGGTTGTAGGTCTATCCAATCCTCAATTGATCCAATCAAAAATCCAATCTTTCAAACACGCCCCATAATCGAAGCCCAATGGAGCAGTTTCAGACTCATATTCTGACTAGAATTGAGTATGACCACATCAGGCTAGCAAAAATCCTACGTTTAAATTTACTTTTAGCATTTAGAATGACATGGGCCAGAATAGTAATATCACCGCATCCCTAATATGTTTCCTTTTTTTGCCTGACATCATCATATAGAAGCTTTTTTTCAAGACTGAATCGCTCAATTGACTTGACTTTACACCAGCTTGAAGATGCTTGTTCACGCACTGATGCCCAATGGTCTGAAGCATCTGACATCTCAAATGAAATGCTCTGAGAGAGTCACAGATTCTTTTGTTTTAGCCCTTAATTTAACTGTCAATCAATTTGACAGTTGCATCTAGAGTGTTTCTACCCCCCACTCTCAGCCCACCCCTCAAACACTAGGCCAGGGTGACAGCTCAATATTTATAATGCACATAACATATGGCCACAGAGAGTAAACAAAAGAGATAGTAGTAAACGATATATGAGAATGTGTGTTTCGGGACGCATTGTTGTTTTTTTAATGCATGCCATCGGGGATGAATCTCTTTAAAGATGCATGGATTGTGTATTTGCATCCCCCAGAGTGGTGCAATTAACAGTTGTTGTCAGCCTGACTGGGAGGAAATCAATTCTATTGACACTATAGTGTGGATGTATAAACAAAGAGGCATTTTATGACTTCCCAAGACATTTACACAACCAGTCAGGTTTCGACACACACCTTTATTATTCTTTTACACATTTTTGAATAATAAAATAAATAAAATAAGTCTAAACACAAATGGAACTATAGGAATTATAAACACAATCCAGTCCATTTTATAAATTAAAATATGTACATGAAAATGTGTCTACCACCAGTTTTTAGGCATGTAAGCTCTGGCAATATAATTGAAATTGTATGCATTTTATAAGAAAGAAACAAGATTATTTTCTTAAAACAAGAATATTTTACTTACCCCACTGGCAGTTATTTTCCCACCAAAACAAGACAATATTTTGTTCTTGTCTAGTAAATGTTTCTTAATATAAGAATTTTTAGATATTTAGACTAGAAACAAGACAAAAATATTAAGTAAGAATTTTTTTTGCAAGACGCTGGCAATAATAATTGCAATTGTATTAAATTGTCTGTATATGAATGAATGAATATATGTACATTTAAATTAAGGGGGGAAATTATATAATTTAAGCATTGAATTTCTGGCAATTTAATATGTGTCAAAGTGTTATTCCTTTATTTGATTTATTTTGTTTATGTGATGTATTTTAAAAACTGTTCTTTGGTGGGAAGAGAGAAGTGGGTATGGATTTTTGGTCACTGTTGTGAAGACCCGGAGGGCGTGCGTCTCCCACTGTCATCTGCTTGTCACCCCAAAACGCCAGTCAAGCAGATGGCAATTAAAAAGCGACCCCACTGTTTAGTTCCTCTGCTAATCAATGGAGAAATTAGCGCAGTCATCAAGGATCCATGATTGTGGCTTTGTTTCATTAATTAAACAGCTAGAGTGATTAACTCTTGAGCGAACAAGGGGTGTAATTTCACAAATGAGCAAAATTAGAATAACGAACAGATAGTCGACCCTCTGAGGTACCTTGCATAAACGATATTTATAGCCATAGACGTCTTATGTAAAGAGCTCAGAAATCGGAGTATTTGGGAAGCTTTAAATTCATTGAGAGGTCACCTGCTGGACTCAGAGAGAAGCAGGTGGCAATGTTACTCATACGGAACGGCAGAAACACATGCCGTCATGTGTCAAGTGCCCTGCCAAATGTGCTTTGTAGGTCTTGCTGAATGTACACATCTCCTTTACCGTTGGCAGAGCATTCATTCTACCCTCTTTGTAGTGGGCTGTGCAAGTCACGAACTCTTTAATGCAGCTGTGGAAGCAAAATGACACAACGGTTTGATGTGGTTTGGCCCTGCAGAGGTCCCAGCATGCGCTTTGGTAGGGAACAACAACACACGATCTCTCCTATTGATAGACCGTTTCACCTTCTATCTTTATATCCTCCCACACACTTCCTTTAAAGTGCTCTAAGCTTGTGCTTTCTTTGGATGTATGCTTCTTTCTTTTACGCCGTAGTAGATGTGGTTTCTAATTGTGATCGATTTGTTTTTGATCGAGGTGAGTTTTTGGTCGCTCTTTGATCTTATTTTTTTGTACTTCAGTCAGTGTGCTTTTATAATATCAAGCTGGTTGCACAACACACTCGACTGGACCTTTTCACCCTTACTCTTTCTCTGAAGAAGTCAGACACACTTTTCTCAGTTCACTCCTACTCTTCCATTCACTTCCTCCGCTCTCAGATAAAATTATAGGATTCGATGAGATGCCTGACTCAGCTTTTGTAACCCACACACACAAAAAAGATATTTCAAGCTCCCTTTCTTTAGGTTGCCTTCCTCGCTTTCTTATTTATTAGATAAAACATAGTGTGAGTAAAAGATTGGAATATAAAACCTAACATTTCATAGTAGCACTACTCTAAATATAGTTCCCTGCTGAACACTTAAAGAGGCCAAATTATGCTCTTTTACAAAGTCCTTGGTTTTCATGCTTGAATGTTCAAAAACGCATTACTTTTCACATATTTTACATTGTACCTCTCTACCTAAGAGCACCTCTTTTCCCAGTCAGTAACGTCCTGTTTCGTTTCGGTCTCAATGAAGCAAGAATATATCATATGGCTTCCAAAAAGTCATAAGGACTGCTTTCATGAAGCTTGTGTGTCCTTTTTAAAGCTTGACAGCTCCTCGTTCTTTGTAAATGCATGGATAAGTGCAGCTAGCACATTCTTCAAAGTATCTTATTTTGCGTCCCACTGAAGAAAGAAAATCATTCAGGTTTGGAACAACATGGAAGATGCGGTAAATGATGACAGAATGTTCATTTTTGTGTGAACTTTTCTTTTCTTGTACTGTGTATGTGACTCCACTGAGAGAAAAGGGTAATACATAGCAGCATTGGAATTTTCTGGATCTTTCTGATAAATTTGCTACAGGCTGTCATATAGCCAACTCACAGTGAGTACACACTGAACACAATCCTGCCCGAAACCTGTTACCTAGCTCCGCTCCCGCTGGATTTAGCATCACATGATCAAAACAAAGAGATCACATGGTCCAGCACATGGCTCACCATGACTCAGCACGGGGAACATAAACACATGCTGACCTTTTCACTTGTTATGGTTAGAAATCAAGCTGTTCCCTTTGTTTACAAATTTGCTATCATGCTTTTAGCTCACAACGGCACATTAGTTGATGCATGTGTGGTTAATTTTAGACTCTGATACTAATAGTGTCTTCTTGCAGCCAAGCTGGTCCATTATATAAATCATTTCTATCACCAATAGTTGAATCAGTTACAGAGGTCGCGTAGTTCAAAAGTCTCCACTGTCCTCATCACGTGTGGCCATTTAAAACGCAAATTCACATTACGAGCAGCTGTGAAGGACTAAGACACGTGTGTGTGGTTATACTCGGTGTCCTATGTGTGTCAAAGTTCAACAGTCATGCAGACTCTATTAGTGCTATAAGCGTTTAGGCAGACTGGGGTTGGATTTCTGACACAGACAAGACAGACAAGGCGGGCTCCACTGGTACGGTTTCCATAGTAACACCGTGAGGGCACCCGCTGAGCCCGTGTGTCTTTAGGTGTGTGTGTAGATAATGAATCGGAGCACTCTGGGTAACCCAGGTTGATCTCTCACAGAGATATGAAAGCCCCCAGCATGACCACTGACCTGCAATTACCTCATAACTTGCACTGCAGCAGGGTTAATTACCTTTTTATTAAAGCAGAGAGTAGACCCATGTTGAGATGTATTCTGCTGTGTCTGATCTACTTTAATAAAGAGGTGGTAAACCTCCACAAAACATTAATGATTAACTGTTCTGATAAAAAGTTCAAGATGGACTCACACTAGATAAGGAAATTTTAAAATTTCATTTTAAAAAGTGGTTGCTAGGGTTTCTGTGTGGTTGCTGGTGGGGTTGGTATTATATATATATATATATATATTATACATACACACCGCACCGATCAGGCAAAACATTAAGACCGGTGAAGTTAATAATACTGATTATCCATATATAAGGCAGCAAGAGAACATTTTGTCCTCAAAGTTGATGTGTTAGAAGCAGAAAAAATGGCAAGTGTAAGGATTTCAGTTTGGCATTGGCCAAATTGTGATGGCAAGATGACTGAGACAGAGCATCCCTAAAACTGCAGCTCTTGTGGGGTGTTCCCGGTCTGCAGTGGTCAGTATATTATCAAAAGTGGTCCCAGGAAGAAACAGTTGTGAACGGCGTCAGGGCTCAATGATGCACATGGGGAGCAAAGGCTGGCCCGTATCGTTCGATCAAACAGGCGAGGTACTGTAGCTCAAATTGTTCAAGAAGTTAATGCTAGTTCTGAATGCTAGCACCTTCAGGGATTAAATATAAATATATATGTTTACAGTGTACAAATCTAATTGCAAGCCACACAATTTGAGACGTCTGTTGAACAAACAGTGCCTTAGCAAGCACTTCTAAACATCCCTTAATAAAAAACCTCAAAGAGTCTAGCAGTTAATTTAATTGTTGTATACGACACTGCCGCCAACAAGAACAAACGACCAATCATCACAAGATGCGGTGTAATTTATATCATTGACCTTAAAGTTTTATGTTCAAGTCGTTGCTCATTTCTGTTAATACCTGTCACGAGGCACTGCTGCTATCTATAGGAAGGGCTATCTTAGTAACAAAACTGAATCCCAACACACACACCATGAGCCAGCTGGAGGGGGAACAGTTTTGTTAGCTGACACGCGAGGGACACTTCAGAGCAAATGCCAGGCTAAGGTAGAGTTCTGGTAGATAGACAATTGCTCAATGTGCAAGCAAAGGCTAAATGTCTTGCAATGGGTTTTCAAAAACAGTGAGTATGTGTAGCCTAAAAGAACAAGACTAGTTCAATTAAGTAGGCTAGACATGGATATTGTCAAGGTAAGAGTTGGAGATTGTGTCTTTGAAACAAACAAGTCTCTACTGTTAAGAGAATGCGAATACTTCAGGGCACTTTACAGATCGGGGATGGTAGAGTGCCATCAAGAAGAGATTCACCTGAGGAATCTCAAAGCTCAAGGGTTCGTAATTATGTTGGCCGTGGCCAGAGGGGAGAGACCCATCTTAAATGGTGACGAGATTTTGGATGCCATTGAATGTGCTGCTTTCTTCCAGGCCGAACCTCTTTCCAGCCATCTTCAGGATCTGCTCAACTCTGACAACTGTGTTCTCATGTACCAAGCTTCGGCCACCTACGGCTTATGGGGACTCAATGAGATGTCTGCAAAGTTCATCCGCGATATGTACCGTGACCTGCAAGAGAATTTGAAGAGCCTTCCTCAGGAGCTGACTGAATATTTAGAGTCTCTGGTTCCTAGTGAGTTGGTAGCTGTAGGTTCACACTCCACTTGTACTGCGGATGAGCTTCCTCTTGCTGCCACAAGGACAGTATGTTACCTCAGTGAGGATGATGAGGACTGGAAGGTCCTCACTGCCTTGCCCATGGAGGCCAGCACCTCTCTGGCTGGTTTGACTGTTTTGGACAACCGACTCTACATTGTTGGAGGTGTGCATCGCATTGACAAGAGGGCTGTTGATGCTAGCTTTTGCTATGATGTTGTCACCAACACCTGGAGTCTGCTGCCAGGTCCCAGACAGCCACGGTACAACTTCACCTTAATTGGAATAGAAGGTTGCCTCTACGCCATCGGAGGAGAGTCTGGGAGAACCATCATGTCTTCTGTTGAATTGTATAACATCACCACAAAGGACTGGATCTTCGCAGCATCTTTACCTCGACCGGTCGCGGGTGTTGCATGCACCAAAGCCATGAGCCGAATTTTTGTGTGTCTGTGGAAGCCGATGGAGACTAATGAAATCTATGAATACATCCCAAAGCAGGATGTGTGGGTTCTGGTAAGTACTCTTCTCAAGCACCAGAGCTATGGACACTGCATGGTGGCCCACAGGGACAACCTCTACGTCATACGCAACGGCCCCCAAGATGACTTCCTACGTTGTTTGATAGACTGCTACAACATCACCACAGGCCAGTGGATATCGATGCCTGGGCATTATGGCAACAGCAAAGGTTCCCTGTTTACAGCTGTGGTGAGAGGAGACTCAGTATTCACGCTGAACCGCACCATGACTCTGGAGTACGCCATTGCAGGGAACATGTGGAAACCTTGCAAACAGATGAAGGGTTTTCCTAGGAATGGATCTGTGTTCACATTTCTACTCAGGATTCCAAAGGAGAGGAAAGAAGAGACCGTGTCTTAAATGGACTGAACCAATGGGTGGCTAATATTTTTGTTTGTTTGTTTTGAGCCTATTTACACTAAACATGAATTTTTGAATTCCTTTTTGAATCTCAAGATATAGATAAAAGATTTTTAGACACAAAACAATTCATCCCTTATGGCCTTCATAACAAGTGAGAAAAGTCACATTGCTTTGGAACAATGTTGTTATTTTCAAATTTCACACAATGCAAATTGTGACATATAAGCCTTTAACTTTTCCAGAACTGCAGTAAATGTTAATGTACTTTAAATGTTCCACTTCAGAAAAGTGTAAACTTGTCCATTATATTTAGCTATGTTTTTTTGTGTGTGCATTGAGGCAGGTAAAATTGTACTGTCATTGAAGCAAGTTAAAGCGATAGTTTGCAAACAAATTTGTCTGACATTTCTTCTTCTGCAGAACGCAGCAGAAGATAACTGAATAAATATCTGGTTAAATGAGTTCAATACAATGGCTTGTGGTAAAGTTCTCTTGGAAAATCGTGACTCATGGTAAATTTCTCTTAAAAATTAAGCTGCTGCTGTGCGGAAACTTCTACGGACACTCTTGGGAGCCTTGTAAAGTGGTCAAATGAGTCACAATGTACTTTCATCCTGATATTCAGTAAATTATTTACATTTGTGTTTTACAGAAGGAAGAGTCATAAAGGCTGAAATTGATTCCAATTCTGAAATCAGATACTAAAGAAAGAAAAAAATATATAAAAATTTAAAATTTCATGTGCATTTGAATATGTTTTAAACCATTCAAGCACAAAAAGACTTGCGCGCTGTTCTGTGCTGTGCATACATCCAAAGCGCATGCACAACACGCCCCTTCTTGTGCTTAAACAGACAAATACACACAAAATGATGTCAAAATATCCTTGTAAACACAGTCATATTTGTCTGAACATAAACAGCTGAGAAAAAAAATGCCTGTGTAATAGTATAATGGATCCGTGCATTCGGTCTTAAAGTGACAGCAGCCTCATAAACCTTCTGCGGCCTGTGTCATTAATGTTAATCAAACAACAAAAGACGAAGAGAAAATTCACTCACTGATCTTGACTGAGTAACTATATTTGTAATGTATATTTTATTTATAATATGCAGTGTTATTTTACATTTGATTACAGTTTCTGTATCTGAATACTAATACCTTCCTTTTTAGGGTTACCTTCCTTTTTATTTTTTGTTCAGTTGTGTGCAATTGCTAATTTATTTATTTGTTCTTAATTAATTAGTGAGTGTTTACTTGTGTTTAATAATGTTTAATATTTATATTAGTTTGGCTAGTTTTTGATGAGGTATATTTGTTAAAAACTTAGGCAAAAATTCCTTGTGTAGGGTTCTTTAGCCTGTTGATTTCTGTATGGTATTCAGCAATGTTTTGCAAAAACAGAATAAATGTGAATAATATCTACGTTTTTTTCTTTTCCTTATCGGAATCAAAACTAGGAATCGATACGGAATGGCTAAAATACCCAACCCTAGTCACAAGGGTTTGAAATGAGGGTAAATAAATGGGAATTTTTGCTATTTCTTTACTATCCCTAAAAATCTTTATTGTCAGATGAGTTGTATTTAGCATTTATCATGTGAATGCATTTCACTTTCATTTAGAGATACAATTTTTTTTAAAGAGGTCTTAAAGTGACACTTTCATTCAATAGTCGTGTGAAACTGAGCTCTTTAAGAGTGACGTTCTTTACTTAAGACAGATTAAAGTATCCATGTAACATTGTTTGAAATGATTGACACTGTATAGACACAAATCTTATGATCTGCTTAGAGACCATTTCCTAATGTAACGTGATGTTCTAATGAAATAGATTCATTATTATTAAGGAGGGAATTATTGTAGACATATTCAAAAGTCCCCGAGGATTAGATTGCATGATAAGCATAAGCTTAGTTTGCAAAAATATTTTCCACTAATTAGCTAGTGCCATAATTTGTACTAATTTGATGGTAACCATCAACTATGGACATAAAAATTTGGGCAAACTTGGTCTTTTTATCTACTGCAGTGACACAGATGTACACAAGGTCCTCAGCTATTGGGACAGATAGCAGATGCTGCCAATGAGCAAGATATTTTACTGCCAAGTAGAATGAGCTCCATGGGTAAGTGCTAAATACGTTTCGACTGAAAATAACATCATGTGGGTCACCTCAGGACAGAAACGTTTTTGCTAGCCTGTAGTGCTTCTTCCAAACCATGCTAGGAACTCAATGGAATGGAATGTCAGTACAACTGGTGCAGTGTCGCACAAACAACTGGCACAATCTGTCACAACGTCAACTGCATTTTTACTCCTTGGTTTTAGGTTATTGATTTGTAGCGTATTGACATATTACTGCATGTACGATATAAAAGTCTTGTTAGCTGGAAAAAGTAAACTGCCAAAAGTAAAAACTTGCCTTGAGAAATAACTATGTTAGTTATTTGAAGCTTAACAACTTTTACCACTGTAAAAATAGCACTTAAAAGCAGCCTTTTTCTTTTATTTTCACAACTTCATGTTCGGTGAGCTCTGTGGACGAAAAACGTACGCTCATACATGCTTAAAGGGATCATTCACCCAGAAATGTTGATTCTGTCAAATTTACTGACACTCAAGTTGTTCCAAACCTGTATGATTTTTCTTCTTCTGTTGAATATCAATTGCTGTCTGGTTACAAACTTTCTTCAAAAGATCTATACATAAGGGTGAGTCAATGATGACATCATTTTCATTTTTTGGGGGGTATGCCTTTTATTAACTTATTCTGGTGAACACAAAAGAAGATATTTTGGAAAATGTCAGTAACCAAACAGTTGATGGGCCCCATTAACTTAGGCCCCATAGTATTTATTTTTTCTATACTATGGATGACAATGGGGCCCAAAAACGGTTCGGTTACCCATATTCTTCAAAATATCTTATTCTGTATTTAGCAGAATAAAGAAATTCATACATGTTTGGAACTACTTGTGGGTGAGTATATGATGAGAGAATTTTACATTTTGGGTGAACTATCTCTTTGACACATCACGCCAGGACTTTTAAGCCTTTGCAAGAACCAATGAGGTTTGTTCTTGTGCGTCAAGCAAGTATAGTTAAGCTTCCGTTTACCATACATGTTTGCTGATCAATGCATGATATATCATCATCATATAATGCCATCATGTCCCTTCAGAAGACTTGAATTAATACGCTTGATTCATATGGATTTTACAATCTCTTTATGAACATTTTAAAGTGTCCGAATTTTGGGTAAATATACTTTCAATAAATATTGTGTATTAAAGATGAACAAAAGTCCTTCAGGATTAGAACAACATGAAAGTGAGTAACTGATGACAGAATGTAAAATTGTGGGTGAACTATCCATTTAAGAATTACAAGGTCAAAAAAGATACACAGATGAATTATTCACAATAAAATCAATGCATTTTGGAAAGCGACAGGGAGAAGTTCGATTTCATACTGACTTTAACACCTAAAACATCCCCTTGAACCCTATGCCCTGTTCAGAAAAAGATTCCGTTGGTGAACTGCTCTCAATTGAGAGGACGTTAGCTAATGTAAACTATTTGTCTCCGAAGTTTAATGTCACTTCAGTCTTGTTTTGGTTTCACTTTGCCCTGGGTGATTCAGAACATATTGATCATTGCTGATTCAAAGCAGACTTACAAATGTGGCTTATTTACTGTGTTTATCCTTTTGTTTTAGAGAATCAACATCTGACAGACCACAGTGGCTCTCTGAACAATGCATGGAGTCATTCCAATGGTCCATGGAGGTTAACTTGGAAGGCAGTCATCTGAGGTCAGGCTTTTCTCAAGGGTATGCTATGCGTCTGTCCACTATGCGCCAACGGTCGCAGCTTGATATCTCTGCCTCATAGGGCACATGAGGTCTCTCAATATAGCACCATTTGTGCCAGTCCAGAAGAGCCCGCGGGGTGAGACAGCATGTCATTTCAGAATGACAGTTCAGGATGATAATGATAGTTCCGATTTTTATAGGAATATTGCTGCTTCCACCCTAATAACAGCTCTGGATGCGCAGGTTTGTGGCGCTAACGCTTTTGCTTAGCCGCTCAGCTGTGGTATGCAGCGGCCTCGTGTACTCAAAGCACGTGCACTCACCCACCTTGTGACCTCAAACATTTAAGGGATGAGCAAATACAGAGCATACCACAACAGCTTAATTGGACGTTTGTAATGAGAGGCATGTGCCAAGCATGTGTTTTGGCCTGGCCGCTCACTTCAATGAGCACCCACATGTAAGAACTACAATCAGTGTTGTATAGCCAATGGTAATACAGGTATGCGTGGTGTTTTTGTAAATATACAGCCCAATGTACCATGTTAAAGGGTTAGTTCACCCAAAAAATTCTGTCATTAATTACTCACCCTAATGTCGTTCGACACCCATAAGACCTCAATTCATCTTCAGAACACAAATGAAGATATTTTGGCTGAAATCCGATGGCTCAGAAAGGCCTTCATTGACAGCAATGTCATTTCCTCTTTCAAGACCCATAAAAGACACTAAAGACGTCGTTACAAAGCCCATCTCACTACAGTGGTTCTCAAATAATTTATGAATCGACAAGAATAGTTTTTGTGTGCAAAAAAACCCTAAATAACGACTTATATAGTGATGGGCTGATATCAAAACAAAGCTTCGATTCGTGATTCGGATCGCCTAAGCCACGTGATTTCAGCAGTTTGGCGGTTTGCCACGCGATACAAATCATGAATCGATACGCTGATTCATAACCGTTCGAAGCTTTGTTTTGACTATCTTGAAGAAAACTTGCTTCCTTCTGCTCTGACAATGTTCCCCAACTCTGAGGACTAGTTTTTCCAGCAGGACAATGCTCCATGCCACACAGCCAGATCAATCAAGGTGTGAATGGAGGACCACCAGCTCAAGACCCTGTCATGGCCAGCCCAATCTCCAGACCTGAACCCCATTGAAAACCTCTGGAATGGGATCAAGAGGAAGATGGATGGTCACAAGCCATCAAACAAATCCGATCTGTGTGAATTATTGCATCAGGAGTGGCATAAAGTCACCCAACATCAACGTGAGAGACTGGTGGAGAGAAACGCAAGACGCATGAAAGCTGTGATTCAAAATCAGGATTATTTCAACAAATATTGATTTCTGAACTCTTCCTAAGTTAAAACAGTAGTATTGTGTTGTTTAAAAATGAATATGAACTTATTTTCTTTCTATTTTCCGAAGTCTGACAACACTGCATCTTTTTGTTATTTTAACCACTTGTTGCTTTTGGCACATAAATGCTCTAAATCTGTATAATTTCTCTATTATATTTGCCCTAAACATCATACTCAGTTATATTCAGATTTCTAACAGTAAAGTGAAGGGGTTATAATGGCAGATTAATATGGCTTTGCATCTCTTTTGCTTCTTATGATTGTATCAGATTTCAATATAATCCCCTACAACAACATAGCCTATAGCCTATACTGTACTTGATTTCCTTTTTTGTTTGCATCAGTGAGCATTGATGCCTGTACAAAACGAGATTAAGCCTATTAAGGTCCAGAAAAATTGGCCTTACATGAACCAACGAGTAAACAAAGTCCTTTTCATGCTCTTGATTTGATTGCTTTATCATATATAGCTTGTTTCTTGTTTTGCTGCTCAAGTCTCACTGAAGATTTAATGAAATGGCCAGACGTTCTTGTTATTCTTCAAACAACATGTTTTGAACATACAGAAGAGCTTACCAGTTTTGTTTTGCAGAAACGATATCCAGGCTTTTACGATAACAATGGTAGAATTAGTGCTGAATGACTACCACTTCATTGGGTGATGTGTGCACAGGATGTGTGCATTGACAGATCTGAGCGGACACACATGCCTTGAGGCTTGCAGGAAATGCTGGCTATTGGTCAGGGTCAAATGTTACTGACATCATCGCATACGAGCGGCGTGTCAAAACAAGTGGGCTGCGTCCTCATTGACCTCCTTCCTTTGGATGGAGGACCAGATGCGACTATTTCAAATATTTATCTGAAGATCTGTCAGGCTCGCCACTTAATGGGGAAGGAAGCATTCAGAAATATCGACATTGTATTTCTGTCTTTTCCCGGATATGAACATCTGCCATTAAGGGAGATGAATGAGGTGTATAACACTTTTTTTTAAAGACACACAGTAATGTAATTTATGTTGACAAAATCTGTTGAATTTATTTAGATTTATTTCATACAAACTATTTTTAATTAACAGATTTAATGACAAAAATATATATATTTAGTAGTTGTGACCCAACGCTACATTATAATCTTCAAGAAAAGAATCTTCTTATTTATTAATTTACAAATATTGTAATTAGAGATTAAATTTGTCAGCAGCTATATTTCGAAGTACATTTGCAACCCAATTACCTGTTTTATATTATAACGTTACATGCTTAATTTTGAGGTTTGGTTTTATTATTATTATTATTATTTAAGTATTTTATGTTCATCACCAAAAAAATAACAAAATGACCTACGTTTTTATAACAGGGCTGCAAAATGGAAAATTCCAAAACAGGAAAGAATGCCCTCATTTTTAGGAGATTCGGCCTGTATTTTGTACTTAATGCATGCGGAGTGTCATGTGTTTGGATGTGTGTGTTCAGGGAACATGTCCAACCAGAGCCCAGCTGTGGTAGATGACAATAACAAACTCCCAGCAGGCATGTGGAAAACAGGAAGAGGCTCTGGACGGCAAACGGGGGTTTAGGGTCCATGCCTCACAACAGGAAGTTCAGGGGGAAGCAGACGGTTTTGTCAGACTCCCTATTTTGATGAGGTCACTTGGTTCAGGCTAGCTTGTATTTGTCAGGACAATGACCATTTCAGCTGCTGAATATGTAGATTTGTAAGTCAAACAATGAATCTGATTCCACAATTGTTAATGCTATTGTTGACTTAGCCGCCCCAAAAGGCTGCGTGTTTAAGTTATAGAATTAAAATAAACAGTTTTGTCTGGTTTGTACAATACAGATCGAATGCAATGTGTTTCCTCAGTGTTTATTTACATCGGAACTAGAGACCATTGCGGAGTATTTAAATGATGTTAGATTGCATGTAGTAAGGCTACTGCCACAGAGGGGATCAAAGTAGGGATTTGGGTCAAACTAAATAAAGCCGTTGCCACTGACATGGGCGGAACAGGTCACAAAGTTGCATGGTCATTACGGCTTCTGTTACACTTACTCCAAAATTCACCCAAGGTTGACCCTATTCTGACTCCTCGGATTCAGTCACATGGTAATCAGGCAAAGGTCAACAGCAACCTGATGGTATTTGAAGCAGCAGTGTCAATTGCCCATTCTTCTTTTCACTGAGATATTACACCGACTTAATGAGAGATAATGTGCAACGTTAAGCCTGTTTGTACAATACAAGTATTTGTTTCACAAGCAATATTTATAATTTCATCATTTTAAGTGTACTAGTTCATATAGGATTTTCATATTTTGAAAAGGTCTGGCTCGTGAAGGTATGTAAAGATGCATGATGACTCCATTTTCAACATGTGTCAAATGCATTTTATGCTTTCTTTCTTTCTCTCTACCATTGCCAGGAAGTTTCTCGTTCAGCTGTCATGGGACACATGGCCGGGGATGGGGAGTGGGGGGCTCCATTTGTAATGAATGACTGTGGTGCATACGGGAAAGGAGGGGGGAGGGTCAGAAAGCGGCTTCATTTAAGTCTGTCTTTTGACATACATAAGGTGTTCATTACCAACACTGTGGTTTGGATTTTATCCAGAGGTTCTTTATTCACCTACTTCTCAAATACAAATGACTCAGTCATCAAGTTAGAGCTATGAATCTACAGGCAACCCCAGTTATGTATTAGTTATCTTACTTATTTTTGGAAAGATTTTGCTCACTTAATCCAAACAAATAATGAGTTTGTCATGTAAGTGATGCTTTTATTCAAAGTGGGTGGGTAGGACTGACTGACAGGATAGATAGATAGATAGATAGATAGATAGATAGATAGATAGATAGATAGATAGATAGATAGATAGATAGATAGATAGATAGATAGATAGATAGATAGATAGATAGATAGATAGATAGATAGATAGATAGATAGATAGATGATGGATGGATGGATGACAGTCAGTCAGTCAGTCAGTCAGTCAGTCAGTCAGTCAGTCAGTCAGTCAGTCAGTCAGTCAGTCAGTCAGACAGACAGACAGACAGACAGACAGACAGACAGACAGACAGACAGACAGACAGACAGACAGACAGACAGACAGACAGACAGACAGACAGACAGACAGACAGACAGACAGACAGACAGACAGACAGACCGACCGACCGACCGACCGACCGACCGACCGACCGACCGACCGACCGACCGACCGACCGACCGACCGACCGACCGACCGACCGACCGACCGACCGACCGACCGACCGACCGACCGACCGACCGACCGACCGACCGACCGACCGACCGACCGACCGACCGACCGACCGACCGACCGACCGACCGACCGACCGGTCTAGTCTTGTGGGGAACCGACAGACAGACAGACAGACAGACAGACAGACAGACAGACAGACAGACAGACAGACAGACAGACAGACAGATAGATAGATAGATAGATAGATAGAGCCTTGCTGAACCCACATAATTGAAAATAGATGCATGGGGGCGTTTCTAAGATGGTCGCCAAGAGGACTGACTTGCTTTTAGAAGGACTTTGATTTATTGCAGGGTCAGTCCGCTTGGAACAGCCTGGGGTTAAGAGTCTCGCTCAAGGACACAATGGTCTGGTTCATGGAGCACCCCTTGCTGGGTGAACCAGCTGAACTTGGTCAAAATCCTGGATGTTTCCCCACAAGACTAGACCACATCCAAACTCAGCCTTGCCCTTCTGGTTAATTAGGCTAATATGAATTTAACTCACTTGTCCTTTGTTTACCATCCCTTGACATAGTAAAGAGACAGTGAAAAAGCACTGGTCTGTGTGGCAGCCTTTCACAGCTGGCTCTGAGTGTGCAGAGAAAGAGAACAGGCCATTCTGACTCAGCCTGGCACTACCGGGCTGTGAGCGACACTGACAGAGTGCCCTGAACTTACTCACCCATCTATAGTGCTGCACAATGATCTGTATCCCTTAGACAAGGCTATCAATTCGCTGATAGCAGACCGTATGAGGATTTGTGTTTTGCCGCCTGGTCCACATATGCTGTGGCAATAGATCAAGACAGGAGGATTACTGTTAAATAACCTGTCATATCAAAGAGCTTTGGGACAGACAGGAAGGCAGTGACATGCAATCCATTGACAATCCTCTTGGGCCACAGTCAGATTTTGTAGATACATATCGACCTACTACACTCACATTGATGATGTTGAGTCGGATAGGAAGCTTTTGGAGAAAAGTCTCAGGAGTTTTTATTTTTATTTTGTGCCGACAACTGATATGTAGTTTGCCAGGATTATCCGATTTATCCGATACAGGTTTCAAAATGTACCATATTGTTCCTCTTTTTGTTCAGGTGAAGCTGTGGCTATCTAAAGGTTGCGAACGACCATATAAACAATCCAGAAAATAAATAATCCATTAGTAATCGGATTGATGGCTCAATCGGACTGAAAAACCGTGCTAGAGCCGAATGAAAGTTTCAATCCGATTGAAAGAGGTGGTTTATTCCTTTTCTAATCCGATCGAGAGAACGTAAACACTTGATCTGATTGAAAACTGAAACTGAAAGTACTGCGCATGTGCAATGTACGTAGAAATAGCCTAATGACATATAACGTGAACAACGAGTCATAATGAGTGTCTTGTCATTCAAAAATTCTCCTTTCACTCAGAATATGTGAATTGGAGCAGGACAATGTCCTACCGGTCCTTGTCTCGGATTCTCATCCACAGACGACTGGTTTTGGGCGTGTCAATATAAGCCGCATGGCAAAACAGTTCATGTGCTCATTGTTTCCAAATTATGACCAGAAATGTATAAATATGAAGTCTGCTGTTTTAAACAAATAAAGAACCAATGTAGCAGAATAGTTGGACCCACTTTATATTAGGTGGCCTTGAAACTTTAACAAAACCAAAAAATGAAAACAGAAAATATATAAATAAATCTAGTTCAAAATATTACTATAATATAAATCTATCATAGCTGCATTAACAATATGGCATTATTGTAGTTAGCAACTCATTTTTTGTAGCTTGTAGTGTATCTGTTGCTATACTCTAAATTATGTTAAGCCTAAAACTTGGCAAGCTACAGTTCAAAAAGCTCTGAGACTGGCAAGAGCCGCTTCCAAATCCTCAGTACTCATCATGCTGGATCTGTCTGCTGCTTTTGACACAGTTATCCACCAGATCCTCCAGTCAATCCTTAAAATGAAGGGCATCCCAAACCACACTCTAATGGTTCAAGTCTTACCTCTCAGGTAGGTCCTTCAGGGTGACGTGAGATGTCGCAACATCTAGCTACTGGCGTGCCTCAGGGCTTAGTTCTTGGACCACTTCTCTTCTCCATTTACATGTCATCACTAGGATCTGTCATTCAGAAAGATTTTAGATTTTCCTATCACTGCTATGCTGATGACACACAACTCTTCCTCTCATTTCAGCGGTAGCTGCTTGTATCTCAGCTTTCAACTAAATCTTACGAAGACAGAACTGCTCTTGGTTTCGGCCAACCCAACACTTTATCACAATTTCCACATTCAGCTTGTTAACCATAACTCCATCCATGACAGCCAGGAGCCTTGTTGTTTGTGATTGATGATCCGTTGAACTTCACAGACCACTAGAACTGCTTGGTCCTGCAAATTTGCCAGATTTGAGGATCAGACTCTTCCTATTGCAGCATGCTACACAACTCCTTGTCCAAGCTCTAGTTCTATCCAGACCGGACTATTGAAATGCTCTTTTGGCAGGCCTTCCAGCAAGCACTGTCAAACCTCTGCAGCTGATCCAGAAGGCTGCAGCGAAAGGAGAACACACATTGCACCTCTCCTTACAAAACTGCACTGGTTGCCAATTGTTGTGCGCCATCAAATTCAAGTCACTGATGTTTGCCTACAGAACAACCACTGTCTCTGCACCCCTATACCTAAACTCTTACTTCAGACCTACATCCCATCCAGAAGCTTGCATTCTGCAAGAGAACAGCATCTCGTGGTGCAATCTCAAAGAGGCACAAAATCACTTTCACTGACCTTTAGCCTGACTGATCCAAGCTGGTGGAATGACCTGCCAATCTTTACTCGATCTGCAGTCTTTAGCCATTTTCATATATACTGTATATCTATTTTTTTAAAACTTGCTACGTGTACTGTGTTGGACTAGCTGGGACTGGTCACAGCAGTCCTATTGTTGGTTTGATTTGCTTCTATTGTCTCTTTGAATAAAAGCATCAGCTAAATGATTAAATGTAAATGTTCAATGTAAATCAGCTTTCCTAACACTGTCCTTACCAGGCCAGGCTGGGACATGTATACACACACAAACTCCCTCCAACCTAACTCGTCCTGCCTCCATCCCAAGCAACCAGCATAATCTCCGATTCAAGTCCTAAATGACATCTCTTCCTCTCTCTCTCCTCCAACAGAATGACCTCATGCCGGAAACCAAGCACTCTGCCACCCTGAGAGAGAGAGGAGGCCTTTTGTTCATGAACACAGTGGGCCCCTCAACAATCACCCAGGAATTTTTCTCACCCAGACAGGCAACAGATGAAAAGGGCGGGAGGGGAAGCTGGAGAGATGGTGAAGAGTTATTGTACCAATAAGCAACCTCGCACATCACAAGCAATCATTTACTGCTGGCATTCGCTCACAGACATTCTGCTAATTGACAATCTGACACATTGATTCCCAAGTAAACAACTTTAATCAAATTGGCCACGATTATAAATTATGACAAGTCAGCAAAAATAAAGTCCGAACTGCTGCAAAACAATAAACAATTGACATCGGAGGGCGTTTTAATGAGGTTTGTTTCCCATAAGACGAGTGGGACCAGAGCTCAGGCAGAGCTCCAGAAATTCTCCTCACCATCCAGCCACTAACAAAGGTTTCTCTGAGGTAACTACGATGACCTCACTCACTTACATGGTGGGTGTCGGGGTCCATTTTAAAATGCCCTTTTCACATGGTGTGTTTTCTTAAATCTTTGGGCTCTCCAAGGGAGCCAGGCGCAAAGCCACCTCCCTGGAGCCAAAATGTCTGGTGAGCCTTGCAGAGGAACAAGCAGCAGTTTTACACTGACAGGTCCTGTCGAGTTTAGAAATAAAACCCTCATCCATCAAGTTCTCCACGGTCTTGAGTATCGTCAGACAAGACCGGTGTTGTTCGCAATCACCCTTCACAACAATGTGCGGAGTGTTCAGTTCTGTTTGCCTTTAGCTCATAGAAAGGCTTTATTTATAGGCTCTATCTGAGGCAACTGAAAATGTGTATGGCTCAAACAAATGTTGCATTAAGATACTGCGGTTGGCGTGTTTGATGTGCTACAAAGTTGGCAATAAAGAAGAGAAGACTGTCAGAATGTTCAAAGGGAGACGTCTTACTGATGGCTTTTGAAAGTCGATCTTTATGGCTTCAAGCGAGGCTCTATTGAATTACTCCATATGTGCTTAAAGTCAAGCTTTTTCAGTTGCTAGCTAATTACTTTTGACTTATTAATGATAATGTCACTTGTAATTTGCACATTTTGGTGCTCATTAGTCAAAGCTCAGGAGACCTAATAGCTCTGTTAGTTATGTTAGTTTAGAGAACTAATAGGTATACGCTAATATTTTATTTAAGTATCATCTGACCTGTTTTTTTCTCCAATTCCTGAGGAGACTAAAAATAAATGTGACAGCTTTTGACTTAATAAGCATATAGTTGATGTTCTAATTAAAGGGATAGTTCACTCAAAAATTAAAATTAGCACCTGATTTATTCACCCTCAAGTTATCCTAGGTGTATGTGACATTCTTCTTTCAGATGAATACATATAAAAAAAAAATAAAGAAAATGTCCTGGCTCTTCAAAGCTTTATAATGGCGTTCACGAGAGATGGCGTTCAGCGTATGACGTGGGTAAGTTCCAGTGACGAAGGGCAGAATGATGGAGCAAAACAAAACTTGGCCAGCCTCTAGGAACATTTTTAAATGTAACACCGATTGTATTCATCTAAAACAGAAGAAAGTCATATACACTTAGGATGACTTGAGGTTGAGTAAATCATGTGCTAATTTTCATTTTTTGGGTGAACTATCCCTTTAATATTCACAGCTCAGATAATTTGGTGTTGGAACTTTTGACGAAAGTTTTAGTCTATATGGAAAATACTTTTGATCACTGACTTTAATACCTCTTCAAAGCGCAGAGACATGAGCAAACGCCTCAATTTGTTCTCAATTTTATCTTGTTACTACAACAACAGGCTGATCTCATTAGTAATTATTCATACTATAAAATGTACATTAATGCTTTTATTCAACTAGGATGCATTAAATTGGTCAAAAGTTACAGTAAAAAGAATTTACAAAGGATTTCTATTTCAAATAAATGCTGTTCTTTTGTACTTTCATTAAAGAATCATGAAAAAATTAATGTCGCAATTTCCATAAAAATATCAACACTTACGACACTTAAGACTGAAGTAATGATCACAGGAATAAATTATATTTAAGATAGAAAAAAGTTATTTGAATATTTTACAATATCGCTTTTTATCATATAAATACATTAACACAAATAAAAAGTATTACATTAACACAAATTTAAAAAGCATGTCTCTGTGGTAATATTGACAAGCTACAATTGAGAGATATCTCTCATTAGTTACTCTTCTTTTTGGGCTGTTGCCGTTAAATCCCCCTGGACTGTAAACAGAGCATCCAGTGTTCACGTTTGTATTTTTGCCTTTTCACCCAGAAGCTATAGAGAAGAGGGAATAACAGAGGGGAGTTGCTCATTTACTGTAACTGTGACACATCTGTAATGGAAGCAAACCAATGAATAAATAATTGGCAGTCTTTATGCAGTTTTCTCTTTGACAGAGATTCTCTCATCTGGTCTAGCATGAGTTCAGCATTCAGGTGGAAAACATTCAGTCATAGGAATGAAGCCAATCCCTGGCCTTAATGTAACTCCATGACACAATGCTTGTGGAATCTCACAACATAGAACACAATGGATATCCAGGGTGCATGGCAGAGTGGAACGCTGAGACCCAAACATTCCACCCCCTTTGCCCTGTACAGTTAGAACACTGCTGCTAGAACTACAACTATTAAACCCAAACCCTCAGAATGAGAAATTATGTATTGGTAGCATGTGGGATATCTTTTCAATTCATTTGATGTCTGTATAAGATTCTTTTTTACTTCGACTGCTTTAATATACTTTATGCATATAGCATAACAAAAATTGCATGGCCTTTAATTACAACTTCTACCACTAAGGGCTAATGGGCCATGCTAACTAGCTAAACAAACTAAAACTTCTCCCCTTTATATAAATACTTCCGTTAAGAATGTATTGTTCAAAATTCTCCCCAAAAGTCCACAATTACTATTAAGGGCTGTTTATTTTTGAGATCTTATAGCCTGGTTGTTAACTAAATGCTAAAGCTTTTGTTTAGGTGTGCTAAAGTGCTGAAACAATGCGTGAAAGCTGACAACAGTGCATAAATACTATGGATTGCTGGCTTTATAGCACTCAGTTCAGTCTGTTTTGTAAACCAGATAAGGATTCAATAGAACTCCCTATGCTAACTGGCATGTATGCTAACTAACATTTCAAATGCTAAATCAACAGTTGCAGAGCACTTGACTACATTGTTGGTCACTGTTTATGTAAATGACGTTCATTTTCATGTGTGAATGTCAGATCGTCCTACTTGACAATTGGAGGTTGTTTAGAGCTGTTAAATAACATGTTTAAATGCTTAAATGTTTAAAAGTTGTTAGCATGAGCGGGCTCCACGTACCTATTTACATGAGTTATGTTCTGAATTACTTTGCATATGTGGAAAATTGGTGCTCATTGGACATTACTTAACACCATACAGCTTAACAGTTATTTATAAAGTGTAATATTTGCTATGTTAGCAAATATTTAGGGGCAGTCTGTCAGAACAGGTTAAACTTCATTGCTATGGTTGGAGTGCATACACTTCCTTTGCATAGGCTTGCATTTACATTGAAATCATCAATAAAGCTGAAGTTATTTACGGCTTATGTAAATTATAACTGGAGCATAATTATAGTGGGCCCCTCCTGAAAGTGTGGAGAGCTTAAATAATGAAGAATTACGGTCCTCTGTCCCCTTTTTTCTCTGTGCAGTAGTGTGGTTTGAGTCTCATGTCTGAAAATGATGGGGTGTAACATTCTCTCTCTCTCTCTCTCTCTCTCTCTCTCTCTCTCTCTCTCTCTCTCTCTCTCTCTCTCTCTCTCTGGAACATCTAGTGCCAGCGTGTCCTCGATTCACCTGTCTGCCGTACTGCAGCACTCTTAAAGGAACACCGCCCCTCTCTCTCTCTCTAGCGTTTTCAAAATGTAGTCACGCTCTCTTACTACAGTCAGACAGTCACGCTCTGCTTCCTGCTGCCTACTACTGCAAAACTGGCAATAGCTCGAGTTCAAGTGATGCTACTTCTGTCATATGAAGCATTTGCCCTGTAGTTGTCCTCTACTCATTAGAGTCAATATTGTCAATTTTTTATTTATTTAGGAAAATATGAATTTAGGTGAGTAATACAAATAGTGATACAAAATAAAAAAAATTAGGCAAGTATAAAAGATTAAATAGTACATTTATAAAATCGATTTGAGACCACAGTGAAAAACTGATATTCAAAATAATCAAAATTAAACCTGGAAAGTTTAAGGGTTTGGATTTAGAAAATGGGAGGAGGAGGGGGTAATAAAATAAAAAAATAAATTATATAAATATATATATATGAAGAGAGAGAGAGAGAGTTTATTTGGTCAAATAATTAAAATGTCATGTTTTTTTATCTGACATGCATAACCTAATATGACTGTCACTGTCTATGAGATAATTTATTCCTAGTTAAACATAATGAGATTATGTTGAGTAAGATGTTAAATATACATGACTGAAATCAATATGCGTCTTGCTCTGTGTCTCGCTCTTTAAATATCATTCTAATTTAAATGGGCGTAGTGGAGATACATGACCTCTGATCTCTTTGTCTTTCTTGTCCCCTGTCCTTCAGGGCTCAATGGGATGTCTGCAGACTTGTGACTGGCTAGAGGAAGAGTGCAGCCCTCAGTTTTCTCTCTCTCTCACTCTCTCTCTCTCTGTGTGTGTGTGTGTGTGTGTGTGTGTGTGTGTGTGTGTGTGTGTGTGTGTGTGTGTGTGTGTGTGTGTGTGTGTGTGTGTGTGTGTGTGTGTGTGTGTGAGAGAGAGAGAGAGAGAGAGAGAGAGAGAGAGAGAGAGAGAGAGATGGGGCCGTGGAGAGAGTTAACAGAGCGTCTGTGTGGCGCTGCCGGAGCTGCAATCCCCATCACCACAACGAACCCACTGACCTGCACACGCAGCCACGCCTTTCTCACAAACCACACAGACACGCACGCAGACAACAGAGACTAGAGCACCCTGCTGGACACACATGGACATTTCACTTTGTTCTATTTTTTATTCATCCCTTTATTTAATTATTATGGATCATTTAAAAATATTATATCATGCTTATATCATGCTTATATCAAGCATGCTTAAAGTCACCATGAAATCAAAATTGACCATTCTTATATGGAATATTGCCATATTTATTATAAATTATTTTATTTTTCCTCCCATATCATATTTTTCTCTAACACCATTTACCCCTTAGCAGCTCGCTCTGTATTATGTTCCTCCATTTAAAAAAAAAAAAAAAAAATTACTCCGCAAGAATTGTTTTGCCAATCAGAAGCCTGGAAAAAAGGTTACTGCCGGTTCTGGTTTTGACCAAGCGGCAACCTCCCCCAGTTTCTCTTGAAGAAGCAGAAGCAACTTAACAGAAGCGACAGAAGCGACCTAAACTGTAACTCATCGACTGGCCGCTAGAGACAGGCTCCAGAAGGGCGCAGAACCTCATTGAGCCCCATGCTAAAATGCCCAACTTTACAACAGAAAAACAGAAAAACATGTTTACAGCCTGGTACCAATTGTAGTTTTGGTCTGTATAGATAATTTTGACCTTCAGGACAACTGTAAAGGGGTGTTTTTTTTATAACTCATTCGTTGACATCATATAAAGCCTCACGTTTTTGCATAATTAAGGGCGTGGCCACTTTGAATGGCAGGTGCCGTTGGTCTGCTGTCTGTAAGTCATCATGTCACCTCAGCTCTAGCCACCTTTTTGCCCATTTTCTGTTATCAGGGAGTGACATGCGCTGACAAAATGGCAACGGCCAGCTCGACCCTACTTTACACTTCAAAACTGCACTTCAGAATCCTATGGGTCACGTCACGGACACTATGTCTATATTTTTTACAGTCTATGGTTTTGACGTAAGCCAAAATCACTGTCCACAAGACAAAAGCAAGTTTCTAAAAATCTTCACCATGGCAGAAGTTCTCAAAAAAGTTTGGTTTCAGTGTCCGGATACTGCGGTGGCTTTTTCCAAACGACCAAACTGCAGAAAAAAAGCTGTGCTTTTCTAAATGCTCGTGGTCGTGTAGACAGGGCCTCAGGTATATGTCACCATAGGAAAGACTATTCTTGCAAATAGTTTCATGTCGACTAAAAAATTTTGGCTACTCTAATATTCTGATATATCTGTCTGAATATCGGACATATACAGTTCTGCTCATATTTTATATGCACCTAGCAGAATTCTCTTCTATCTTATTTTTTAATACAAGGGATCATAAAAATGCATTTTGTGTTTTATTTGATGATGAAGCTCTTTGACAGATAATTAGTAGTAACGCAAGGAAGAAAGTTCCTCACAGTATATATATATATATATATATATATATATATATATATATATATATATATACATACACACATAATAAATATTATTATATATGTATAATAATGGGGAGAATTAATTAAAAATTAATACTATAAATACAAAATATATATTGTTGTTTATTTATTTGTAATATATGATTATTATTATTATTATTATTATTATTATTATTATTATTATTATTATTATTATTATTATTATTATTATTATTATACAAACTCTGCAAGAGGGTTTGAACACGTATAAGGCAACTTTATATTACAATAATGATGGTTAATCATCTTTTTCGGCATTTGTTTTCCACATCTGTGCTCTCCTTCGCTGCACAGCTCCTTTGAATGTTATCCAAGTTTAGTTGGTACTTGCATCACCTTCTTGTTTACTTTTTACTCTCTCTCTCTCTCTCTCTCTCTCTCTCTCTCTCTCTCTCTCTCTCTCTCTCTCTCTCTCTCTCTCTCTCTCTCTCTCTCTCTCTCTCTCTCTCTCTCTCCCCCTCTCTCTCAGAAACCACAGTTGCAGTGGAAAAGCGCAGAAAACATAGAGACTCTGTGCCTGAACAGGGCTTCTTTTCTTCAAGAAACACAAACTGTTTTCTTAGCCTCAAAGGTCCAGAACAATTTGGGTCTTAGTGGACAACAAAATCTCTATTACCCCGTTTCCCCCGTCCGTCCAGCTCTGACTCACCCACATGCATTCACACTTGCATGGAGTAATTCAGGCTTGTCTATCCATCTCAAGGAAAACTTTAGCGTTTTCCAGTCGGCGGACAAAAGCCTCAGTGTGCACGCTCGTACAATGAATGTTGACTCTCGCGAGCGCCTTCGTTTTTGCCTTGGAAAAATCATGCTCGTCCATGTGCGCGGCTAAAAGTGAAAGATAAGTTCCACTGCAAACCACACAGCCATGGAAAATAAATAGTCGCACAGGCTAGCTCATACATAAAGCCAGAATGCAGCTTTGGCACGGGCCTAGTGCTAACATAGCTAATGAATCTAACCCTGCTGGGCACCCGCTCGGTTAATGTAATTACTTTGCAGAGTTCATCGAATTAGAATCAAATTTCACTCAGATGCAGGATGGCCTGTCTCTCAGCCTATATGACCAGTGAGAGAGCGAGTCAAGCTGTCTGACATTGTACCAAGAGGTGGTGCAATTAGCAGGATTAGAGCAAATGTGCTTGACAGACTTTCATGGATTGAACTGAAAGGTCGGGTACAATAAAGCTGGAATGGGACATGGGGAGACGGCTGACAAGATTTGATGTGTCATGTTGTTGTCGTAGCGCATCATTAAAACCAATCAGAACCCGATAGAACGAGTGTGCACCTGTATATGCCGTCTTTGTACTGTCACGTACAGAATGCATAAGCAAAAACATCCTGATGTGCACCCACTTTTCTTACCAATTATGTTTGTACGCACTAATTGAAACTCTTTGTGACTTTTCAAGGCTAGAGAAAATCCAAAATATGAAACTTTGTAACTCATCGTCAACATATTAGTCAACTCATGCAGTTTATTAAGAAGCATCTGCTGTTTTCTTCTAATTAATGTATAACAGACTTTCAGTTTTCACCAAGTGGACAATTTACCCATGTTATCGTTGCAAGCAGAATGTGACAGTTGGTCGGTGTGGTATTTGCCCCACTTCACCGGATTGGACGGCTTGGTTAAAAGTGACAGTGATGAGCGCCACGTTTTACCCAAAGCTGAACATTCTTCATTTCTCAGAGACCGGTAAAAAAACTCTCATGCTTTTTCATTAAAAACAATTGGAAAAATACGCCAGTCTCAGGAAAAAACGCAACCACTCCGAACAACCAAGAAACCACAGAGCAACACCCTGGAAACTGATGAGAACATCAAAGCACCTAGATTTTAATGCCCTGGTAACCACATAGCAACACCTTGGCAATGACTCAGAAAACCCTAGCAACTGAATCTCAGTGCCCTACCAACCACCCAGAGCACCCAAACAACCAGATAGCAATGCTCTAGCAGCCACTCACAACACCCCAGCAACCACATAGCAACATCCTAGCAACCATCCAGAACACTTTAGTCTTGTGTGTGTTATTGACGCTCTATTCTTGTTTTTGGGTTGACTTTTAACTTATTTCTGTCAACGGTCAACAGAAGAAAATTAGCCCTTTTGGGGGCTAAAACCAGCCCCTGTAAACAAATAAACTTAACTTAAACTTAAGACTTAGCAACAGTATACAACCTGGCAACCCCAAAATCACTATAGCAGCCACAGCAATGCCCAAGCAACCAAATATCAATGTCCTGACAATGACTCACCCTGTGTCTCATTCAGCTCCCTAGTTCACTAGTCAGGGCACTGATTAGGACATAAGTCAATGGATGACTCCCTGATTAGTGCCCTGACAACTGAACTAGGGAGCAGATTGAGACGCACCCTCAGAACACACTAGCAACCACACAGCAACACTCTGACAGCCACTAGAACACCCAGAATACTGCTGCATAGCAATGCCTTGGCAAATGTATATCAATGATCAGTGACCTCACAACCACATAGCAATACCCTGGAAGCAACTCAGAAAATCCAAGCAACCCTGCATGAAGCACATACTTGAAACGTTTTTGAATTTCACTCTCAAAAGTTGAAATGAATAATGTAAAAACATTTGACTACTTCTGCCACAATACCATGGTTACAGTTAGCATTGCTACATTAAATCCATGCTAAAAGTGCGTGATTTGTGGACTGAAAAGTCTTCTATATCTTGTTTGTTCATTGCAAAGTGTTTCTCCTGGTTTCCATGTCAGCGCTGTTTGATCTGATTATATATGGTTTATAACAGAATTCTTTGCCGAATGGGAATGCTTCCCACTAGATCTTGCAGCAATGTTATTAGCTCTGCAGCGAATTCAAGCGCGTTCTCACTGGATCTCCCAGATCTTCTAGTAAGGTTTTGCATGATCGAGATCAGCCCGAAACTTCATCCGAAAGGGAATGTGATGACATTTACATTGCTCTGCAAAATTTAGTGGGTGAATTCCGGTAATTCCAACAGGAATATGCACGTTTTGAAAAAGTTTCCCACAGAGGGATGTTGCTCTATTCAAGCTGGTCATGTGAATTCACCTCACTTAAAGACAGAAAGCAGCTTCAGTTGAAAATGAGTTCTGTGTGAGCAAGGCTTCATACATTGCTACACTATTGACAATAGACTCAATAGAGAATCTGTGTTACGGACCCCCAATCTGTCCGGGTCCATACTGTAGCCTAGAAATCTAGACGCACACTAGCGGCAGCAAATCTAATCTGCCGCGAGTGTCGTCCAGCAAATCTCAATACACTTCTGAGCTGTAAACGCCAAACTCTGGTCGGGCCAATTACATCAGTGGGAGTCAGTGGGCGGGGCTTAACATAATGACGGCCGAGTTGCGCTTGCATGCTTCTAGTAAACACAGAAGCTGGCGAAGCGGTCGTTCGAATCGGCTTTGGCCTTGACTCAGGAAGACTTGGAGTTAAGCTTTTCTCTGAGAAAAGAACAAAGAACGGCACTGAAGTCATTCTTAAGAAGGGAAGATGTGTTCTGAGTTTTGCTGACCAGATACGGGGAAAGTTTAATCTTTAAAAGAGCTTTGCTTCACCTTTGTTGCTCTGGTTGGTTGTAGCGATATCCAATTGCGTGCACGCCGTGCAGAGGGAGTTTGAAAGACAACCGTTTATCCCGCCCCTCGGATTGAGCCCTGTCAATGGTGAGTTTCCAGACCAAACATCTTGATGTGGGTCTGACTTGTCAGGCTCATGCCACTGTAAGCACCACAAACATTTTATAGTAGAGATGGCCTATTTGCAATCTGTGCAAGTGTTTAAGAACATATATTATAATGCATACTTCATAGCACAGAATACTTCACAACATGTCTCACATCAAGTTTGGCTGAGTGGAGCTGAAATGGAGTCTGATAAAACATTCATTTGCAGCAGTCAGATCTGTGCTGTGTGAAAGTGTGAATGCATGTGATATCCTCAGGCTGGAGCTTCATTTGCCCTGATGCCAGTGCGCAAGTCGGGTACACAGTGTTCCCTGTCTTCAAAGCAGATGCGTGGAGGGGGCGAAGTGCTTTGCTGTGAGCCGCTGACATTGTGCAAGACTGGAGGTTATATGTGTGTGTGTGTGTGAGTGTGTGTTTGAATGTATATGCTTGCCTGTGTGTTTAAAGTTGCTGCAAGTGCACTTATTCTCACGGTTTGTTCTGTGGCAAACTGTTATTTAAACCATCTGTCAACCTTTGCCCGCATCCCTTGGATTCTGGTATACCGAGTTCCCATTGTGACATTTAAACTAAAGCAGCGGCTGTTATACCGTAGGTGAAGCGACAGCCTCACGCACATGTGGCCGTCCAGCAGGTGGTTTGGGAAAATGTTGTGCAACCTCATTAATTCAGGGCTTCAAAGAGCAGCGAGAGCTATTAACACACAGCGATAGCTACCGATTGGCTCTCCTGAGGCACTTCCCACCTCAGAACTCATTTCTAAAAAGGGACACGCACTAGAGCACTTGTGGCGGTCTCCATGGCAACAGCTGGCTCAAGTGTGACAATGCTCAGTCGGAATTCCGGATGGATGGTACAGGTTGTTCCCACGCTACATGCCGAGGAATGCCTCTTTCACAAACATGCTGTGGGTGGCATTCGGCAAGAGAGGAAATCCATTGTTCAAAATGGAAAATTGCAAGTTCAACCCTTGTTGATGTTTGCATAACGGCCACTGTATCAAAATATCACACATTTTCTATGTATTGAATCACTTGTTTTTTATGCTTATTAGAATACTGCACCAGGGACAGCACAAGGGAGACGAGATACACACAGTGTCCACACTAGTGCGACACAGCGACCGTTGTAAATCCATTTGACCTTTGTATCAGAAGTAGCATTTGACATATGCCAGAAATATAACGGAACATCCGTGTCTGGTGTAGAAATGATGTGTAGAAAAGAGCTCTTATTTTTTTTGATAGCAACCTTGAATGTTTGGATAAAGGTTGAAGGCATGTAAAGGTTCAAATCAAGGTTGTTAGCATCATTGTTGTCAGATTTAGATTTTTTCTACTGATTTGAAATATGCGGTTTATGTAGTAGCATAGATAATGCCTTCCTATGGATGTTACCAAGATGGCCACAGAGTGTAGGCCTAAACTTAAAGGGTTGTGGAATGCATTGTTAGCTTAGCAGCATGCTAATTGCAAGTTTCTCAAATAAACTTATACTTTGCATTTGTTGAATAGATGCCTACAGTGTTACTTATCAGTCACGTATGAGGTTCAGTTAGCATGCTAATTTAAGGGTCTATTCACACTTGGTATTCACACTTGGCCAAAAAAAGAAAATGATACATTCAGCCCTGGTTCGCTTAGCATTCACACTGTCATTTTAAAGGCCGACATACAAAACAAAAACAGCATTTACAACATATATTTTGTGACAGAAATGATCGAACATCCAACACAATGCTGTGTGCTAGGCTAAATACGGTTGTTGTGTCCGCATAGCCTGCATATTATGGTATTCTAACCAGCTGAGAGCCTGTGAAGAGATTATAAAATGTGTAAAAGAGTCAAAACAGCGGCACAAATTCCTCTGTCGCACACAAACTAAGATCTGCTGTGAGTATAAAATGGATGCCTGTAGCGAACTGTAACAGGCAACATCACGACTACGTCTACGACTGGAAAACTAGGTTTTGCCTGAGCATTCTGTCCTTTTTAGGGTTGCATCTTGTGACATCATGTCGTTTTTGGTTCGTTTGGATGTCTTTGGTCCGTGTTGCATTCATATTTCAGTTGAATCGGAGTTCACTGGGAAGTGGGCCGAGCTTTTCAGGCATCTCAGTCCGCTTGTTTGGTACACACCAAGGTTCGGATGGCAGCATTCACACTTAGTCAGATGAAAAACATTCTAAAAGGCAGCTACCTATACAGACAGTCATGCAGCTCACTTGGTTTTGGAACAAAGCCAGTCTCCATCCATCATTCTCTCTCAAATCATACTTTCTTCTTCTTCAAGCATAACAAACAACTGAGTAACCGGACCTGGACATTCTCTCCACAAGCTCTTCAGCAGGTTGTGTGACATTTAGCTCTGATCTGGGGTCATGGATCCCCTCTCGGCCCTAAAAAGGCAATGATTGGCCTATCTCTGCCTCACACACAAACAGACCAATCAAGCTGAACAGCTGACCAAGTATAGAGACAAGGGCGCCCACCCACTGCCAGCGGCAACAGATGTGACTTCACAAGCTCTGCAAATTATACAGGGCTCTTTTAGCTGGCTGTAGAGAAGCGTGTTCATATACATACGTTCAGTGAAATGTCCCTGAAAGGCAGGCAGCAGTGAGTCACAAACAGCTGGGCTCTCATCTACGCTAATGTTTGCTTTAAACTAAGTCTTAACCACAGCAAAAGGATCAGTTCATATCTGGTAAATCAGTCTCAGCCAAAAAAGTTGGGACACTGTACAAATTGTGAATAAAAACAGAATGCAATGATGTGGAAGGTTCATATTTTAATATTTTATTCAGAATACAACATAGGTGACTGTCAAACTAAGATAAACTGAGAAAATGTTTTTTATTTTAAGGGGAAAATAAGTTACATTTCTGGTATCAACATATCTCAAAACGTTGGGACAAGGCCATGTTTACCACTGTGTGACATCCCCTCTTCTTTTTATAACAGTCTGCAAAAGTCTGGGGACTGAGGAAGTTGAAGTTGCTCAAGTTTAGTAACAGGAATTCTGTCCCATTCTTGTCTAATACAGGCCTAGGTCTAAACTGTCTTCTTCAAAGATAAACTGTCTTAGGTCTTCTTTGTCACATCTTCCTCTTTACGATGCGCCAAATGTTTTCTATGGGTGAAAGATATGGACTGCAGGCTGGCCATTTCAGTTCCCGGATCCTTCTTCTAAGCAGCCATAATGTTGTAATTGATGCAGCATGGGGTCTGGCATTGTCATGTTGGAAAAAGCGAGGTCTTCCCTGAAAGAGACGATGTCTGGATGAAAGCATATGTTGTTCTAGAACTTACTTTCAGCATTGATGGTGCCTTTCCAGATGTGTAAGCTGCCCATGCCTTTCACACTCACTCAACCCCATACCATCAGAGATGCAGCCTTCTGAATTGAGCACTGATAACAACTTGGGTTGTCCTTGTCCTCTTAAGTCCGGATATAATGGCTGACCACAGACAAGTTTTCCACTTTGCCACAGTCCATTTTAATTGAGCCTTGGCCCAGAGAAAACACCTGCGCTTCTGGATCATGTTTAGATATGGCTTCTTTTTTGACCTATAGAGTTTTAGCGGTGGATTGTGTTCACCGACAATGTTTTCTGGAAGTATTCCTGAGCCCATGTTGTCATTTCCATTACAGTACCATTCCTGTATGTGATGCAGTGCCGTCTAAGGGCCCGAAGATCACGGGCATCCAGTATGGTTTTCCGGCCTTGACCCTTATGCACAGAGACTGTTCCAGATTCCCTGAATCTTTGGATGATATAATGCGTTGTAGATGATGACAACTTAAAAAAATTCTGAGAAACTCCTTTCTGATATTGCACCACTATTTTTCACAGCAGCATTGGTTTATTCCAGTAAACCAGTGAAAAAAAATAACTGTATCATGTCTTGAATGTTTTATTGCATATTAATGGTGTATTGCTATATTTATTCTGATAAAAGACACCAGTAGATATTTTACAGCGACTTCAAATATGGCTCATCCAATCAATATTTAGAAATGAATCAACAGAAGTGAAACAATAAAATCTATCACTGCATAATGTGCTATCATCGCATGTCCTCAGAGAAGGAGAATCAGTTTAAAGACTCAGTGAATTACATCAAATCAATCACAGTATGTTTCAGCTGTGACAGAGAACCATGGGGAGACCCTTTTTTCATGCCCTGCTGGATATAACACAAGTGTACGTGCCAGAGGTTTTGTTGGCATGTTGCAATCAAAAAATATTGCCCTGGCCCCACCTGCCTTTTGTAATGATGAAGATGGCACGGACTCTTTTCTGAGGAACAACAGAAGCTATTTACAAATCTGACAGATGCTTACTCATGGCTGATAGTTTGGTGGGGGTGTTATAGAACACAAATAGAATGTATTCACCAGGTGCATCATGTTCTGACTGCTAAAACAAGACTGATGAGGACAGTTCTTAAACACACGAGAACAAATACACACAGGCTCAAATCGGCTTCTTACTGCGGCAAAAAAAACATGGAAAATGATTGAAACTATAGTATATTTATGTGAGTGTAGTTAATGCTGTCCAATTTTGTAAATACACTACAAAATTCAAACCAAAATGTATTCAGACACCTTTAACATTTTCTCAAATGATCATAGTTTACTCGCTAGTTTAGAAAATGGTAATATGACAAGAACTCGGAGTTAAACTGTGTTAGAACAAATTCATCTTGATAATGTCAGATAACTTTGATAGAAAGGTATGTAATGGATTACAATCAAACTATCAGCTGTTCATTTTCAGCACACAATTAGATAATACCAGTTTAGATCAATCAATGGCCAAGCAATGCTTCATTTTGTTCAGTCTGTGGTGTAAAAGTTCACATTAGCAATGAAGCAAAACATGGTCAAGTCAAAGTGCCTGAATAATTTTGGTCCCAAATGTTTTATCATTTTTACTGGTAGTCTGCACCCACTAGAAAAAAATTATATCTGGTGTCTGAATAATTTTAGTTTTGGCTGTCCGTATATTAATTTATTTACACATAATGCACTAATAGTGAGCAGGGAATGAGTCCATATTTTTCATAAAAGGGGTCAGTTTGTCCTGGCATGAGTCCTTTTCAGCTATCATAGGTAAATATTTACTTTTGAAAGATCACATATGAGCCCCACGGTGAGGAATCCTTCTCGAATCGCGGTGTTTTCCCATATTATCAGTTTCCTCTCGTCTTGCAGTTTTCAATGGAAAGAATTTGATAACGTGAGTGAGGCTTGTTGGAAAATATGAGAATGTAGATAAGTGTGGGATTTTACATAATGAATATTTGTTCAGTGTTACCCAGTAATGTTCTGTTACTTGAGAAGGCCTGGTTGTTCTAAACTTGACCTTGGCTGAATTTGAGGCGTGAAAATATGAATAGTCCAAAACACTGCAGAGGTGGGAATTCAAAGAAATATTCACCTATACATTTGAGAAAAATTATATATTCTGAATAGGTACTTTTTTATTTATGTACTATTATTTATTTATTTTTAATCTCATTTAATAGGTTTCATATTTTGCAGGTGTTATTATTGACATTTGAAGACGATGTGATTTTGTCCGTCACTTTTCACAATAAAAAATGTTTTGTTTCCAATATGCTTTTGTATAATTTTCTATATATAGTATTTATAATTATATATAAAAAATATTTAATTAAAAAAATATAATAATTATAATACTGTATATAATGATTATATATTTCTTAATTAAATAAATATTTTTATATAATTATTAATACTATTTATAGAAAATTATACAAACGCATATTGAAAACAATATATATATATAGATTGTGTGTCAAACTGGCAAACTGCTGAAATCACGTGACATTGGTGATACGAATCATGATTCAATACGCTGATTCACGACCGTGAACGTGTTCTGAGGATGAACGGAGGTCTTACGGGTGTGGAACGACATTGGGGTGAGTCATTAATGAAAGAAATTTCATTTTGGCGTGAAATAACCCTTTAACTATTTCAGTGCTTTATCAATAATAATTTCAGCATTAAAGCTGACTGAATGTTGGGGCCTGAGCTTAAAGGGATAGTTCACCCAAAAATGAAAATGTAATGTTTACCTGCTTACCCCCAGAGCATCCAAGATGTAGGTGTGTTTGTTTCTTCAGTAGAACACATGTCAATGGGGTGTATTTTTATGAGAGTAAAACACACATAGACATTCGAATCCATATTAAACCTTGTGGCTCATGGCGACACATTGATGTCTTAAGACAGGAAATGATAGGTTTCTGCGAGAAACCCAACAGTATTTATGGTACTTTTTTTTACCTCATATCAGACGAATCTCATCCAGTATTCCCAGTGCCATTTCTAGGCATAGGCAAACTAAGCGGTCGCCTAGGGCGCCAACAGCTGGGGGGCACCAGTGAGACCCCGCCCCAACAAAATTTTAGTTATTTCATATATATTTTATTATTAATATTTCGTACTTTTGCTATTTCGAGGCATTATGATTAGTTGCGATTATTGGAGTGAAGTCGCCATGGTGATAATGGCACTGCTGTAATGAAATGAGATCATGTAGAGGGCGGCAGGGAACGTCGTCATCCATGCTTTAGTTTCATCATCATGAAAATGTCAAAGCCATCAGGGGCTCGGTATCGTAAAAAGAAAAAAGAGGAAATATAAAAAAGAAAGCAAAATATACAGGTATGTAAGCCTACTTATTGGTTACTTGTTCACTACTAAGCTGGTCCCTCTATCATTACGTTGAGCAAAACATTACACTGGATATTAGTACTGGACGGACCACACGCCATGCTCATTTATTTCAGGTGCAGAACATTATAGCATAGTTCATTTGAATAAAAAAACATTACATCAGAGATAGCTGTTTAGTGTAAATTGATCAAGTAATACTGTCATAACCATAGGCGTCACTAGGCACTTTTTTATGAACTTATGCCTCAGCCCCCCCCTAAAAAAATATGTGATTAACCTTTAAAAAATATGAAACTGGCGCGAGGCTTCGGCTACGGCTTCGTCCCGTCTTTTAGTCTTTGTGTCACTTTGTTCTTCAATCCGTAGCGGCGCCGAGTAACATGATTTTTAAGCTATTATTATCTAATTTTTTGGCCTTCAGATCATCTTAAAATACACATATGTAGATCATAGAAATCAAAAGTTTTTTATTTATTTACTGAAGGTTACAAATGGAATTATATTATTTTACAATATATACACATTCATTATTAATCGTATGCCTAATCTAATGAAAATGGCTTTGTTAATATTTCTTGTTTGTTAATTAGGTCTACATTATGAATCACATAGGGTTTATTTTCAGTTAAAAATTTTGAAATTAGACAAAGGTTTATTCATTTGTCTGGACTTAAAGGACAACTCCGGTGAAAAATGAACCTAGGGGTAATTAAAGGGGTGGTAAAACATTCTTTCGAAGCCTGGATTGTGTTTGCGGGGTGCACTGTAATGTGCTCATGCTTCGTTTTTGAAAAATTGCATTATTTTTCATACATTTGACCTTTATTGTACACTGCTCTGTCTCCTTGTAAAAACGGTCTGGTTTCCTGGTTCTATGAAGTCAGTCCCTCAAAAATACGCAATGGGCTCAGATTGGTTAGCTGGCCCAGCTGTGTTCTGATTCTCTAACCGCCTAGCACACTCCAGCCTACTCTTCTCCACAGCAATTAAAAAATAGCCTCGCCCCCCATATTTAATATTCTCGGAAGAGGGGTTTATGCAAATATTGGAGCTGCTGATGTCAGCAAGTCTGGAGGAAAAGGCTGTAGTTCCCTACCGGCCGTTTGCTGTAGTCCTTAGAAATTGATTTCTTTAAAACCAAATCACCCTTTGCTTTAAACTTTGAGCGTTGTAACTTTGCAGATGTTGTTTATGCTCAAACAGCAACATTACACACTAGCAAAAGTTAGAAATTCAGGAAATCATGTTTTACCACCCCTTTAAAACATGGTTACCAAGTAGATCGTTCTCTGGGATTGCATTTCATGAAAATTGAATGTAAAGAGTTTTATCTCTAAAAACAGATTTGCTTATAACGCTAGTCTATGGGGCACAGAATAAAGCCGGGTGCACACTGTGCGATTTTGCCCATGATTTGGCCATCTGAGACAAATTTAGCAAATCCTAAAAGATTCCTCTGATCCAAGGCTAAAATCTGACGTCTTTGGTCGTTAGTTTGACATGTTCACTAGCAGGTGATTAAAGCCCCACTTGGCTACTTTTGCTCTCGGGGTCCCCCTACAGTTTGGAAAAAATAATGTCCTCAACTACTGTCGTAAGATCTGTCATCCTACAACAGGGGATGCCATCGCGCGTGCATTTGCTGACACCCCTGATAGCCCTGAACTAGTGATGCACGGGTCGTCTCATAACCCGCGGACCCCGTATGTCTATTTAATGGTCGCGGGTGCGGGGCGGGTTGTAAAAATATATACAGTGGTGCGGTGCAGGCCAAATAACTTCATAAAAGTGGCGCCGCGGGTTGGTGCAGCACTAACAGTTACATTGGAGGAGAAGTTCGCGTGTCGGCGCGTGTGAAAGGTCTTCATCCCAGGTAACGTTACAGTCAGTGGCATATGTTTCAGCATGTCATATGAATATAATTTCATGGGTTTTATTTTTTTCAAATGCCAAATAATCACAATGTTTACGTTTAAAAGCCAGCGTCATTATAGTAGTCTATTGGTTACCGTTTTACAGAATCTATATGATACTTCAGTTCCATGTTTGAGTGGTAGGTAATCACTGTAAGCATGACAGCATCGGTCGGGCACGCCTCCTTCAGCTCACGCCGACGAGCAAACGCTGGTCACGTGTTGATCCTCGTCCTGCCTTTAATCACATCACTTTTTCGTTTCCTCTTATTGCTTTCCTCCAACAAAACCTTTTCTTTCTTATTTGTCTCTGCTGCTTCGGACATGACTATATTATCCGACGAACAAAGTTGGGCTCGCACGTCCGAATTCAAGGAAGTGTGGGTGTTGGTGGAAGTGACGTATATGCCGTAAAGCAGTCGAATTTTGTAGTTCTTTTTGTTCTCGGGTTACTACCCGAAACCCGAAGTTTAAAAGTACGATTAAAAACCATACAGACCCCGTCAAGCTATGGCAGACGTGTCATTCAACCTATTGTAAGTCGATTTATCATCACAAGAGTCTTAAAAAATATATTATGAAGGTTGAAAAGTTACCTGGTGCTGCTTTAATGACTGCTGCGATCAAATTTTACCTCAGACGAAATTCTTGCAGTGTCAGAAGATTTGCCACAAATGTGACTTCTCCTACGACAGCAGTCAAATATCTCGGTTTTTCAAGACAAACTATGACCAAAACGAGAGCTAGAGATTTCTTTGTAGCCACCATTTCAGTCCATGCAGCTCACTGTCACCAAACGCGTCATTCATTGACGATATAAAACTCTGGGCGAGTTTTCTTGCGTGCGTCCATTTTAGCGCACCTCGACTATCGCACAGTCTTACATTAATGACAACTGAGATCTTACAGTGTGACATGGCTTACATCGGGGATCATGTTCGTACAGTCTGACAAGGAACATTCACAAAGGATTTAGAAAAATCGCACAGTGTGCAGGACCCTTAAGTCAAATTAAATCGCTAGATAATACCATTAACAAGGCTCAAAATAGCCTCACATTAACACAGTAGCATAATGGCGGTCCCTACATGCAAACCGAAGCATTGAGAATTTTGTAAGTGTACAAACAATTTAATAAGAAGAGACTTTATTAAGACAGTCCATTACGCGTATACAAACAGAAGCCATAACTGGAAAAAAGTCTCGATGAGTTGAGCCACGAACGCTGTGCTAAGTGATGAACTGTGACTTGGAATCTCATATGGTCCATTGTTTCCAGAAGAAAGCACCGAACACAGCAGAGTAAAATAATTTAATAAATAAAAAAAACTTATTTAAAACTTAAATAAATAAAAAATGTAATTAGATTTCATAAGTTTAAAGGTGCACTATGCAACTTTCCGTTCACTGGAGGGCGCCTATGCAAAACAAATGCGTAGTTTGATGATGCAAAGTGTGAGCGCAGCATCTTGGGAGATGTGGTCTTCTCATCACAGCCGGTGGAAAATAGGACTCGGGCAGAAATCACGTTCATGCATGCGGTTATTAACGTTACTGTAGTCTAAAGCAGAGCAGGACCGAGTGTTGTGGAGCTGAGCACAGCTGCAGGAGCAATTGTTAAACAAATACCCGCCTCGCGAATACCGGGACTTTTATTATGACGGGACGGGACACAGTCGCAGGGCGCCTGCACAGATCCGCTCTTCCGGCTATGATTTTGAGGTAATGCAGCTCTGTTTATCATAGATAAACAGATACATTTAAGTGTGTTTAAAACAATGTTATGACGTTACTCCGTACGTTCACTTGTTCACACTGCTAAGAGTAAAGCGCTCCTGCCAAATAAAAGCCGAAACAGAGGGTAGCGCAGATATGACGCAATTGACAGGCGACTCACTCAAATGCAATGCTGCAACGTCCCTGTCCTTAGTTAAAATAGCAATTTTCTCACAATTTACAAATAGTTGGAAACATCTAGGATATTGTACTCAACTGAACAAAATATATAACACCGGCCTAGTGGTTTTTGGATATTTTACTGCAAAAATACTACATAGTGCACCTTTAATTTCTATCGACCAGCTCACTTAACACAGTGTTCGTGGCTCGACTCGTCGAGATTGTTTTCCAAGACGAGCGTTAAAAGTAGGGCCGGGAATCGATTAAAAAAATTAATCTAATTAATTAGAGGCATTGTATAATTATAGTATAATTGCATATAAATATTTAACCTGTATTTTTAGTATACCATTGAATAATGACTGAATACATAAGCTTAATTAACAAAATATTGTTTACTTATTTCAGTCCAGCAGACCAGTGCGATGTTTGCCATTAAGTGTAGCAATAGCATATTTGTGATATTTGAGGCTCGATGTGCTGCGGTGATACGCAAATTCCTTGTTGTATTGCTTGCACACAACCATGCTCTTGTCGACGCTTCAGTCCTTTTCGTTTTTTAAAACAAAATTTCCCATCTACGGGGCCAAACAAAGCGGTCTCATCAGCTTCTTCATTCATGTTTACTCATGGTTTGTTGTTGTCGTGACTCGAGATTTCTAGGCTAGTTGAGTTGCGCTGCTAAAATTCGCACTCAGCCTCAGCAGTTTCTGTGAACAAAGCCCGCCTACTCTGATTTGATTGGTTTTCTCAAATATTTTGACATTGACGAGCGGTGACAGACCGGTGAGGCTCATATTTACGCACACATCTCTGCTTCTGACATGCGCTCTGCTCTGCGCCGCTGTATAATGAAGAACACAGACTAAAAGATGGGACAAAGGCAAAGCTGAAGCTTCCCGCCAGTTTCACATATTTTTTAGGGGAGGCTGAAGCATAAGTTTAGGGGGGCTGAAGCCCCCCCTAAAAAGGGCCTAGTGACGCCCATGATGATTGCACCAGGTTTTTGACCTTCTTTGGCGGAAGTAAGGCCGGGGACACACTGCAAGCGTGCCGTGAGCGTCTCGGCTGCGTGGCGTGTCCGTTTTTATTTCGGCTCCCATGTTAACCGGTTAGAGCTTGCATACTGCCTGCGTCACACGCGGTCCAAGCCGCGCGGAAAACGCGTGCATGTTTCAAATAGAAGAGACACCTATATTTCACGCGACACGCAAGCGTGTTGGAAGCGTTTCTAGGCAAAATAGAATAAGAAAAGTATGCCATTTTGACACGAATACATATTAAAAAATGATATTTTAATGTTTGAAAGTCTGTAGGTTAACATAAATGCAGATATAGGCTTAATTGTAATAATAAAAAAACAACATAATTATCGATTTTGAAATAATAAACCAGTCAATACAGAACAAAATGTTCTGTAGCATATTTTGCCGTCAATACCATAGATATGTATCAATAGGCTACTGCCGACGTTGTCTTTGCTGTATCAATATTTATATTTAACATGAAGTATAGGGCTTCCCTGTACATTAATAGCAGCAGCAGCGCCGCGTCAGACACGCTTCTGGTGTGCAAAGACAGATAAAACGCCAGGCAGCCGCCCCGCGGCTGACACGCACACACCCCGCTTGCAGTGTGTCTCCAGCCTAACGGCATTGGGAATACTAGATGAGATTCTTTTGATATGAGGACAAAAAATAACAAATACTGTTGGGTTTCTCTCAGAAACTGATCGTTTCATGTCTTAAGACATCAATGTATCATCACAAGCTGCCGGGTTTAATATGGATTTGTATGTCTGTGTGTTTTTTACTCTCATAGTGGCTCTAGAAAACACCCCATTGACATACATTATACAAGCAACGGTTGAGTTAAAAATCTTAATTTGTGTTCTACTGAAGAAACACACACACCTACATCTTGGATGCCCAGGGGGAAAGCAGATAAACATCAAATTTCTTTTTTGTGGGAACTATCCCTTTAATAAAAAATAAAAAATCATATTGCATTTCTTTTAGATAGCACTATATTTGTTTATTTTCTAATTAGATTTTTTTAAATCTATTTTCTGACATTGTCGAAATATGAAATATGTCAGTTTTTGTAAGAATATAGTGATGTTAGAAGGTGCTTGAGGGAACCCAGCGTTGATTCATGATCTAAATCTGTGTCCTTATTGCACAAAAAGATCTGACCCTGCTGGAAACAGGATATTCCATGCTGATGTAATGATGATTTTTTCAGAGACATATGGGGCACTGCCATTGATCAGATCTTACATCATTATGACTGTATACAGAAGCCTCATTTCCCTGTAACACTGTTATGAAGTTATGATGTCATAGGTGTGCAATAACACAGCATGAGCGTAATGTGCCCTTTTTAGTGTGTGCTTGCATAAATGTATGTGTGTGTGGACTTACATGTGTTCGGAGGGGGGTGGAAGCAGCTGGGGACATCAAGTTTCTCTCCGGTGAGATAATTAAGCTGTAAGAGTGCTGTCAATCCCCCCTCATCCCTGTTGCTTACTAATTACCCGACTAGGTGTCAATACTCCAGAGCAATGAGTAGAGCTGACATGTGAAAAGAAGAGAAAGCAGAAAAATTGATTAGAGGATTTGCACAAACACTGTGCATTCTGTCTTTTTATTATTTTGTTTATTTTTCAAATATTTTATTTTTGCACTTTTTGAACACATTCAACATTACATAAGTGATATAGTTTTGTAATACCAAATATTCACAATTGTTCAAAAGTTTGGAGTCAGTAAATTTCTTATTTTTTACAGAACAAAATAGCCTTATATTGTATTATGATGACAAATGCATATATATATATATTATATATATTATATCAATATATATATAATATATTATATATATTATATCAACATATATATATATATTATATATATTATATCAAATACATTATGGTTGCCATTAAAATATTACGCTGTTTTCAACAATAATAAATGTGTCTCGAGCATCAAAAGTCACATTTAAATAATTTCTGAATGGTCATGCGACACCGAAGACTGGAGTCTTTGCATCACAGGAATAAATTGCATTTGAAAATATTAAAACAGAAAACAGTTCTTTTAAATTGTAATAATATTTCACAATATTACGGTTTTGCTGTATTTTGAGGGGAAAAAAACCCAACTGCAGTCTTCGTGAGCAGAAGAGACTTCTTTCAAAATTTAAAATCTTACTGATCCCAAACATTCGAAAGGTAGTGTATAATTTAATATAATTATTGTATATACCCCCCAGCTAACATAATAAGTACTATAATGTTAGATTCAACTTTTTAGGCAATAATTGTCCCTTGCAAATGATTCTTAGAGGCTTGTTTAATTTAATGGCATATTATTTTATTTGTTATACTTTGTAAAAATATAGGCCTACTTTGAATTAATAAAATATTTGTAATAATATTTAATATAAACTGATCAGTCATAACATTATGACCAGTGAAGTGAATAACACTGAATCTCTTTACCCAAGGCGGCTAAGGCTCAATGATGCACGTGGTGAGTGAAGACTGGCCCGTGTGGTCCGCAGAATAATGCCACAAAGCAAAATTGTCCAGTAATGGTTTGAGGAGTACAATAATGAGTTTAATGTGTTGACTTGGCCCCCAAATTTTCGAGCATTTGTGGGATGTGCTGAACAAACGAGAACCTTTTCACATTTCTGGGTTTCTCAGAGCGGAAATCATCATAGTTGGGTTAACTTTTATAGCGGTGAATGAGAGAATACATTAAATATATTTTTTATGTCTCCATTTGCTTAAATAGCAAAAGAAAAACGCAACAATAAGGTTTCACTACTTTCAAAAAGAGGAAAAAAATAGAGTGGGATGAATAACGGCAGCGATAAGAGAGAATTATGTTATTTTTACCATCACTCCCATAGACGCTGTATTAGAAACACCCTCACAGCAGCGGTAAGTAGTTTTTTGTAATTTGAGGCAAAAGTAATATAATACAAACTATTAGTGTTATAAATGTACATACATTTAAAAAAAAAATCAAATGCAAAAAACATTCCAGGATTAACCATATTGATGACCGTTAAAACGTGTCATCACAGTCTGTGAAAAGGGTCTAGTCCGATCCATGGAAGCCCAACTCGCAATTTACAGGACTTAAATGATCTTCTGCTAACATCTTGTTGCCAGATACCACAGCACACCCTCAGGGGTCTAGTGGAGTCCATACCTCGACGGGTCAGGGCTGTTTTGGCAGCAAAAGGGGGACCAACACAATATTATCATAATGTTCTGCCTGATCGGTGTATATTAAATCAAATGCTAAATAACATAAAAGGTCATTATTGTCCCTATATTTTCATTTAGTCTCTTATTGTGACATTTTTTACCACCTCTGATTAATTTATGTTTCTGCGCTGTATGAATTCTTGTAGTAAAGGTTGTTTAATATAATTATTTTGAGATATCCTCAAACACCCCCTCCATCTCCCCCCAAAGCCATGCAACTGACTTAAATGACAGTGATGCAGTGTGAGGAGAGTGTCCGATGTGGGGGGTTCAGCAGGGACCATCTGTTCAGACCCCCTTCTATGAACTCCACAGGGGCCTTCCAAGGACATTGGGTGGTGGGGTAATAATAAGTGTGTCCACAGGCCCTCTACAAACAAACATAAGGCACTTGGAAAGTGCATGGAAAAATCGACATGGCCTAATAAATGATATCACAGAAAGCATGAAATATGAGATTTAAAAATAATTAGGGAAGAATGGTCAAATTTAACATGTAACACTTTTCTTCCCAAAGTGGATAAAACATTGCAGCAGGATGATGTCTCTGTTACGCCCATAGACTGGTAACAGGTGTCTATCCCATTGTCCTCTTTGTCCAGAAATGAGACAAAGTCTCAGATTGGCCAGACAATGAGGTGGTGGTGGACTCATGAATATCTGAGAAGTGAGTTTGAATGTGGTCAGTGGGGGGTGATGAAGTGCATTTATTTCAAATCTATTTCCATATGCTTTGGAGTCATTCGTCATTGAGCGTTTACGGATCTATTTATGCATGTGGCACAGTGGGTTTGGTTAAGAGACTTGGTTAACATAGAGTTTAACATATGCAGGACCATAAATCACAGCCAGATAACACTGGGTCAAGATATGCAGACGCCAAAAAGCCTATGTTTTGTCTGAAACATCTTGGAAATGTTTTCATTGGTGTGTCTGTTATGATACAAAAAAAATGAAACTGCAGCCAATTTGACAAGAGCATTATTACATCTTCTCCCATATGGCTTGGAGGCACCACTGAGGAATGTAATTAAACATGTAGCAAACTAATTACCAAATGGAGTAAATTATATGGTAAAGTACACAACAGTTGTCTCAACAAGTCTAGGAACAATTCAATTGTTCAGCGATATCAGCTACCACTAAAACCCCTCGGGGGCCTGTAATTCAAAGAACTTGTGAGGAACACTGTGTTAGGAAAAAACCTGTGTCAAGGGTTGCAAATTCCCGGAATGTATGATCACTGGTGGAAAAGGACCATCATGTACTGACAAGCAGTGACTAGTAATACTAATGATACTGTGTGTATATATGACATGAATGTACAGGGGCTGTTGTGGTTGAGTGAATGTGGCTGATGTGTGTTATTGACATTGCTGCCTTAAAAATAGCTTACTTCCGCAAAATAAGGTGGGTAGGGAATAAGGGAATATTGGGGAAATGTAACCATCAGCCATCATGATTATAACAATGTACCTTTATATTATGAAAAAAAAATCACTTTTATTAAACCTCACAATAGACAATTATCACTCAAATTAGCACTTTGACACAATGTTTTATATTAATTATATTATTTCAATTATGTTTATTTATTTAATTAAAGGGTTACTTCAGTGATTAGCATATGGCTTTGTATCAGTAGAAACCCTGGAGTATATTCAAATGATTGTGCTTTCCCCCCTCATATCCCCCTGAGACAAGAGGTTTATGCATTTTATTTCTGGAAAAATTCCTCCTATGACGCAAAATGACGATATTTGCATCATCGGAGGAATGTTTGGCCAAAGGCTAAAGACTACAGCCAGCAGAGGGAGCCATTTCCGCATGTTTTGAACCTGCGCATGGGGGATGGGAGATCACACTCACAGCTCAGCTCAGCAGCTACAGGCACTCATTTGAACGGAGCTATGGTGAGCAATATAAGTCTTTTAACTTCTCAAATTATTTTCTATGAAAGTTAAGCTTGCAAAGGCATGAACTGAAACGCGCCAGAATGAACTCACGTTGTGAATGTATGCCACGAGTGTAGTCGCGATTACCTCAGCTCTCATCATGAGAGCTCATTCAGCTCATTTATCTCACTCCTGACTCACTCATTATATTGAACAGACAAGTTCAGTTTTTAATTGTAGTGTCTTCTCCAACTCAGTCACAGTGATCCAGTAGCGGTGGCTTTGGGAATGGCCTCACAGTGCAGCGAGGCATTCTGGGAATTGTAGTTTTTCATCCCCATGAGACAAAAATACATTTTCTGTCTTTTTTCAGTCTAGAAGGCACCAAATTCAAAAATAATTTCACATTTCTACTACATTGATGACCCAGTTTAAATACAGATTCATCTTCCCAGTGCTGAAGCTGTCTGTTTTTATGTGTTAATCAAACAAAAGAAAGAAAATGTGTACAGTGAAGACTATGCAGTGATTTCTGACTTTACATAGCCCGCGAAATAACACGTACGGATGCTTGCATTACACATAAGATGGATACCCTCATCACTATTCCCTACTCCCCTAATATAGGTCACTGAATGAGTAGTTGAAAAGGAGTGAGCAGACGCTGAGTGTGCCGTAAGTGCAGCGGTTTGTGGATGCCATGTTCTGGTAATATTTGGGAAATCATTTGTGGCGACACTCACAGTGCATGGAAGTTTACATCAGAAAACTCATGACTGTGCATTATGGGAATAAATCAGCACACTCGATCATGTCCTGTATGTTTTTGGACACCACTACAAATGGCTGTCCTTTCAAATAGTGCATTTATATAAGAATAGGGTGCCACTTACCCTCACCTACTGGCATGTTAATTAAACCTGAAAGAGACAGACTGAGTATTTGAAATACACAGTCACAAACACAAACATAGTGATACCAAAGACACAGTGGTGTCAAACTGTTTTATCGGCATATCTGGAACACTGTTCGACCAATCAGAACTAACTGCTGTATGAATGCCATCAAAACAGTGACCTTTATATGGCACAAATACAATCAGGATCACTACACCGGAAGTGAATACAACTAGAACAACATAGATAAAGTGAGAAGCTATGCACTCAGTGAACTGAAGCACTTTTGAACAGCCATCTTTTTTAAGTGAATGACTGTGTCTGAAATCACATACTCTCTGAGTAGACCTTCTTCTGAACAAGTTGCAACTGTACAAAAGTATGTTATATTATGCTATGGATGTGTGTAGTATGAATATAATGCGTACTACATCCATCATTTTACCTCAGACATACTACATCCATCAATTTTCATGTGACCTACCGGCATCAGTTGCGTCGCATCCATGCCATGCATTTATCCTCTCCTGTGGACTCATGGAATAGTATAGTCTCCATCAGATGTGCACTTTATAATCTTACTGGAAGTTGTAGGTCATCCTGGTACTTCTCGCTTATGAATACTGTGAATTCGGACAGACTGCTCTTATCACATTTTCATCTACAACATAAGCCCCGTTTCCACCAAAATTACCCGGAACAATTTGTACCAGGAACTTTTCTCCCCCCCAGACCTGCAGCTGTCTGCGTTTCGACCGCGATAAAGTTCCGAGAAGATTAGGCAAATTAGTCCGCTGATGTAGGACTGCGCGCGACTGCTCCTCCAAAATCAGTGAAGGACAGTAATCATTTGTGTGTGTACCGATTGAAAGATTTAGTGAACTGTTTACATGAGACGTTATCTAAACCGATCTGGTGTTTACATGTGATGACTTTCAATCGCAATCATTTTGTCACATGCAGTTTGTCTGCCGCACCAAAAATGTCAACGCTGTTTTCTCCAGCAGCTGTAATGTGTTAACTGTAGCCATAGCAACTCTTAACGGCCACCAGGACTAATACAGTATTATTTATAGCTATTTGTTGTAAAGTGTAATAATCATCTCAGAAAAAAAAATCTTCTGTCAGGCGCAGTTAAAGTAAAAACTGCCTGGGGCAATATACGCTGTGTCATTACTCCAACATTATCTTCATAACTTACGAAATAAAAAGTTTACCCCTCAGAAAAATTAGCTTTCTTCTCTTGTCAACATGAGCGCGGCGCGCGCCGTCACGTCATGTAAGGACACACACTTAAAAGTAATCGGTCAGGTCGTTTACATGGTGAAAAAAAAATAATAACGAGTATGGAAGAGATTCAAGCTTTGCTGCTTTTGCTGGTTATGTATAGGTTTACTAAAGAGGTAATTAAGAACGACAGAAAAGAGCACTAATATGCAGATTCAGCAGCATGCAGCTGCAGCATATTCAGAAAGCTTGTAAAGCTAGATTTAAAATGACAATGTATATTATTATCAGCTATTACGGACATTGAACGTGAGATGGCTGAGACCGCGCGCCACCAGACAGAGAGCAAAGACTGATATTTACTGAACGCAGAACGAACCTCGCAAAAGACTTTTAAAAATGCCGGTTGAACTGCGTGAGCTCAACCAATCAGCATGTTCAGCGCCCAAGTCCCGCCCTCGAAAGTTCCTGAACTTTGAAAAAGTACTACCTCGCGAGCAGGGCCGTTTGGAGGGGGAAATATTTACCCGGAACTTCAATTTTACCCTGGTTCCTGCGGTCTAAACACACGAAGTACCACCCAAAGTTCCTAGTTCCTGGGTAAAGTTCCTGTGGTGGAAACGGGGCTATAGTCATGAAATATGTGATTTTGGATGCAGACATTCAGTCAGTTAAAGGAACACACCGACCTTTTGGGACTTTAGCTTATGCACCGTATATCCCCCAGAGTTAGATAACATGTAAACATGTCCAATACATGTAAATAGGAAAATGTTGCCGTTATTTTGTCACTTATTGAGAAGTAGGCTAGATGGAGCTGTTTACTTCCAGTCTTTGTGCTAAGCTAGGCTAGCGGTGGGTGCGCCAAACAGTTATGGCACACACAGAGATAAAAAGGGTATGTATGGACTTATCTAACTCTGGGGGATACGGTGAGTCGAAGTGGTCCTTTAAAAATGTCAGTTTTTCCTTTCTGGCAGTTGCGCCTTAAATTTGGCTACACAGTTGTGTTTGAAATATATACATATTGCTTATAAGTTGTAATTGATTCATTTATTTTGTAGTGTAGTCTTAAAGCATAATCGCATAAAGCAGATAATTGTTTAAATCAATGATTTAACCATTCATCTAAACAGAATAGCTGTAGAATGTCATGTTGGACATGGACCAGTTGCATTAGCACAAACAGCTCCATAGTTAGTATACATGCAGCTCCAAAGGTTAAAGTTGACTCCACCTATCTCTTTGTGTCCGTTTTGCTAGACCATCTCTGCCAGGCAATGTTATTGTGAGCCCGGCTATGTCTGCAATAGATTCCATGCCCAGTGCCAGCAGACCATTATCACCATTAGACAAGGGCCTTGGTGTACTGGTTTGTACTTTAGAGAGCTGGCTGGACTCCACGCAAATGAAGATTCATTATGGATGGTCCCAGTGTGGCTGAATGCAAACCTGACCCCACTACCACCCCCACAGGGGTTTGTGTCCAATGGACCATTATGATGTCCTTGGAGGCACCGGACCGTGAATTTATGGGCTATCTTCCTTACTCTCCACTTCCCAGTGTTCCATGATGCTATTTTGTAGTAGATTAAGCTAAAAAGTATTTGTTCCAAAAACATTAAATAGACATTGAACTCATTAACTGTCTTAGCTGTGAGAAGACAAATATGCCAGAGTCAGGAATACCACGCACGTCGTAAATGTTTTAAGTGGCTTCCTTTTCCACATCTACAATAACATGGGAGTGGCTTTACAAAAATATCTCACTGGAAATAAGGGAAGACGGTTCAGGCGACGGTTCGAGTCTGTGTTGAATTATCATTCCTACCGCGTAGTATTACTACAACTGTAAATGGTTAGACACAAAAGAATAGTAGTGTCAAATACATCATTAAATGTACAAGAACGCCGCGAAGGACGTTTCCAAATTAGTTTTAATTTTTCACGAGTCATTCAGGTCTGGTGTAAATGTGCTGCGCCCAAAATCGCGGACTTTCAGATTAATTTATTAGTAAATTCAATGAGCAACTTAACTTACCTCTATACAGTGATGGCAAGGAAACACTGATTCACAATTCACTTAATGAATCTTTTGTTTTGAATCAATGCTTCGAAGCTTCGAGCTGACCAAATCACGTTTAAAGTGATAGTTCACCCAAAAGGTCTCTAAATTAGATATGAATACATTTAATGTTTGTTCATGGGTTTACTTGAGCGTGAGTTTGATTAAAGGGATAGTCCACCCAAAAATTCAAACGACCCCATGATTTACTCAGCCTCAAGCCATAGATGTGACATCCTTCTTCAGACTAATACAATCAGAGATATATATATAAAAAAATGTCCTGTCTAATCCAAGCAATATAATGGCAAGTGAATGGCTGCCCGACATTTGAAGCTCCAAAATCCATTATAAAAGTAATCCACACAGCTCCAGGGGGTTAAAAAAGTCCTTCTAAAGTGAATCAATAGGTTTATAAGAAAAAAATGTTGTGTCATTACGCTTTTTTCTTAAGTTGATTATGAAAGGTGGTCTGCCGGAAGCTAGATACTTTATCTTATATTATATTATATATTTATTTTATTGTTTTTTTCCTTTTTTGCCAGTAGATTTGACTCGTTTTGTGAAGCAATTGGTTCAGTCGACTCAAAAGGCAAGTCAACTTTCTATGGTTCCTCTAAGCGGTGCCTGATTATAAATGATAAAAAAATTGGTTTATGCTCTAAATATAGGAAACATGTTCATTAATGTCTTTTACACTACACATCAGATATCACCTTATGTTGTTGAAACAACAAATCCCTATAGCAAAGTCTCCTAGTTGCACATAATGGCTGTGCTGTTCAAATTAGGACAGTGAAATACAGGGAAAGCACCCAGATTACCTGCTTCTGAGATTAATCTCTTAATCTAAATTCTGAAGTGCATATCTACTGGACACTTTACTATCCCATGAGACCACGGGAGAGGAGTTGTGAATGGCAAATTAAGTGGCACAATTTATGGCATAAAGAAGACAATGACAGTATGGTGGATGTATTAAATCTGGATTTCATTCATTTAACACACATTTCATACAATACAACATATTCAGTCACAAAGTTTCACATCAAATACTAAGCTGTTGCTTTTTGAACATAGTAGCAAAGTGAGCATATGAGGAAAAAATTGTATTAAACTCTCTGCTTCGGGATTTATAGTTTAAAACACCAACAGATGGTTTGAGTCGATGGTAATAAAACAGACCAGTCCAAAAGGTTAGAGGACAGTGCTGGTGGCTGTTGACCCCAACCAAAAAGGTCACTGGCGGTCACTATAGTGGAAGTAGCTAAACATACGACAACTCAGCAAATGCTTTTGTCTCCGTTTCTTTTTTTCAGTGCTTTATCCCTTTATCCCAAACACGTTACGGTGGCAAAGCACAACCAGTCGAACATTCTGGGAGGTACAGAAAAGGTAGCGGTCTGGTCCGTATGGAAAATATCAAAATGCCTCACTCCCAGCTGAAGACTCGCAGACAGCAGGTGGAGTCTGGAGGCAGCGGTGAGGTCATTGGGGCCAACAATTTTCACATGGGTTTGTTTTACAGTGTTTACACCAGTCATAACTCCCTAGCGTTAGCGCCCACATACCACGCAGTGAGCTAAACCCTCTGAACTAGGTATGATGAAAAAAATGCCCCATTTATGCTCATAAAAACACAATAGAATCACTGACTGAGATGGACTATGGCGGCATCTCCCCAAAACTAAATTGGTCCTATATTTGTGATTGAGCTCTATTGTTTAGGCTTTACTCTATCCTTCAGGAATGTTTTCATCAGCAAACCTCTGTGCTGTTTTCACTCTGCCCCTCCCATCGGCACAGAGCACCATCTGAGAATGTCGACTGCATCTTCAGGATCAGAGAAAAGTGTGCCATTTAGGCCTATAAACAATGACGACGACACAGGCAACACAGGAACATATGGAGTCGTAAAAGTTTCTATGGCAATGAACCAACACACAGGTCTGTAAGCTGACCACCCATTTGTGACCTAGTTACAAGCCTTACGTGAGAAAAATATCAACATGAGAAGCAAAAGCTCATTCACATTGCTGACATGTACATTTATTTGTGACGGACACTGCCCTCTGCTGTACAAAAGTAGCAGCTCACAGGTAGCAAACTAGTTTGATAATGCAAAGCAGGAAATACAAAAGGAAACAATTAAGTTAAGTCTTATATTGGTCTTACAAACATTTTATATACAAATTATTTAAAATCAGTGACCACAATTATGCTTTGACATTTTAATACATGTGTGTTATGAACTCTAAAAGCTGCTTTGCATTAATGAAAAGAGAACTATGTATTTAAATACATTACGCAGATGTGACAACTCAGACAAGACATGCAAATTAGGCTATACATTTCAGTACAAAATAAAACTTTTAAGACATGTATGCTTTATCGAGAACTGTCCCACAATCCACATCCTCACTCGCAGAGATGCATCACTGATTCTGTTAAAAGAAACATAAAGGAATATTTTACTTGTATAGGTAAAAGGATTTCATACAGTTATATGAATCATATGATTGCAATCAGAGATTGTAAACTAGGTTAACTTACTGTCTTCCGACATATGAGTTTTGGCCACGCTTTTCTCTTCTTGTGCCCATCTATTGAACCAAAAACAGAAACAAAACTAGATCACAAGATATTTCCAAGAAAACTGACAGTAGCAACTGGAGTCTAGCAACCATATCAGATATTTTCATCTTTTTTATAGCAACACGTCCACACCCAGTTAGTTTCTAAAGCGTATATGCAGGTTTAGAACTGGTAGGTCTACTATTATTTGACTTGTGCTAAAGCCTTCCATCTGGCACTTTCTTTTAATTATTACTCTTATTTCCAGTGGAAAGGCTCGTTAAAATTAAATGTACAATTCTTTTGTCATAGCTTCTTTCATCTCAAACCCAACGTGTAGTGTTACCAACAACAATCTCACCGCTTCCTTCAAGCCAGAGGCAACAGGTGTGTCAAACCACTGTCAGATTACCTTTGATTGTCAATCTTCCAAACAAGGCAGCTGCCAGGATCACTGTCAGAAAAATCACAGCAGGCAGTAAGATCTTCTCAATGTCCTGAAAGTGACTTCTCTCCGGGTCACGGCACCAATTCACTGTGATTAAACAAAAAAAAATGCACATCTTTACTAGCTATCACCAGACCAACCTCAATTTAATATTGAACATTGGTCTGGGGATTCTGCTATGTATTTTCTACTGCACAAGAGGTGTGATCAACAAGCATAAATTAAATGACTACGCAATTGGATAGTCCTTTCAACCAATCAGACCACAAGAGGAGTGATAAACAAGCATGATTCAAATGACTATGTACACAATTGGATAGTCCTTTAACCCATCGGACCACAAAGCAACAAACCATCCTTTCTCTATCCGTCATCGTGTTAAACCCACCAATAGCACGCCAGGTGGCTATGCCAGTCTGTGATTGGTTCCCGCAAAAGTGCAACAGAAGCTGTAGAAATTAATGTACAGGTTTCCAGACAGAGTTGCAAGGCTAAATTAAATTGCCGGCAGATCCGGCTGGGTTAACCCAGTCTAGTAAACAGTGGCAATACAGTCAAACTAAAAGTATCATTGCATTACTTTCCAGTAAACAGCTATTGCAAATTCCTACTGAACTGCTATATTTTTCATCGCATTACTTTGTGTTCACAGTTTTATAATGTAGTTAATTTCTTTTTTAGTACCTTGTAGTGTAGCTAGGCAAGGCAAGGCAAGTTTATTTGTATAGCACATTTCAAACCCAATGGCAATTCAAAGTGCTTTACATAGAAATTAATTTAAACAGTGGTAACAAATGCATTAGAAAAAAAGAATACCATATACATTAAAGCTACATTAAACTGCTTTTTTTTAAAGGGGTCATGACATCCTTTGACATCTTTGTACAACTACAAGGATAGTTTAAAATGATAGTTCACCCCAAAATGAAAATTTTGACATAATTACACCCTCAAGTTGTTCCAAACCTGTATACATTTTTTTTTACCATAACCAAAGGAAAATATTTAGAAGAATGTTTATTCGGTAACCAAGCAGTTCTCGTCCCACATTGACTACCATAGTAGGAGAAAAAAAGTAGGCGAGATCTGCTTGGTTATAACCATTCTTCCAAAAATCTTCCTCTGTGTACAGCATAACAAAGACATTTATACAGGTTTGGAACAACAAACAAACAACAAATAGATCATTTTTGGCTGAACTATACTTTTCAAATGTCCTCGTCATTATAAACAAAGCATCTAATCTCATTTTGATATTGTGAAACTGTGACGTCAATACATTTGCATATTACTGCCCCGGAGCAATACAAAACAAATAACTACACGTCATCACATCATGACTGTCGTGGAGGCCTGGAGGGCAAAACAGCCATAGGACTGCAGCACACCTCTGTCAATTTTCCATCTTTAAAATCAAAATATGTGAACGTGTTTTTGGCACTTGTGATCCATATTATACAGCACCTGTTGCAGTATTTCAATCACTAAAAATGTCGGGATGTTCTAAAATGCTTATCGTGAAAAGCACCAAGGTTGCACCAATAAGGATTAAATTAAGCAAAGTTTAACACTAATTAAGGATTTGTTGGTATGGGTTTTATTTTAAATTGCATTGTGTTGCACCACTTAATTTTAAACACAGATTAACTACGTAGAAAGACTGTTTAAGAAAGACCTTTTAGAATTAAAAGGCTGATCATGCAGTGATCAGTGAACTGATGCCAGACTAAAGAGACTTAATCCATATTAGTTCCTTAATGTCCTAAAACAGTGATATTAAAAGATCAAATACATTTCTGCATACTATACAGGCAAGCAGATGAGCTCTTTATAATGGTTTTCAATGGGAAAAAACACTTAACGAGAAAACCTTGTGTTGCATTTATATTGTGCATTTATATCTGCTAGGCGGTACAAAGCATGCATCATCAATAAAGTGTATGTTGAATTTTGTCTCTTAATATCACTGTCTAGCTACATTAACCCTGGAGAACCCATTTCTGCTTTGGAAATCATTATTAAATCATTAAATTACTGCTATAAGTTCACTGAACACCAAAATATCCACTTTTTAAATTTTAACCCTTTATTCCCTAATTTAGGATTAGGGCCAAATTTGACTTATTGGGCTTTAGGCGCATCATTTCAAAGAATCACAATAACAAACACTGTCAATGCAAACTATTTTAAATCTAGGAAAATAATAGTACTCCAGACATTTGAACTAATCCCATCCTGAGATACATTGCTAGAACTATCTCCTTTACTGAAGTGTCTACACATTTCCCATCCTTTTGAACACTGTGTTGATTGGTATGCTCAACAATATTTTCCAACATATCAAAGGAAACAAGGTGTCGAAAGTAAACCAGTGGCGTGTCTGTTGTGGCATCCTGCTACGACTCAACCTGTTCACCTTGAAAGTTCACATCAGGCAACTTAAAGCCTTTCTTTCGCCAACTGTATGTTTTTGCGGCACGATTTGGCTAGGTCATACTCCCTGAAAAGATATACTACTTTATTAGTCTCTGGCCCTGTACTACTGAGGTAACTTAGTAAAAAATATTATACAAATTCATTTATTTCAAGGCTTTAGCCAAATACAGGACTGTCACCATTCTCCATCAAAGTCACTCCAAGAACCAAAGGGTCATTTTTGACCCGACATTTTTTTAACCTATACACCTAGAGGATCATTTTTGGCCCATTGTTTTTTTTAACAAGCTCAGAGAGGCTAATTTATACAAAGAGAATGTAAAACGTACTTCTAGGCATTCTGCAAGCTAATACTAAATAGATTAACAAAAAAATCACAATTCTACCAAGTGATGGTTTGCTGAGAAGACAATTTCTTTTGGGAAGGTTTCCAACTCAACAAACCAGCATGTGTTCAGCCATCTTGTTTTAACACCTCTGGCACTTGTACGTTCAATATTCAACCACTAGGTGTCTCTTGGCATCGCCTGGATGCTAGCCGAATTTAGCCCCGCCCACAACATTTTTAGGTCGGGCAATTCGGTCTGGCCTTGCTCCATAGAGGAGTAATTATCCCCGAACAGAAACTGTTCGGACCAATGAAATCATCAAGGGCGGGCTTTAGACGATGACGGACAGATGATCAACAGTAACGTAATCATGCACGTCATCAAAGGGGCTTGGATTATATTTTTTCGAATCCTAAATGGAGAGCTTGTTTGTATATGCATTCACCATCACAATTTCTCTCAGAAATGATGATCACATTGGGTAAGTACTCTGTGTATCATTAAATTATTTTACAACACTGGCAAAGATCTTGTATTCCAGCCTGATTTCAGCGCGCGTGCAGACAGGGTTGCCAAGTTTTTACAACAAAACGCGGCAACTACTAGGGGGTTCTCCGGGGAAAAAATGGCGTTTGGGGGGTAAAATGTGTGTTATTTTGGCAAGGTTGCCTGCTAAAATTCGCACTCATGGGTCTATATATCACATAATAGTCCCTTCAACCCGCGGACATAGAAAAGAACCCGCAGAAAAAACGCGGACTTGGCAACACAGTGCAGTTGAACTCTGTTGACATTTGACAATGCGTCGCTTCGTTGCTCTGATTGGTTGTTGGTCTTTTCTGGTTCCGTTAAAACACTCCTCATTATCACAGCCCAATGGAGCAGTTTCAGACTCATATTCTGACTAGAATTGAGTATGACCATGTCAGGCTAGGTGTCTCTATGCAGGGGCCAGAAGTGGCACTCTGGGCTTTTGAGGTTAAAGCTGCAGTCCGTAACTATTTGCGCTCTAGCGGTTAATAAACAGAACTGCATGCGTCTTGCGGGAGAACATTGCGGCCGGAGCTACTTCTCTCTGTTTATACCTATGGCGAGTCACGCAGGGACTGTGCTCCTCCGCAGCGGTACCTACCAGTCTGGCCTGAAATAGTCCCAATATAAACACTTATTATAAGTGTACCATAATTATTCAGGGTAAGACAAAAACACGGTTTTGGAAAATGAATTAATGTTGTACATTGTCATTGTATAATTTTTGTAAATCTTAAACACAAAAAAAGAAAAATGTTGTTTGTTCATTTTGGGTAGCAGCAATTAACAGCAGCCAAATTTCACCCCATGGGTTCTCCAGGGTTAATACTTAAAGTGTACCTTAAAACAGATGTTTTCAGACTAATTAGTAAATCTTAAGGAACATATTATTATAATAGAATTATATAGCTATGCTTCTAACTCAGCTACATTTTCATTAGCATGATGCTAGTTAAGCTGTTTTCAAAACATTGTTGCTTTTCCAGCAAGGAACTACACTGCATAATCCTACATTGCTATATTTTTTATCGCATTGTATTGTGGCCACAACTTTATAATGTAGTTAGCTACTTTTTTAGTAGCTTGAGTGTAGCGGCATTTAACTATTTATACAGTGTTTTGTGAGTAGCTGTATCGCAGATGACGCTACTTATAATAACCAAATACTTTGCATATAGGAAGAAGTTGCACTCCGTTTGCTTATGAATGCGAGAAAGTGCAACAGCCAAAATGGTGAATAAGCCCGGCCTTCTAAATGAAAGAGCCAATCGTTTATTAGTGATGTTATCTTGTCACTGTAGCTGCCATTAGACACTCCGATGTGTCAGTGTTCTGAGACGCACACTTAGCACATGCGCATTAGCTGTCCTGGCTGAAAAATCAAGCATATAGCGTCATTTCTGGCAGGTCACGTCAGTCAAGATCGCATCACCTGACTGTCAGCTTATCACATCTATCTCCTCCCCTCGTCCAGTCAGGATTTGGTATTCTAATTCCCCTTGAATCAGACATTCAATTTGTACACTGTAAAAACTTTTTTGTTGGTTTTTGTTGGTTTAACTTAAAAAAGTAAGTAACCTGGTTGCCTTAAAATTTTGAGTTTATTGAAATTAAAAATTTGAGTTGATACAATGAAGGAACTATGTTTAATAAATAGAAACTCAAACTATTATTGTATCTGAACCACATACATTTTTTGATAAATCATGAAAATAGAACTATTTGGCTGTTTCACTGCATCATCAGAAATAAAACACACAATTAGCCAAAATGCTTACAAAATCTTTTAATAATATTTTAATAAAGGTTGTCGAATCTCAATTTTTTTTATTGTATTAACTCAAAATTTTAATTTCAATGAACTCAAAATTTTAAGGCAACCAGGTAACTTTTTTTCTAAATATTTTTTTACAGTGTACATTTAATTTGTACAACATTAATGATATCTGCTATACATTATGTTGGTTCTGTTTAATGTTCTGTAAAAGGGGTTTTGCTGCTCTTTCTGCTCTTATCCATGCTACACAGTAAAAAAAATCCAACTTATGCTTTGTATGACAAATTCAGCTTTTAAAGTTTATTCAACCATTTAACATGAAAAAAGTTGAGATAACTCAAACCAAGTTTGTTCAAATATTGACCCTAAGTTGAGAAAACTCAAAAAATGTTCTGCAGCTGTTGCCTTATACTTTTTTTTTACAGTGTAGAGTTCTTGCCCAGAACTGAACCATACCAGCAATCCAAACTATATGCTAGTCAATCAATCATATTTGACGATTATGGTCCTGACAGAAATGCAGTTATTTATGATTCAAGCTTTAGGACACAAAATTTATGAGACAGTTATATATGAAATTTTAATTAAAATTTAAGCTTGGCGAACAGTTCAAGTTTTTTTTTTTTTTTTTTATCAAAAATAGTTTCCTGTAAGATGCCACACACACAAAAAAAACGCTTCATCACTGTTTTTCCTCACATTGTATTCGCCCACAATGTAGTTATCTAATATTTTGAAGCTTGTAGTGTAATGTAGCTATATTTTTAAAGATTAGCTTGCCTGTTGTTAACTTCTTGACATTACTAGAAGCTGTATTTTCTAGCTTAGCTACAGTTTCAAAGAGGCTTCCCCAACACTGCCCACCATTATAAGCTATATGTACTTACAACACTGCACGTCGCACTGAAGTACAGGGACTGAAAAGTGCACATCCACCCTCTGGACCTTTTAAAAAGGAAAGCATGAGACAATTCAAATCAATTAATCATAAATGTCAAAAATCCAACAACTTTTGTCAGCACTGTCACTCCGTTATTTCCTTACCTGTATGCAAACACACACTTCACATGCATTTTTAGACAAGTTGAAAACTGTGCGTTTCATTTTGTCCTAGAAAACAAATAAGAACTGGTGTGAAATCAAACAAGCTTAAACAAGACTGCCCTAGTGATATGAGTTTTCCTCAGAACAGACCCTTTTCTTTTCTTTGTCATGTCATCAGGTGCAATCCAGTTAAAAAGTTTTACTTTGACAGGGGAATTACCCTCAATGGACGCCTCGGGGTATGGCATTACTAAGATAAATAGAGGAGTACTAAAAAACTATGATGAAAAAGAAACATCTGTATGACATCATGTACATCTGCTTTGAAGTTATAATAACTGATCCTACATGCTGATAACCTTGCTAATGTCTCCTTACCACAGAAAGGGTTTGGGACTTGTTTCCCTCGATTTGTTTGCACTGAGAGGACGGTTGCATCTCACAGACTGAAACTGAGAAGTTGGCTTTGACCCATGTTGATATCTCTGCCCACTGCTGACCATTTTTGGATGCCATCTTTGCTGTCCAGACTTGTGGAATAAACATTAAAGTCATTTAGCATACAGCTTGTAACATAAACAAACTGCTTGTTTAACATGTTTTTACAGCGAACAGGGAACGTTCTTATGGTTATGAGTAAACAGTCTTTTAGTAATGTTAAAAGAAAGTTCATGGTACTTTTTTTCTAAAACATTTTAGTTGGACCTTTATCTAACAGTTTTTAAAAGTTACTTATTGTTTCAGAACATTCAGAGACTATTTAAAAGTAACATTCCCATGTTTGCAAAATGATCAAATGCAATGTTTGCATGACCAAACATTCAGAAAACATTCAACAAAACCATACCAGTTCATAACATTCGATAACTAAATAGGAATGTAACATTCAAAGAATATATTTTGTTTGCTGGGGTAGTGCTTTGTATACCTGAGAAATTCCCTTTGGCAAAAGGACACTTAATCCATGTCCCCATTTCAGTAGTAAACTGAAATAAATGAAGAAAAAAATGTCATTATTGTAATTTCTGACCCAACCAAACAATGTATTTCCAATCATTTATTTAAAGGAGTAGTTCACCCAAAAATGAAAATGTTGTCTTCCTGTCTAAACAACTCATGTTGTAAATTCCAAGTCATCTGAAGTCGTTTGACAGTTTTTGTTTCAGGAACAGACCATCATTTAAATATCTTATATTACATCTAATTGTAATATACATCGATCAGGCATTATGACTAAATTGTGTTAGTCCCCTTTTACAGCCAAAAGAGCCCTGAGCCGTCGAGGCATGGACTCCACTAGACCCCTGAGGGTGTGCTGTGGTATCTGCCACCAAGATGTTAGCAGAAGATCCTTTAAGTCCTTTAATTTTAAGTGAGGTGGGCCTCCATGGATGGGACTTGTTTGTTCAGCACATCCCACAGATGCTCGATTGGATTGAAATCTGGGGAATTTAGAGTCCAAATCAACACCTCAATCTTGTGGCTGTGCTCCTCAAACCATTTCTGAACCATTTTTGCTTTGTGGCGAAAGTATTATCCTGCTGAAAGAGGACATGGTCTGCCACCATGCTTAGGTAGGTGGTACGTGTCAAAGTAACATCCACATGGCTGGCAGGACCCAAGGGTTCCCAGCAGAACATTGCCCAAAGCATCACACTGCCTCTGCCGGCTTGCCTCCTTCTCATAGTGCATCCTGGTGCCATGTGTTCCCCAGGTAAGAGAGACACACGCACCCGGTCATCCATGTGATGTAAAAGAATCAACGTGATTCATCAGACCAGACCACCTTCTTTCGTTGCTCTGTGGTCCAGTTCTGATCCGCACGTGCCTACTGTTGACACATTTGGCGGTGGACAGGGGTCAGCATGGGCACCCTGACTGGTCTACGGCTATGCAGCCCCATTCACAACAAATTGCGATGCCCTGTGCATTCTGATACCTTTCTATCAGAACCAGCAATTTGAGGTACAGTAGCTTGTTTGTTTGATTGGACCACACAGGCCACCCTTCGCTCCCCACGTGCATCAATGAGCCTTGGCCACCCATGACCCTGTTGATGGCTCACCACTGTTCCTTCCTTGGACCACTTTTGATAGATACTGACCACTGCAGACCCGGAACACCCCACAAAAGCTGCAGCAGTATTGGAGATGCCCTGACCCAGTCGTCTAGCCATCACAATTTGGCCCTTGCCAATCCTTATGCTTGCTGATGTTTCCTGCTTCTACTTCGAGGACAAAATGTTTACTTGCTGTGAAATATATCCCACCCACTAACAGGTGTCGTGATGAAGAGATAATCAGTGGTTATAATGTTATGCCTGATCGGTGTATAGCACGAGAACAATATAGATATAGAGCAGGAGGCATACGGGCAACTTTTATCATGCTTTTATGGTGCTTTTGTCATTTTTGTAAAGTAACGGCTCTAGTCCTCATTCACTTTCATTGTTTGGTATAGAGCAGCAGGAACATTCTGTTACATTTCTCCTTTTGTGTTCCCTGGAAGAAATTTCATTTTTGGATGAAGGAAAATAAGCAATAAAAACTTTAAACCTTCGTGCAAAGTGTAGGGTGCGGATCCACAGAAGAGAATATCACCTGAGGTAAAAACAATAAGAGAAGATGAAAGGGTCCTTGACAATCAGCAGTTATAACTGCACATGTAATAAGAAGGAACAAAGGGTTAGAGGGGAAAAGAACATACCTTTTGCCCCTCTGAATGAATAACATTCCCGAGGTCTCGACAGCTTTTTTCTCCATCTGCATGGCATAGAGAAACTGTCACTTTGACAGGACACAGCGGCTCCCATATCAGCTTCTCCTCATTGATGTCATAGGTTATCCCAGACCACAGTTCTTCTAAATCTGTTACAGAAGACAGTGGGTATTTTAAACAAAAATTAGAATCAAAATCATGATTTAACAGCCTCGCTTCAGGTTTTCTTGATTGCAAACATACGGTAACCGATTCCCAAACCATTCATTCAGATTTACCTCTCAACAAAAATAATTCTGCTCAGGTTTAAACATGTTCTCATTCACAAGTCCAGATTAACTCAAGCGTCACAACATGAACACATATATCCATGCGTGAACACTATGTAAAACTGATGACACTAATTTCAGGATAAAAGAAATAGTGACAGGTGATTATGTGCTTTGGAAAATGCCCATAGGGCCGCAGGTTCACACAATTGTTTTTTGCAGTTAGATGCAGGTCAATGGAATAAAGGGAAAAAAAAGTCGAAAGGTTTTTAAAAAAAATTAATTGAGCTTTTAACTTGAGCTGTGTGTTTGTAGAACGTTTTTAGAATGCGTGTATTGACGGGGATATGCAGAGGATGCTGATTTTATTCATTTATTTAAGTTCAAGATCACTTCTTTGGAATTTTTACTTTTCTATTGCTTTTCATCTACTGTAAAATCACTTTATTTGTTTATGTTGTATACTGTAAAAGACAATGACGTGCATGAGTCCTCATTTCAAATTAGAGAAGACATTTTAAAAGCATTTCAAGTTTTTTGGACCCCATTGACTTTCAATCAGTGTTGGGTGTAATTAGTTACTGTAATTTAATTACTTTTCCCTTGAAAAAGTAAAGTAAGGGATTACTCTTATTTTTTCTGTAATTTAATTACAGTTCTGATGTAATTGAACTAAATACTAAATATAATTTAGTAATCTCTATGTTTCTTGAACAGAACAACCTCCTGGACAACAACCAATCCGGCTTCAAAAGCGGCCATTCGACTGAGACTGCCTTGCTCTCGGTAACTGAGGCACTGAGACTGGCAAAAGCAGCTTCCAAATCCTCAGTGCTCATTCTGCTGGATCTCTCTGCTGCTTTTGACACAGTTAACCACCAGATCCTCCTGTCAACACTTAAGAAGATGGATATCTCAGGAACTGCTCTCCAGTGGTTCAGGTCTTACCTCTCGGGTAGGTCCTCAGGGTGTCATGGAGAGGTGAAGTGTCTAAGTCTCATCATTTAGCTACTGGGGTTCCCAAGGGCTTAGTCCTTGGACCACTTCTCTTCTCCATCTACATGTCGTCATTAGGCTCTGTCATTCAGAAACACGGCTTCTCCTATCACTGCTATGCTGATGACACTCAACTCTACTTCTCATTTCAACCAAATGATCCTACAGTCAGTCTTCGCATCGCTGCCTGTCAGACATTTCTGGCTGGATGAAGGAGCATCACCTTCAACTCAATCTTGCAAAGACAGAATTACTTGTTGTCTCAACCAACCCAGCACTTCATCAAAATGTATTTCTCCATTCAGCTTGGTTCATCAACCATAACTCCATCCAGGACAGCCAAGAACCTTGGAGTTGTGATTGATGACCAGTTAAACTTCACTGACCACATTACTGCAATAGCCCGGTCCTGCAGATTTGCTTTATACAACATTAGAAAGATTAGACCCTTCCTATCAGATCAGGCTGCACAACTCCGGGTTCAAGCTCTTGTTCTCTTCAGACTGGACTATTGTAATGCTCTTCTGGCTGGGCTTCCAGCATGCACTATCAAACCCTTGCAGTTGATCCAGAATGCAGCAGCGAGAGTGGTCTTAATGAGCCGAAGAGAGCTCATGTTACGCCTCTCTTCATCAGACTGCACTGGTTGCCAATGGCTGCTCGCATCAAATTCAAGGCACTGGTTCTCGCCTACAAAGCAACCACTGGCTCTGCACCAATATACCTAAACTCGCTTGCTCAGATTTACACACCCTCCAGAAGCTTGCGTTCTGCGAGTGAACGTCGCCTCGTGGTTCCATAGAGGCATGAAATCACTCTCACCTGGTGGAATGAACTGCCGATCTCAATTCGTCCTGCCGAGTCTGTAGCCATTTTAAAAAAAACAACTTAAGACACATCTTTTCCAATTGCACCTGACCAATAAAGAATAGCACTTAACTATCCATTTAAATTTTGTTTGTTTGTCCAAAAAAAAAATGTTTCTGTGCTTAATTAACTGAGACTTCTTACAGCTCTTACAGGTTGTTAAAGTTAAAGTATGTTTGGTCATTTAATAAGTAATTAAATACTTTTTGGAGAGAGTAATTTGCACAGTAATCTAATTACACTATTAAAGAGGTATTTAGTAGCTAGTAATGAATTACTTTTTAACTTACCCAACACTGCTTTTAATGCAAAAACAGTCGAAACATTCTTCAAAGTGTTCTGCAGAATAAAGAAACTGCCGCAGGTTTGAAATTAAACGAGGGTGTGGAGATGATGGTGAGCTGCCATTTATCAATTTAAGTGCTTTAACTTCACACATGAGACCCCTGGAAAGCTAGAAATTTGAATAAGAAGTAAGTGCTCCCTTTACAAATATGAGCAAGTGCTGACTCGTAGATAGCATCTGGTACAGATAAAACACAACCACGTGCAAATAAGCAAGCCAATGCAAGAGTTTTCTTTTAATTCAGGTGCTGGTTAAAGAGGTCTTGAGGCGGGTCTGGAGATTAACTTTAGACGTTACCACTTGCTATGTAGTTTTAGGTTACCACACAAAACATTGTATTTTTGTATTTAAATATCGTACATTTTACTCACTGTTTTTGAATGGACACACTTGAACTCTTCGTGCATCTACACTGACAGGCCAACCCTGAAAAAAAAAAAAATTAACAGTCGGGTTCCACATTCAGAACATCATTTTCTATTAAAATAAAGCTTTCATACCTCAATGCACAAACAAGGCAATGCTTTGGAGTACTGAAATGTTATGCTTCTCTCTAGGTGCTGTGATTTGATCTGAAACAGTGCAAAACAGGGGAACATTTTTTGAATTATTTGAAGAACTTAGAAGGGAAAGTGTGCGAGCTCTTCGTACCGTTCTGTGTGGTCCTTCCCCTGCACAGATGAAACTGCGTTTATGGCAGAGCCTGAGATTGTAATCTGTGTCCTCAGGAGCATCAGTCACTTTCACTTTTAATGTATTCCTGTCTTTATCAACAGTGTATGCCAGCTTCCCAGCTACAAAAAAACAACAAAACAGATAATGCTTTACATACTGACATATCTGTCTATCTATCTATCTATCTATCTATCTATCTATCTATCTATCTATCTATCTATCTATCTATCTATCTATCTATCTATCTATCTATCTATCTATCTATCTATCTATCTATCTATCTATCTATCTATCTATCTATCTATCTATCTATCTATCTATCTATCTATCTATCTGTCTGTCTGTCTGTCTGTCTGTCTGTCTGTCTGTCTGTCTGTCTGTCTGTCTGTCTGTCTGTCAATCATTATATTGACATCATAATAATGAAACTTACTGATGCACTCTGGAAGTGTTTCTCTGATTCCTTCATGACTGCATTCTGGCATTATAGAGAAAAGGGCAATAGTTAATGCTATTAATCTACTTTGTGTATAAGCATTATATATAGACTGCTGGAAAACAGAATAAGGAGGAAGTTCAGCATGGGTAGAAACACAAACAAACACAATACCGGTACCGGGAACAAGGTGCTGTTGTGACCACATGGCTTTACAGTAGTTGGGAATCGTTTTGAGAGTCACAAACATATGCTGTCCAGGTCTAACAGGAACACACTTAAACTGGATATCAACCTAGAAGTAGGGAGTAGGAAGGTAGGAAGTCTCTGTTACAATGGCAGATTTATGTAAAATTCTAGTGGTTATGCTAGATGTGTATTTGTTTTAATTATATTCTAATACTGTACCTGTTTTCCTGTTGCATTTCCTTTGCCAACTCTGCCAAAGGTATAAATCTGGCAATGTCCTATCATCCCAGCAGAATCAGCACACACTAAAACTCCACGGATATCACCTGGAAAACAGGTCAAAGCTTTACAAGAACCTCATTTCTTTTCTTTTCATTTTGCACCAATTTAATGAGTGCCGCACAGTGATGACACCATTAAGATTTGAGGTTAAATCAACAAACTAGTGACTAGTAAGGCAATTTGTGGTTAGTTAATGTTAGACTTTTCAGTTTAGAACTTATTTAATTGATAACTTATTTTTGTGAAAGAATTTGTTTAAGAAAATAAGTAGTTGTACTGATAAGTAACACCATGCCAGTGAGTTACCACAGTGTTTGTTTTTGATGCAGTGATGTAGGCATGACTCTGAGTAAACACAGCAAAAACTAAACTCATTCATCAGACAAAAGGACGCAGTTCATTGAAACTTGTGCGGTAACTTGTCTGAATCCTTGAATACTCCCTGAATCAGTAAAACATTTAGGAAATGCCAAGCAATTTGTGAAACACACAAAAACAAAAATATAATAAGAGGTATATCTTAAAGAAATATTAAACCATTGTTTTAGCCAATAAATACAGTAATTCATAAATTGCGTATTTAATACATTTAAAACATGTATTGAAACAAAGGCATTTTATTCATGCATTATTATTTTGACAGGAATCATACACACCAGTAACATTCACCGATGTTGCGATTCTGAGCTGGAGTGAACATTTCTTCCCCTCACACTCCAACACATTAGACAACATCACATTACTGAACACACTGCTGCTTAAAGGCTGATCTCTGCAGTGAAAGGCTGACAGTGGAGCTATAAGACAAAGAATATGTTAGTGCCACAGACAGACAGACAGACAGACACAGAGTGAGACAGAGAGAGAGAGAGAGAGAGAGAGAGAGAGAGAGAGAGAGAGAGAGAGAGAGAGAGAGAGAGAGAGAGAGAGAGAGAGAGAGAGAGAGAGAGAGAGACAGACAGACAGACAGACAGACACAGAGTGAGACAGACACAGAGTGAGACAGAGAGAGAGAGAGAGAGAGAGAGAGAGAGAGAGAGAGAGAGAGAGAGAGAGAGAGAGACAGACAGACAGACAGACAGACAGACAGACAGACAGACAGACAGACAGAGAGACAGATAGATAGATAGATAGATAGATAGATAGATAGATAGATAGATAGATAGATAGACAGATAGACAGATAGATAGATAGATAGATAGATAGATAGATAGATAGATAGATAGATAGATAGATAGATAGATAGATAGATAGATAGATAGATAGATAGATAGATAGATAGATACTCACAGTAAGGTCTGGGTTTACACTGTAGACCCTGTTTAAAGAGATCAAAATGATTTGGCGCTATTTAAAATACTATGCTGAGTGATAATAGTGCAAACTACTTTCCCATTCATGGGTCCAAAATGCTTTAACATTTAAGAGGAAATGTGAAAATACTGTAAGGATAGTAAAACAAGGGGTTTCCCACTCACTAACACCTTAGGAAGTTCCTGGTTAGACGAGCAAATATATCATGGCCATCAGGCAAATGAATATAGTCTAGAGTATGCTCGTATCCAGTTACAGTAATCAAAAGATTACAAAAAGATTAACTTGGTCAGTCCGATGACCTGGATCAGAGAGAGTGAGTTGGTTTGGTCTCAAGACTTTGCATAATTCAGTTTTGTTTCTTTTTTTTCACATATTTTGGCTATTATGTAATGCGCAAGGCTTCATTGTTATGAATGAGATCATATTTTTATGACTCATAAATAAATGTCACTCAACCTCCCACTAACCTTTTCTGACACAAGACAGGAGCTCATATAAATAAGCACTGGCATAATTAAGTTAAATATTAATATATTGTACTGTCTGTCTTAAATGTTTCAACCTTGACATAATTCCTGCATAATGATGTTAAACTTTTAATAATCAAGTTATTACTGCAGCTATATGTTCTACTCAAGTATTCTCAAGATAATATCAAATGAAACAAAAATACTAAAATGATATATATATATATATATATATTATATTATATTATATATATATAAACACAAATGTAACTGACAAACCTGGGAACAACTCCAATCACAGTCCTGATTCCTCTCAATTGTGTTCATATGGACCTTATTGCTTCGGAGGATGGTGAGCAAAAGAGGAAGAAGCTGAAGATAGTTCATGTTTGGTCAGTGTTGGCGCGCAGACGCTCCAGTACAAACTTGCCTTGTCGCTGTGAATGACTTGTAGTCGTAGCACGCTTTAAATATCAAACGGGCATTCACATATAGAGGGAAATTGCTCCCGCCCACTAAAAACCTAATAACTAAGAAAAAAAAAAAAAACTAGTGCAGCTACAAAAGTTGCTCATCCATATACTACTGTGACACACATTCTCTCTCTCTCTCTCTCTCTCTCTCTCTCTCTCTCTCTCTCTCTCTCTCTCTCTCTCTCTCTCTCTCTCTCTCTCTCTCTCTCATTATATTTCTATATGTCATAACACCACATTAGGAAAAATATCCATAAAAGCAATGATAGCAGTCCTCTCATTGATATTTACTAATTTATAACGTCAAGTTACAATTTTAGACAGGCGTTTTAAATATATTTTTTCTGTTTGTTTGTTTGTTTGTTTTTTACTAATATAGATCTATGTTTTTGAAACGTTCTGTAGAAACTATATGCGCCGCTAGATGGAGACAAATGGAGACAAAAATCAACAGCAGACACGCCTTGAGATATTTCCCACAAAAATAACAATTATTACAGTTAATATAAATCATTCCAAATGCGCAGCAGGTTTTGATTACAACGAATCACCTGTAAAGGTATGAAACATTTGAATAGCCTAATAAAAGTAAAGATGATGATGATGATGATGATGATGATGATGATGATGATGATGATGATGATGAAGAAAAAATATTATCGTCATCATCATCATTATTAATATTTTTTATATCTAATATTAGGCTAATTAAATTATTTGATATGATATGTGCTAGTGCAAGGTGATGATCATATTGTATAGGCCTACTGTTGGTTCCTAATCAAATTATTTCTTGCAGATAATCCTAGAATATTATAAATTATTTTAATATATATCTTTATTATTATTATTATTATTATTATTATTATTATTATTATTATTATTATTATTATTATTATTATTATATTATTAACACTTACTCAGATATTATCATATGTTCAATGTATTATTATTATTTATTACTTATTTATTACATTATTTTATGAGTGCAAGGGGATTATAACATGGGTTACTGTTAGTTCCTACTCAAACTATATCTGGCTGACCATCCTGAAAAATAAATAAATAAATAAATAAATAAATAAATAAATAAATAAATAAATAAATAAATAAATAAATCATATAGATTATTATTAGTAGTATTATTAAACCATACTAAGATATTACAATATATGTTTAACATATTATTTATTTATTTATTTATTTATTTATTTATTACATTTTTATATGCTCAAATAGGTTAATGTTGATCAGATTAGTTGTGGTCAAACATCCTGAAAAATAATTAATTATAATTATAATATGGATTATTATTATTATTATTATTATTATTATTATTATTATTATTATTATTATGTAGGCTACTAAGATAATATATATATAATATATGTTTAACATTGTAGTTTTTTATTTATTCAATTATTTTATATGATCAAATGGCTTTCTGTTAGTGAAAATATTTCTGGTCGAACATCCTGAAGAAAATAAATAAATAAATAAATAAATAAATAAATAAATAAATAAATAAATAAATAATAATTATAATTATTATTATTATTATTTATTATTATTATTATTATTATTATTAAATGATAGGTATAAAACAAATTATTATTATTATTTATAAAATTATTTTATATGATAGATAGTGCAAGGTTACATTGGTCAAACTATTTCTGGTCGAATATCCCGAAAAATAATAAATAATAATGATAAGTATAAGTATAATACAGATGATGATTCTCTTTATTATTATTATTATTATTATTATTATTATTATTAATTTAGGATGGTCAACCAGAAAAAAAAATGACATTCATGTGAGTATGAAATAAAACCAACAGCCTCCCCATGTACAAACTGCTCACCCCCTCACGCTCTGCTTGGCCCCGCTCACATTATTTCTTGGCGGGCGTTGTTTGCTGATCTCTCCCTGCCTCCAGTGCGCCTCTCCTCTACTCTCCCCACCCCCTCTTTGTTGTTTCTCTCCTCCAGCCTCCGCTGCGCGCACACACACGCACTCGCTCCCTAGGATCAGCTGCGCGCTCGCAGTATCCGTACGTCCCTTCCCCCCGCGGCCTGGCTGCTGATGAGATGAGTGGAAGATGTCGGTGTCGGGGCTGAAGGCCGAATTAAAGTTCCTGGAGTCAATCTTTGACCCAAACCATGAGCGATTCAGAATAATCGACTGGAAGCCTGACGAACTTAGCTGCCAGTTTAATGTGACAGGAGAAAAACTGCTGATTATTCACTGCAACATCACGGTAAGATTCATCAGCCTTGTGTAGCTTACATGCGAACAAGACAAGGCCGAGTGAAATAACGCCACCACAACCCCCTTTTGACTCGATTAAAGCCACCATATTGCGAATAAAAGCATTTAGACCGATCAAAATCTATTCTATATCCTCAAACGGATGACAAAATAACAGATAAACAAGTACACACTCATAGCATGAGCTACGTTTAGCTTGCTAACGTTAGTTGATTAGCTAACAAAGTTAACTGCGTTGGCTCTCGCTTTAACTGTGTTAGCTAAACAAACACGCCAGCTAATATTCAGACTTGTTTGATTAACGTTATATCAAACACGAGATAGTTAAATAAAACGCATAGTCGTTTTATTCCGCCTCGGTGGGGATTTTACAGTTAAGTTAGTTGCCATGTAATTAGCTTGTGTGCTAATTTAGCAAAAATGATACATTAGCTAGCTAAACGACGTTTTGGACAAAATGTTTTTTTTTGTTTGTTTTTTTCTAGGTCGTCTTTGAGGTGGTATTTTGTAATGTGTATGACGCAGTGAAACTATTTGTATACACAGTTAGTTATAATGTTGGCTATCAAATTAACGAGTCATTTGCTGGGTTGTCGAAGTTCTTCAGTTAGCGAGGCCTCGTAATAAATGCGTAGATTTAAAACGACCCAACTCTATATCCCGTTAAATCTATTGTAATGTAATTGTTATGGTAATTTCTCATAGCTATCATGATTGCTAACGTCGTGTGCTAGCAATATTAGCGCGGTTCCAAACTTAATCATTTGAGCGATTCCTGCCATTTTAACAGCTTTTTAGAGGAAACGCTCTGCATGTAACTTCTGTTGCGTGTATATTAAGTCTATTAGATTATCAAGAGTTGTTGTCATAACGTACACTATGAAAACGCAGCGGCAAAGCGACAGCACTGCAGTGCCAACTGGCTGGTGTTATTGAGGTCAGGTTAAGTTTGCTGAGTTTATATTTTGATGTGTGAGGTGCTGTAAGTTCAGTGTGTGGTCCTGACAAGCAGAAGCAAATCACGTCGCCATCAATTTGGCCCTCTAATGATGGGAGGAGATTTCTAAGTAGTGGTTAGGAACATAATGTCCACATGATTTTACATGGACGACAGGAACTTCAACATCAGCTCTGACTCACCCATCAATGCACAGGTCTTCTGCGGTCTCTTTTGGTTGTCCATTAAGAGAGGGAGAACCTGCAGTTTGATTCATTGGTTTGGCAGCTGTTGATGTGGCTGCTTGTCATGCAAGTGGCTGAATGGATCGGACTTCAGTAACCTTGTGAAAGGACAAAGGGTTTTGATGCAATTAGGAAGATGCTGATGTTGTAACTCTTGATATTTTTGTAGGAGTCTTACCCTTCAACGCCACCAATATGGTTCGTTGATTCAGATGACCCAAGTCTGACCGAAGTCCTTGAACGGCTAGAGGATGTCAGAAGAGGCAATACTTTGGTAAGCAGGTGTTTCCCATATCTGAGATTTCAATAAGAGGGGATCATCAAAATGCAACAAAGGAAAATGTGTATTTTAATGTACATTACTGTTCTGAAGTTGAGGGTCAAATACAAATCTTTCCTGAATCCTGAAAGACAAATGTATCGCCTTACCAAAAAAATATATTAAGTAGCAAAGCCGTTTTCAGCATTGATAATAATAAATGATTCTTGAGCAGGAAAATCAGCATATTAGAATATTAACCGGGACCTGTACCTGAAATGGTACCTGTACTTTTTTCGGTACTTTAGGGATACATCAATAACTAAAGAAACTGTAAGTCATTCATAGAAGTGTTATTGACATTATGCCAGAGCTGCCTTGGTTGCTGTCTGTGGTGTTTACTGTAATATTTACCAGTAAATTGTAGGCTTCTAGCTACTTAATTAAATAAAAAAAAAAAAAAATTTATGAAAAGATTTCTCACATTTTTTTTTTTTAATTCTTGTGTATTTTCTGGTAATCAAATGACGCCATAAAACATTAATTTATCTTTTAACTTAATTATACAAACCTTTTTGTCAAACAAAGTGCTGCACAACTCAGTTTTATACTGTTAAAATTAAAACATGGATGAAAACTTGATTTATTACTTAATAAATCATTTATTATTATAGTAGTGTTAGTATTATTATTGCACTGAGACGTATTTAAATTCTACTGTACAACAGAAATATATTTGTCAAGTTAAACCAAACTTTTATTTTGATAAGTTGGCTTGAGTTTCTGTGTTTTTATGACATGACAGTAGTTTTTCTCAAATGAAACGGTAAAATGGTCTAGGGATGCACCTATACCATTTTTTCAGAACCGATCTGATCTAAAAAATTCTGAGTATCGGTCGATACCGATTCTAAACCGATCCAATACCAATGCAGTTTTGTTTAAAAATTCTATGTTGAATTTCTAAACCTTAGTATGTTGAATTGAAAATCACTCTTTTGTGAGTTAAACACAATCAACTAAATACAGACTTCATTATAAAGAAAAATAACAAATAAAAAAAATATTTAAAATAGCGTTCTATGACAAAAATAGCTCACTACTATAGATGGTGAATAAGTTAGATTAGTGAATAATTCAGCAGCAAAAGTTACAAAATTACGAGTGCACAATAATTGTTATAAAATCTAAACATTTAGTGGGGGGAAAATAAAGGAAACAAAAGTGAATAAGTGTAGCTGTGAATCTGGTAAAATGTTAAACAAAATATATTCATGAAAGCATGTAAATATATTTATAGAAATTGGGCCTATATACTAAGAAATTACATTTATTTTAAATGTATAAGTTCATCTTTTTAATGAGGCAGCAACATGTTATAGAGAGGGCAGAACAAGAGAGGCTATTAATAAGGCTTTCATAGCACAGATTTATTATAATATAGAGCGGCACAAAGCGCGTATGCGCATCCCGTGCGCTGGGATGATGCGCTTGAAGCAACGGAATCACATGCTCACAGTGCGCCGCGCTCTGTGCCTCCGTCCACATTGAGACGTTCAAAACAAGATAAAGGCCCATAGTGTATCTATGCAGTATTCTTATAAGCCGTTTATTTGAACAGTTTAACATTTCAGTTACTGTGTGTGAAGAACAATACAATAACTAGTCCAGTGTTGTGATCTAACAGACACTCGGTAGAAAGTAACACGATTTACAGCAATAAACGCCAGCAAGATGGTTGTTTTTTTGAGAAACTAGAGCGTTATCTAAAGATCAAGCATAATAACAGAAAAAATAAATAATCTTGGAGAGAGTTTCATCATGTTGACTGTCGTAACCGAACGCGACACACAGTTTGAAAGCTGAATGGAGAGTGACTTGAGCCGCAGCGGAGGGGAGCATTGACGTGAACTTGAATTTAATTACTTAAATATTAATCTGTACTCACATTAAACTATGGAATGGCTTCATAACACTTATAATATAGTGCATGAATCGTTCATGATGCTTTATAATGTTTTTGTGCCTTTTGTGGGGCACTGGGGCTTAACAATAACACAGAATATTATGCGCAGTATCGAATTTGGATCTGTACTGTCTGTCCGATACCCGATCCGGCAAATAATGGCGGATCGGAGCCGATACCGATCCTGAGTATCCAGGGTTTTTTCTACATTGAAAATTTTTTGGCGGCCGCCAAAACACATTTTTGTCCCGCCAAATTTGATGAATTACCCTACTGTGATTTATGAATTGATGTAGATTACTAATGCACGTGAGTGACAGAACAGAAAGCCTGCGCGCGCACTGTCCGTGCGATCCTGTCTTCACAACGATCACCATCTGAGCTCTCACTCGCACATATCAATCAAAATCAACAGAACTGACACAATGGTAAAAGGTCGGAAGACTGACTCCTGTTCACATGTTCCGTGTGGCGCGTTCGCACTGCTGAATGTGAATTGTGCTCAAAAAACGCACTTCTTTTGACAGACGTTTTGCACATGCAGCTGACATAAACCATACTTTCAAATAAACTGAAAAATATCCTTATGTAATGTGTAATTCTGTGTTGACAAATCTTTGGCGTTGTTTTAACCATCTGGGTTCACATTTAACGCGTCTGCTTTTGTCTGATTCGCGAACTCATTTGAACCGATTCATTTGAATTAACTGATCTGTCCAACACTGAACTCACGAATCAGTGTGTAATCATTTATTTACAACACCTCTGAAATGAGAATGCAAGTGCTTAACCCATTAAACAAGAGGGGTTAGTAAGAATTAGTTTTAATAATCCACAGTATTTTCATGTATTTATTTTGAGCATTTATATTGATAAGGTGTAGTAAATTACCAAAACAACGGAAGTTGTTGATAGCCAATAGTTTTATTAAATTGTATATGGTAGAGAATTAAACTATTTATTACATTTTTAATGCTATTTTTTAATAATTATTGCCAGACCAATTAATCGGTAAACCATGCAAACTGTGTAAAAACGAGAAACTAAAGAAACAAACATCAAGACACCATACATAATGAGATATCAAAATTAGATGAGGTCAGCATCTAATTCAGCAAAATGAAAACAATTGCATTTATTTAACATTTATTGTCAGTATTGGGCTCACAGATCACACGGGTAGGTACTTTTACTGTTGGTGTGTGTATGCGCGTATATGCGTGTGTGTGGATGACCATGTCTGGTCAGCCACCACCGAAGACCATTTCTGACCCAGGAAAAACCCTGTGAGTATCGGATAGGTGCATCCCTAAAATGTCACTTGATTTCAGCAGTTTGGCAGTTTTGACATGCGATCCGAATCATGAATCAATACGCTGATTCATAACCGTTCAAATCTTTATTTGAGGGTTGAAAACAAACACGGGAAGAGAAGACAATGCTGAATAAAGTTGTAGTTTTTGTTATTTTTGGACCATAATGTATTTTCGAGAGAGATTCTAATGAACTAACTGGTGTCACATATGGACTACTTTGTTTTTATTCCCTTTCTGGACATGGACAGTATAGTGTGCCTACACTTTCATTGAAGGAACAGAAAAGCTCTCTGACTAAATAAAATATCTTAAACTATGTTCTGAAAATGAACGGAGGTCTTACGGGTGTGGAACAACATTAGTCATTAATGACATAAATTTCATTTTTGGCTGAACTCCTTTAAGAGTACAACGTTCGTTATCCGACCATAATTGGAATTCCTTCTGAAGGATCATGTGACACTGAAAACTGGAGTAATGATGCTGACAATTCAGCTTTGATCAAAGATAATAAATATAAATTAAATTCAAATATATTTAAATTGAGAATTATTTTAAATGGTAATATTTCACAATATTTCTGTTATCAAATGAATGCTGCCTTGCTGAGCATTTGAGACTTCTTTCAAAAAACATTAAAACACATCTTAAAATCTATTAGTCAAAATTTGATCATTGTGATTGCAAGGGAAATAATTACTATTATTTTCACGTCTTTGTCCAGATCTTTTAATTTATTCCAAAAATGCATTAAACGTGCAATTCATACACACAGTCACCTGAAAACCGCTCTGTGATGAACATGTTTTAATTAGGTTAATGGGCTTGATATCATAGAAATATAAAACATGTTATAGGACTGGGCGATATGGCCCAAAAAATTATCACAATATAATTTTCCATATCAGTCGATAGCTATAAATATTTATAAAATTTAAAGGCATATTTTTGCTCCTGAGTGAAAGATGTAGAAAACAGACAGTTAACTGTGGTTTTAAACTATCCTTTATTGTCAAAACATGACAAACACTTCCCAACAGGTGAACAATGTATTATAACTGAGGTAGATTTATTTATTAAAATATTAATTGTGGTAAGCATTTTTTTTACTCTACACTGTATATCAATAATATCATTAATTAATTGTGTAAGAAGTAAAACACTAAAAACAGGCAAAAAAAAGAAAAGTTAAGAAACATTTTGAGTCGTCTCATGTGTTTTTAACTGTTAATGGTCACTTAAGGCATAACCAAATATTTTTATGGGGTTAATGGTCATAATTTTGTATGGATTTGTCCATTCAAGTGCAAAATGTGAAAGAACTCAATTTAGTATTTACAACGTTTGAGATATAACTTTCTGGATGTTCGCACACTTCTCAAACAGTGACTACCCAATCTCTTTTGTGTCTTCCTGCGCTTCAATATTGGGCAAGTCTTAAAAACACAGGCAAATGATTAAATGATATACTTTTGTAGCAATGCAGTTCCATCAACTCTCCCGAGCATTGTTCACGCTGGCGCCAGGCCATCAGGCAGTCCTTATTATCGAGTCCTGCTTTATAATGCACAATCTTATTTTACATTGACCCGAATATGATTGTGCTATAATCATGCAGCCCTAATCCACAAGGAACATAAATCCACATATTAGTCAGGATGAAACTTTAATTTTTTTTTTTTTATCTGAACACACAAAGTGTGACCCAATGCTTTATAGTAGATTAGCCGTTTTATATTAATTAGTAGGTAAAAAGGTTTTCTCTAATAAAGTTACTCACCATTTGTTACCACTTTTTGTTCTTGCGCAGCTCCTACAGCAGCTGAAAAGGCTGATCTGTGATTTATGCCGACTCTATAACCTGCCCCAGCATCCTGATGTGGAGATGCTGGATCAGCCTCTTCCTGCTGGACCCATCAGTCAGGACAAGAAGGTAGCCCAAATCAGCACAGACCTACATAGCCATTTCTTTTTACACTCCTTCCCTTTCCCGTTTGTAATGTGTGTGAGCTGATGCAAACTTTTTCTTGTTCTTGTTTTTCCCAGCATGGAACAACAGATGAAGTGACATCAGAAGAAGAGGAGGAAGAGGAAATGGCAGAGGTAATAAGCTTTTGGAGGATGCAATGGCTTTGTGATTCCAGTTATGAATAGACTAGTTGATACCTAACACATTCTTTTGTTTGTTGCTGTGGCAGCAGGATATTGAAGATCTAGACCACTATGACATGAAAGAGGAGCCGGTCGATGGCAAGAAGTCGGAGGACGATGGCATCGAGAAGGAGAATCTGGCCATTCTGGAGAAAATCCGCAAGAACCAGAGGCAGGACCACTTGAACGTAAGTGTCCATTCGGTAAGGTACCTTTTTATTTAACTTTGGGGTTGGGTGGAGCACTTAAAAAGCAGCAAAATAGCACTTAATATGCTATCCTTTTTTGTATGATGTGTAACATGATGTTATAAACCAAATGATTGGTTTATTTACAAGTAGTCTTTTTTTTTTCTATGTGCAAATTCTCATATCCACTAAAGAATAATTTGAATAATTAGTTTGCGCCTTGTATATGTTCCCTAAATGCTTCTTTGTTGGTCTCTTAGGGTGCGGTGTCTGGTTCAGTTCAGGCCTCTGACCGCCTCATGAAGGAACTCAGGGAGATCTATAGATCACAGAGTTATAAGACAGGTAATTTTGGTAGGGCTGTGATGGTCGCCATGACCACCGTGCCACCGGCGGTAGTCTGCACGTGACGTGACACACTATATGACATGCAAAAAGTTTTGTATAGAATATAACATTTGCAATAGCAGTTGCTATTTATAACCTGTACCTTTTAGCTGTATGCTGTTTGAAAGTTGCAACGATTTATAGTTTAATATTTAACTTTCTTATTTACCTGTTTATTTCACTGTATTATCTCTGATATTTATTTTAATGTTAGCAGGCTGTTTCACTCAAGTGCTGTAAACACGCGCGCTTGTTAACAGATGTTTAAGCCTCATTATTTAAATCTTACAATATATATATTTTTTAAATGTGAATTGTTTTATTTAAAACAGTCATTCAAGCTTTTTTTAAACATATGTTTCATGGTTGTGTGATAAGTAGGCTATAGGGCAGTGTTTTAGTTCATTGTTTCAGTTTCATCCCCCACCCCGAGAACCCCACAAACACCGTGCCACCGCCGGTGGTAAAAAACTGCAACCGTCACAGCCCTAAATTTTGGTTTTGCATTACATCAATGACATATGACATTTCCACTTGTCTGTTCTAGTGCTGCAATGACCATTCGTCATCGATGACGTCGACTACGGAAATATGTCGACGTTTGTGAAATGCGTCGGCGCATCGTGTCACACATTCATCTCGCGTAATGTTGGCTTCTGCTCCTGGGAATGGAGAAAGTTCTCCATTCTATCACAAAAACCTAGACCACGAATATCAAAAGTGTGGGAATACTTTAAACAGTGTTTCCCACACATAGACTAATTTGTGGCGGACCGCCACATAATCAATAACGGCCGCCACATATTGATTCGTCATTTATTAATTTTTACGCTATTTAAAAGACGCAAGCATATTCGTTTAGCTGCATTTCCTTAAGTTCTCTCTCCGCCCTTTTGTGCGTCTCTTACTCACTCACACAAGAGTGCACAAAACAAGTTTTATTGCATTTTGGTGCGTTTAGTGTGACATAGCTTTTAAAACCAGAGCAGTTGAATAACAGAGTTGCAACACGCCTTCATCACGCGGCAGCGCGCAGTCATGGCGCTCATAATTCTAAACAAACCAGCGCGGTGTCAATCCATTACAGACCAGTGTTTCCCAACCGGGATCCTGAGCAAAAGGTGCCAGGACGCACTTACACCGTGGTTCATCTCACATCTGATGACACATCTTTTAATATGGGTTGTAACTTGAAAATAATGCTGTCGATGGATACACGTGCTGACTCCTCAGGTATACACTACAACAACAGCGATAATAAAAGAAAAATGTGGGCAAAACGGTCTCTCTTTGTAAACTTTATAAAACGCATGCGAGTGCTGCCGTACGTCCGAATATGAGCAGTCATTTTCACCGTCGTCACCCCCGTGTAGCCAGGAGATGCGAATGAGAAGATCTGTCTCTGTGCACTCGTCCCAAAGCGCGCAAATATTGAGTTATCTTTCAAATCCTGTGCTTAAACGGACAAACTCACACAAAAAGTATGTCAAAATGTCACAGCCTACTCTATGCCCTAAGTGAACTTTATACAGAAAATACGACGACTATCTGTGGGTCTTAAAGGGGCAGTAGCATTCACTGCTGTCTGTTTAATGTCAAACAAAAGATAGACATCACTCACTGCTCTTGATTGAAAAGCTTTTGTAAGTTTAATAAGGATTATTTTTTTAATTTAAACAGTTAAATGTGCAGTTATTTTACATTTGATTACTTTATTCCATTTCTCTACCTAAAAACTAATGTTAGACCTACCTGAAAAACATTGTTTATTTTATTCTCATCTTTGCTCAATAGTATTTATTTGTGCTGCTGCTCCTATTTAAGTTATTTGTTCTTATTTTCTTTATTTTCATTTGACAGTAGTCCTTTTTCCCTTTTTCCTCTGAACATAGCAAATACCGAACTGTACTGAAACGTGAACCTAAAACCGTGATACAAAGTGAACCGTGAGCAGTCTGTACTGTTACACCTCTAGCGTAACTTATGCGAGGGGGTGCCACAGAATTTTGATAATTTTCAAAGGCTAAAAAAAATCGTTAGATTAGTCGACTAATCGAAAAAATAATCATTAGATTAGTCGACAGAAAAAATAATTGTTAGTTGCAGCTCTAGTCTGTTCCAAACCTGCATACTGCCTACATGGGCTGTTGCCTTCTAAAGGGGAACATCTCGCATGTAATGGAAGCTCATAAATGGCTCATTTGGAATGGTGCCCTTGCCAAGGTTTTTTTGTTGTTGTTGTTCCTTTGGCCACCATCACGACGCATTTCTGTAAATGCCTTCCCCACAAAGTATCTTATCTTATCTTGGAATTTACCCACATTTTATGTAGCTTCACTTTTGGTAACTGACACTTTTATGTCAAGAGTGCAGCTGTGATTTCTAAAAATGGTTTTGAAAATGATTTTGGAAAATTTATTTTATCTTGTTCTAGTGAAAGGGCTGTTACAGATCTGTTTGTTTACTTTTCCATTCTGTCTCTTCCAGGTATCTATTCAGTGGAGTTAGTCAATGATAGCCTGTATGAGTGGCATGTCAAGTTAAGGACGTAAGTATGGTTGCACAACATATGAAATAACATTTAGGCTGATGATATGGTTGCACGACATGAAATAACATGTAGGTATTGTTGCACAACATATGAAATAACATGTAGGCTGATGATATGGTTGCACAAAATATTAAATATGGTTGCAGTACATATGAAATAACATCTAGGCTGATGATATGGTTACACAAAATATGAAATATGGTTGCAGCACAACATATGAAATAACATGTAGGCTGATGATATGGTTGCGCAAAATATGAAAAATAGTTCCACAACATGAAATTACATGAGCTGATGATATTGTTGCACAACATATGAAATTAAATGGTTGCACAACATTTGGAATAACATATAGGCTGATTTATATGGTTGCTCAAAATATGAAAAAGTTGCACAACATATGAAATAACATGTAGGCTGATTTATATGGTTGCACAAAATATGAAATATGGTTGCACAACATATAAAATAACATTTAGGCTGATGATATGGTTGCACGACATTAAATAACATGTAGGTATTGTTGCACAACATATAAAATAACATTTAGGCTGATGATATGGTTGCACAAAATATGAAATATGGTTGCACAACATCTGAAATAACATGTAAGCTGATGTTTGTTTAAGTGTTCAGATCTTTAAAAATCATCCTTGTGCGTTTTTAAGGGTTGATCCAGACAGTCCGTTACACAGCGACTTGCAGGTTTTGAAGGAAAAAGAAGGCATGGACTACATTCTGCTCAATTTCTCTTATAAAGTAAGTGCTGCTTTGTTTCTTTATTGTACAATAAAATACAGATTGAAGAGAATTTGATTGAAAGGCATGATTATGCAACTGAAGTTTTGTTTTCTTTCTTCCCGATGGTAGGATAACTTTCCTTTTGATCCTCCCTTTGTACGGGTTGTGTCTCCTGTCCTGTCTGGAGGGTGAGCAGGAGAGCCTGTCTATTCTAGTATTAATATTTTCATTTAAAGTTTTGCAATTATGTTTGTATAGATTTATATAGAGAATAAGTCATAAGTTTTTTTTTTTTTAAAGCTTTTATGAAGTTTAATACTTAGGGCTGTAACGATATGCGATATGAAATCGAAATCGCAATACGCAGGTCCACGAACCTGTATCGCGATCTGAGAAGGCAGAATCGCGACACACCCCTTCCAACTCCCAGAATTATCCTTCCTGTCCAGGTCCAACTTTTAAGTCAGCAGTATGGCAACATTTCAGCTACCCGGTGGAGAACAAGGATGGCAATCGTGTAGTTGACAAGACCCACACAATTTGCCGTAAATGTTTCAAGAAGCTTCCCCAACCGGCTGGCAAAGTGGTGTGAGCGTGGCGTTTCTGTTGCGTGTCATCTGCGGGGCGGCTGCGTGGCGTTTTCTCTTTCTTTGCACACCAGAAGCGTGTCTGACGCGGCGCTTCTGTTGGTATTGATGTACAGGAGGCCCTATACTTCATGTTAAATATATATTGCCTATTGGTACCCCAAAGAAAACGTCGGCAGTAGCCTATTGACCATACAGATATATGGTATTGACGGCAAAATAGGCTACAGAATACTGTACAGAATAAAACTGTTTTGTCCTCCCCATATCGAGGTTTGTATCGTACCGTGGGTCAAAAATCGTGATACGAACCGAATCGTGGGTTTGGTGTATCGTTACAGCCCTATTAATACTGCTTCTACTGCTAACTTAAATTGGCTGTTTTTATTATTATCATGTCTTTATTTATTATTATTAATTAATAATTTTATTTTATATATATATATATATATATGTATATATATATATATATATAATACACACACACACAAATAATGCTCATTTTCAAAATTGGTAATGCGCCCTGCTTTTTCTCATCTAGCTATGTTCTTGGTGGAGGAGCCTTGTGTATGGAACTACTTACAAAACAGGTTTGAATTCTCTTTAGGGTTTGCACATTGAAATAAAGAATGAAATCTGAAATCAAATCAATCTAATCTGTGCTGTTGATCACAGGGCTGGAGCAGTGCCTACTCAATAGAGTCAGTCATCATGCAAATCAATGCCACCTTAGTCAAAGGGAAAGCCAGAGTGCAGTTCGGAGCAAATAAGGTTTGTCTGGCCTCCACATGATCTGAGACGACCCAAAAAAATTATTTCAGAAATGTTGACCCTTTTCCCCTTTTGTTTTGTGCAGAATCAATACAATCTTGCCAGAGCACAACAGTCATACAAATCATTGGTTCAGATTCACGAAAAAAATGGTAGGTGGAGAAACTACAAAATGAGGTACAGAATTAATGCACTTTGACATGGTCTCAGATGTCTTTTTTTTTTGTTTGTGTGATGTTTTTCCTCTAGGCTGGTACACACCTCCTAAAGAAGATGGCTAGTAGAAGCATTGATCCGCGTACATACTGCAAACATGGGATATCTGGTCAAACCTTTGCTTTTATTTTACTAATGTTTTCACCTCTTAAGCTTGAGACTTCGTGTAAGTGGAAACCATCAGGGGAAACGTTCACCCTCTCACTGTCTGGAATGCTTGGAAATTTGCATCGTCCTCTCCTGCAAGGCTGGACTCTTTGACCATATCCCATGACGTCTCTGTTTCTCATGCTCTTTCTCTCTCTCATTTATTATTTCTATACTGATGGGACTTTAAGAGCCTTGGTACTAATAAGGCATCTAACATGGCGTTTCTGATCAGAGAAAGATGTGTTTTTCTTTTCTTTCTCTTTTTTGTTGCTTCCTCCTCACTTTTACTGGAGCATGGCTCTGTTCAGGATTATTACATAGATGGAGATGCTCAATGAAGATGCTGGATCTGATCCTCTCTATCTGCTTTTAAAGGATGTTCTTATGGCCATGGACTTTAAATGATGGTTTACTGAACTTAAAACAGGATATGGATGCAACTAGAGACAATGTGAAGACAATGTGCCACTGCTCTTGTATCTATAGAGACTTCTTCCCTCCCTCATGCATTCTGAGTTAACATGTACTGGTACATTTAATGCTGATGTTGTTGAAGAATCATTATTTGCCGCAATTATATGCGCAAGCTTCTTAAGCAACCCTAATATTACTGATAACGGCGAGGACGAGAAGAAGGGGCGTTTATACGACTCTAGCTCCAGATCTCGTTTTTCCACTAAGGATGAATTCCACTCAGTTTCCTTGCGCTTGCTTTTAGCATGTGGCTGATCTGACCAATAATGGACAAATGCGAGCTTTGGCTTTGAAAAGGCGAAGCGGAACTTACCGTCGCTCCATAGTTGAACAGAGCTCCACTTGTATACTTGTAAATGGATTTGAGGCGTCTTAAATGTGGTGTTTATGTGAAGTGGGGGAATTCTCAGAGTTGTTTTCACATGAGGACTTTTGGACTCGAAATGGGGGAAAAAGTTGATGTTTCTCAAAATAACGGGGGTAATATCTTAAAAATTGTATTTATATAAGTGATATGAACATAACTTTTTTTTTTTTCCTCCCCGTTTTCTGTTCCCACCCTTAATTGTTATCTACTGTTTTGAAAGATGTTCATAATTTCTGCTCCATTAAAAACGGCTGTTACAGATTGAGACATTTGAGGTTTACATTACTAATGGACCTCTCATGATTAGCAGTACTCAAGGTTTGTCGATACTGTCAGTTTTATTTTGTGAGCATCGATGGGTTAAAGTCTTCGAAAGCGCAAATAATGCTTTTCTCATAGCACAACACTACCAAGAGCACTGTTTCTTCCCAAGCCTGATGGACAATTCATACAAAACTCAAGGCATCGTTTAGTTTACCTTTGGATTTGAACGTCCAGTATAAAGTCTTAAGAAAGGTCAATGTTTTACCATCAACGGCGAAGTTAGACTTTTCAAATGACGCCATACCTCCCTATTATTTTTTGCGTTTTGTTTTGGAACGTATTATAAAACTGACTGTATAAGGCTCGCGTATGTGAAGGCATCTAGCAGTTTCCATTTTAAAAACTCAGGAAAATCCATTCTGTTAGAAAACGCTTTTTCGGTCCGTTTGCTCTACCTATCCACTTCAAAGACTTTTAATTCCTGAAGGCGAAGGATTATTTAAACAGCTTCCTGTGGCCTCTATTTAGTATTTTATGATGGGGCTTGGTTCCACCGCAAGAAGTGTTAAAGGCCAGTTGTGATTGGACGACTCTGGCTATAAAAATGCATCAGATTTCCATTGTTCACTGAATTTGAGTGCTCAGTCAAATGTAACTTGTTTTTTTGCTGTTGTTTCTCTCCCCTCTGACTTCAGCTTTCCCACTTGTAAATATTTTGGGACATTTGGGTTTAGTATTTGCACAGAATGTTGTGATTGTGCCTCTTGGATCAGTCCTGAGTTTGAACTTCCATAACGGGCAAGCTCTTGGATGCGTATTATCTTTAACATGGATGCAAATGTAATCTTTTACTCCAATCTCATGTAAATGTAATTCAAGAGAGCCAATGCAGCAGGAATGTCTTGAGCCACTCAAGTGTCTGCTTTGCAAGTAATTGCTGCTGTCTTGTTTCAGAGATGAGCTGGGTCTTGGGTTTTCATCTGCGAGATTTGAAAAGGCAGACCTTTCCGAATGATTTTCCTTTTAGGGGGCTATTCATTTCAGAAGTACATCTGCATTGACCTGGGCTTGTCCGCATTGACCAAGATTTCTGTGACTGATTAGTCTTTCTTGTTTCCTTGTCCGAACAGTAATGATGTTGTTTTTTTGTTTTCACACCGAACGTGAACCTCACAGTAACTAATAACAAAACTCGTCTCTGGTGCCATTTCATGGAATGGTTCTTGAAGCTCACACTGTTGGCATGCTTTTTGTTTTTGTTTTTTTGTTAGGGTTTTTTTTCCATTACAAGAGAATTTTGACCATGTACAGTATATTTGTAAACTTGCATCAAGTTTATGAATAAAGAATTTTACGAGGAGCCTTGTTGGGGTATCTGTGAGTGATCTGGTCGATGCAATCGAGAACTTAAAATGTTTATTAAAGGCACAATATGTAAGATTCTTGGATTTGAACATTAGAACTATTAGAACAGTGTTATATATTGTACCGACTTGTGTACATTATCCCAAATGTTTCCAACAAATCCAGAGAAATTAGCCTATTTAACCAGCGTAATGGCCCACGTGTCTGCGTCACCTGTTGATATCATATCCACGTTACCCTCAATTTAATATTTTGTTTTATTAGACAGGAGAGTAACTGCTTAAATACATTTATCAACAGACAACATCGTTTTATACCTCAAATTGTTCTTATTGTTTGAATCGCTAGTTTCATTGATTAGCCGCAAGTAAGATGTTTGTACCCAAAGAGTAGATCAGACAACACAATTTTATGTGGCTAGCATCATAATCAGAAACAGCTTTATTTGTAGGAACAGCAATACAGCATTTTCTCCACTGTACAGTGTTTTAAAATGAATTACATGCCATTTAGCAACACAAGTCATCCAGCTTTTATTAATGATACTCTAACATCAATCTATCCATGAACACGATTTCTGCCCGAGTCCCACCAGATTGCTTTTCTCACCGCTGTGGAGGTGAGGTCAACAACTATGATTCCACTCTTATTCATGCCGTCATTGAGCTATGCCTTTATTTTTTTAGGTCCATTGCATGCCGTAATTACCGTAACTATTCTGAACTGTAAAAAGTAGTGCTCTCAAATCGATTAATCGCATCTAAAATAAGTGTTTACATATGTTAACCTTGTATAAATAAGTATATATAAGTACACAATCATGTATATTTTTAAGAAATATTTGCATGTTTTATATGTATTTATATAATTTATATATGCATATATTTTATAAACACATGTAAACTGACTTATTTTGGGTGATTAATCGCGATTAATTGATTTGACCACTAGTAAAAAGCCTTCATGTGCTTGTAGAACTTGTAGTTACAACCTGTAAACTCGTAATTTTCTGAGAGCTACGACTTGTACCACCTGACCACATATTTGAGGTTTGTTAGACTTGAAGCGGTGTTTTGCACATCGATCCGTATATGACATCAAAGAACGCCAAGAGCGATTCGAAAGCAAACTGTTTTATTTAAGGTGTTTACGACATGGTGTGAATGCAGCATTTGAATAATCTAGTGGAGAAACTTGCATACTGTGCCTTTAAGAAAACATGGGATGCCAGAATATAAATACTAACCCTCTTTCTGCCTGATTTAAAAGTGTGATGGTTTTAATTTTGAAGTGTAAAAATGATTTATTTTCTGTTGTCTAATGTTATGATGATGCTGCTGAATGTACACATAACTATTTTACCTCTAGATTGCTGGTTAAACGTTAACATGAATGACTGTCACTGATAGTTTACCACACCAGATTTTATCATAGCTGTGGGTCAGAGGCTGTTGCAACATGTTATGAAATAATTGGTCATTTAACATCTTTAATGAAAATTTTCAACAGTGTCTGACTTAAGACTTTCTTGACTTGTCGTTTGATGGGTATATTTTTATCAAATTAACAGTTACTGCAAGTCAGACGTTTGCTTTAAACACATTATCAGCTACACAAATTAACACCATATTAATGAGAATTCAGTGATACTAAAATGTATAGACCTGTGATATTTTTTTTTTTGTTTTTTGATGCGAGCGCACATTTGAGAATTGCCTGCGATCACAGACACACTTAACACTCTTGTTTGGCTTTACATTTATGAACTGTACTATTAATATTGGCATGTTTTTTAAATCACAAGATGCCAGTTATATTTGTAGTCATCTGTGAGCTATGAAAGAAAATGTGAGACGTTAAAATTGCAATTGCAAGTTTAAACTGTGACTAAAAACTAGGGAAGTAGTAAGCGCCTTGTCAAATTGGAAGATTATATTAATTGAAATACAATTCTTCCTTGCCACATGGGGTAGCTGTTTCCCTTTTTGTACGCTTGTGGTTTCTTCCTACAATTAACAAGGAGACCAACACATTTGCTTTCTTTAGGCCTAGTATAAGCTGAATTGATAATGAGGTTTGTGTTGTATATGTATTGCAGTTCGCTGTTTATGTTTGCTGGGGTGAGGTTACTGGAGTTGTAACTGATGTTTAAACTGTAATGTTTAAACAAAGTCATTGGCAATGAACTTTAGAACACTGGTACTCCATATCAATAAAAAAAGTAAATGAATACGTTCAATGTTGTAATGTTGCGTACACATATTGGGTTTGGTCATTAGAAGATAAATGATTATGGTTCAGTTTACTTTGATCCGCAATATAACATTTGTTTAATGATTAGGTATGGTTTGAATTGGAGTAAGACTGAGTCTTAGAGGGATAGTACACCCCAAAATCCTGTCATCATTTACTAAAGACTATAGATATAGAAAGATGGTTCACTCCTTACTTCAGTGTATACTTCACGGAATAGTTCCGCCTTCTAATGTAAAATAGCCAATCGCTGATAGGTAAAGCCGTTGCAGAAACCACTGGGACTCACGCCTGCGTTTGCTCGTCTGGCCTGAAAAAAATAGCTTTTTAATGCTATTTGAGCATAAGAAACAACATCTATGGGACAGTTGATGTCATATTTTGTTGCTGAATTGAAATGTTATGTAATTGTAAGTTTCGGCAAGCAGTTTTTAAGATTCCATAAAACCCCCATTCAAATAGGACTTGGTCTTGGATCCCCGAATTAGCTGTCCGAAGGCATTGCAAATATTGCTACCAATACAACAGACTTTGATTTTACTTACCTCATGTCATTCTAAACCTGTGTGAGTTTCATTCTTCTGTTAAACACAAAAGAAGACATTTCAAGTCAATGGGTGTTTGATGACCAACATTCTTCAAAATATATTTTGTGTTCTGCTGAAGATTGCAACTCTCACAGGTTTGGAACAACATGAGGGTGAGTAAATGACACAATTTTCATTTTGGGGTGAACTTGTTTACTCTTTCCTCTCCAGCTTTTTTCACCAGTGCCAACATTTTTGATAGTTTTCACCAAGCGGCAACCTCCCGCGGCCTCTCTTGAAGTAATACGGAAGTAATTTAAACTGCAATTCCTTGACTGGCCACTAGGGACAGAAGGGAGCAGAATCTCATTGAGCCTCATGTTAAAATTCCCAACTTTACAGCAGAAAAAAAACATGTATACAGCCTGGTACAATTGGTGGTTTTGGTCTATATGGTTAATTTTGCCCGTCATGACAACTGTGAGGGGATTAATGTTTTTATAACTCATTTGTTTACATTATATAAAGCCTTAAAGTTCTGCATAATTAAGGGGGCGTTGTTACTTTGAGTGGCAGGTGGATACGCATTTATCTGCCGTCCATAGTCATTGCGTCACCTCAGCTCCGCCTATATCCCGCCTCTGTCCATTTTCTGTTAGACATTTCTGTTACCTTCAGAATATTTTGTTTTCCAAAGAAAGAACAGACCCAGCATTATTATTTTTTTTCTCAATCGCTCTGCTACATTTGAACTCAAATTCTCAAAACTACTTGTTAAACCTCCACATCATCTAGTCACTTGAGCACATCATAAAATCAATTTCTCATTTTTTTTAAACAAATTGCAAATGCTTTAGTACATTCATGCAATTGATCAATACAGTTGTCTGCTGGTTTCCTACATTAATAATTGCTAATGTCATGTTGCTAAAAATGTATTCTACTGGTTCTCTGTCCAACAGTGTTACCCAAATATCTAGGCATTAGTCAGGGTTGCCAACTCTCACGCATCTGGCGTGATTCTCACGCTTTCAGGCTCTGTCTCACGCTCTCACTCTGCCCAACTCAATCTCACGCCAAATTGCCAAACCTGCTTTTGATATTAAACAAAGCTATAAGCTTTGTTTTTTTTAAATGTGTTTTAATGAAATTCAAACAATAAATAGCGTTTTGGCGCTAATGTGGCATAATGTTAAAGCCAGAGGCGTTGAAAAGCTCTCGTCTCCCTGCGGCGCGCGCTGGTCACGTGGCCCATGAGCGCTCAATACTTCTAGCGCTATGCCAATGAATTTAAATGGCTTAAGCGGATACACAACAGTTTCACCATATAGATGTTTGCTGCAAGTTTTGGTAAACAGTACAGCATAGTGTTAGTGTTTATTGATTATTAAGTCAGCCATAATTACAGGATCGTTTTATTATGGAGAGTGATAGAGATGCAACATTGCTAACATTAATGCTATTCTTGTATTTAGCCCTCAGGTATTCCTTACTAATTGATCACACTCATACTCATTAAATTATATTTATTGAATATTTTGAGGAGATCTTTTGGTACTAAATACTATTTGTGCAACAATTAGGCTATTGTAAATAAATGACCACTTAAAATATTTTTCTTCTAATATTTGTATATATTTCTTCTAATATTTATATTACAATATGTTTAGTAATTAATGTTAAAATAGAGAATTCCAATTCAAAGAGGACAAATACAGTCATTTTGTGGCAAAAAAAAAAAAGTTTATTTGTAATGCCATTAACCAGTAGGTGCCTTATGGCTCTTTAATAAATATCCATGTATCTAATCTAGTTGCTCAAAAAAGTATTGCAGTCTTTGCATTCTAATAAATATTTAGATATGATGATCAAACACTAGATTTCTTTAAATGTGAAATTTCAAAACGTGAATAACTTGCATCCTAATATTTTTAATGAATAATGATACTTATATAAGCAGTCACAAGTGAATATTAAGGAATGGCACATATAATTAGACCCATGTTTAAACTAGTGCTAAAACAAACATATTTTTTCTTATTATGTATAGTATATATACTATACTGAATCAAGATCAAAAGCATTACGCACAACACCCCCCCCCCCCCCCCCCCCCCCCGCGCGCCCCAAAAAAATCTCACTCCAACCTGAACTTAAAAGTTGGCAACCCTGCATTAGTCCATTGCATAAGTCATTAAAGGTGTATCTGTAGAGAGGATTTCACCCTCCCCAGAGCATCTCCAAATCCACGCCTCTCCAAAACACGTGAACGCATACAGCATAACAGCAAGGAGAAAACAAAAGCGCCACGAGAAACGGCGTTAAATACATTGTCTCAAAACATATAACATTACAATAAATGGACATGGACACTCTAAAGAGCACTGACCTGTACCACATGACTGCAGCAGATTAATTTCAGTGTTTATAATGTTGCCATTGAAATGCATAAATTGGAGTCATAAACCTCTTGGGGTATAACGTAACTTTCCATCTCTTACAAATTACTGTAGTTATTGCCTGAATGTAGCATAAGCTTGTTTTGGTTCAGGAGGAAATGTAAAATGTAAAGGTGGCGCTGTTTTGGTTGCGGTGCTTGTTAACTGGCGTCTTTCTAACTGCATAGCATGACGCGCTGATGGATGACGTGGGTTGTGTGTGCGTGCAGTTGCACGGAGGTGTGGAAATTTTAGATTTTCGATCATGCTTGAACATGTTTTTTTAAAGTTACAGTTTTTCCCACAAGGTGATCTGCTGATACTGCTGAAGTCTCCAAAGAGCAATTTCAATCCAGTTCTTTTTTGTTGTTGTAAATGTCCTTAATTGATGAATTGTGCAGGTGAATCTTGAATTTCACTAAAGGGTAATGTAAAGCATTAGATCAACGAGGACCCGTATTTATCAAGCTTCTCAAAGTGCTATTTTAGTCTTAAAGTCTCCGGTGAGAAATAAACCTAGGGGTAATTAACAGATGGTTACCGAGTAGATCGTTCTCTGGGATGCGTTTTCATGAAAATCGAATGGAAAGAGTTTTATCTTTAAAAACAGATTAGCTTATAACGCTAGTCTATGGTGAAGGGGGGATTTTGAAATCCACTGCCGCTTCAATATACCTGTATATATTTATATCCTAAATAACTTCATAATCAAAACCTTAATTAATATTTATCTTCCTATATTACCTATATTATTATAATGATTCTTTCCAGTTATGATTTTGCTTTGTTTCTTGTTTTCTAAAGTGTGTATTTGGTCTCTGAGGAGTGACTGAGGGTCTGGCTTAGAGATGTGTGATGTGTCACTAAACACTTGATCAACAAGGTCGTGTGTTTGGATTTGAGGTATCACACACCCCTTACATGTCAGGAGTGCAGTAACAGCGTTTGCTCACTTAGCCCGGCTTCCAGATATGAAATATGGATTTGTCTTTCATTTAATTTATTATGTTTTATTCCTTATATATTTCCTTTTACTGAAACACTAAAGACTCAAGATGAATATTGCCTGTACTATTGTGTGTCCCTCTCACTAAATGAAAGCACATGTTATCAGTATGTTTTGGTAAGAACTAGTTAGAACTGCAGCTTAATCAGCTCCAACCTTGGAGAGACTGTGTATCTGTGTATGTGCGCAATATTCTATGTTACAGATCAGAATGGTGTTCAATGGGCACCCTAAGAGATGGGTGGACTTGTTGTTCTGGGCAAGCTGGCGCCTGCTCCAGATCTGGAAGGTCACTACGGGCCTAATTCTGGGGTGAAAGCGTCAACAAGTGACACGTCAGTGGAAACGTGCATCAGATTAACTGACTCTAGTGGAAATTTACCATGACTGTGCATTGTCTCTGAGACAATCAGAACCATCCACATTGCAGTAATGACGTGGATAAGACCTTGAAAACGGTATAACTGTTGGGACAATTGTATGTACGATAGGGCGAGGCAACGAGATGGTGAGAGAGGGAGCGCGGCCTACGAACTCCTTGTGAGACTTGAAGCTGGCTTCTACTTTTGAAACTGCAAACTATTCTAAGTAAATTTTTCTTTTAATTAATTGCAATCCTGACTCTGTCTTCATTTCTTCACTACTGGTCCTGGGTCATAACCTGTTAACCCCTAACAATGGGGCACAGGGTAGACACAGGGTGGTAAAATTAAATCGCTAGTTAATACCACTAACAAGGCTCAAAATAGCCTCACACTAACACCGTAGCATAATGAGGGTCCCTACATGCAAACCAAAGCATTGAGAACTTTGTAAGTGTACAAACAGTTTAATAAGAAGAGACTTTATAAACATAGTGCCTTACGCGTTCACGGACAGGCACCATCTTGGAAAACAGTCTCGACGAATCGATCCACGAGCGCTGTTCTAAGTGAGCTGGTCGATAGGAATTAAGTTTGTGAAATGTAATAACATGGACATTTTTAGTTTTATTTATTTATTTTCTCTGTTGTGTTCAGTGTTTTCTTCCGGAATCAACGGACCATATGAGATTCCAAGTCACTGTTCATCACGTAGCACAGCGTTCGTGGCACGATGAGTCGAGACTGTTTTCCAAGATGGAACCTGTCCGTGAACGCGTAATGCACTCTGTTTACAAAGTATCTTCTTATTAAACTGTTTACACGGTCCCTACGGACCGTGAGGAAGGTGGTGAAACGAAGCTTCCAAACCATCAAAAACAAAGTGTGTGCTCTTGTGAAGCGTTCACGCACATTCAGACGTGAGTGCAGCAGCCGCGGATCCACTCGAGACCGAGGCAACGCGTGATGATGCTCAGCCATCGACGAGCACTTCTGTATGCTTTATCACCTTGGAAGAATTTATTAAAAAGAAAGGCTCTTCCATGAAAGAAAAAGATGCGAGAATCATCAGGAGGCAAATCTTTGTGGCTCTCAAAAACTGGGATCTTGAGGTTTACCTGAATCTTGAGGTTCTATATAGAGGAAATAGCCATCGACCCCAACACACTCCAGATCAAAATAACTGACACTAATAGTCAGGCACTAAGGAAACCAATGAAGAACGTGAGCATGCTTTAACCGAGGCCTGGTTTAAACGGTGGGAAAAATTAAAGTACGCAGAATCCTATTTCAAAGTGATGTACACGCTGGTCGAAGACATCAACCCTCCGTTTTGGAAAAGGCGCGTGTCCAAAGGTGAGATGAATAACAATAAAGATAATGAATGTTAGTCATAGTAACACATTACCGTACCTCATGACTAATCTGCTTTCCTCTGATCTCGTTCACAGAATGCTCCGATCTTCTCTGGCGACTAGCAATACAGTGAGGGGCACAACTGAAGACAACCTTGTAGAACATTTTAAATGATCCCTGGTTTATATTTAATCAGCCGATGATCAGGTAAGAAGAATTTTAAGAGCTCTTCCTTTACTCCGCTGATCCACACATAATTGCAAACAGATTCATGTGCAATAATTCACAGGCAATAATCATTTGTCAAGATGTGAAAACCGGCCACATCAAATGTCTGACCAATCAAAACATGTTCTCACTACAACCAATCAAGGCAGTCTTGTCCTAAAAAAATCTTGAAAATGCTATAGCGAAAGAGAACTAGCTAGCACTTTATCTCTACATGGGAACACTGTTAGATGGGGGAGTTAAGGGGTAGTTAAGGGGGAGTGGCATCAGTTAAGGGGGAGTGGTATCAGTTATGAGGGAGTGGCGTCAGTTGACTCCCCCAAGGTTGACTCCCCCAGTTAACTCCCCCAGTAGACTCCCCCAGTTGACTCACCCAGGGTTGACTCCCCCAGTTGACTCCCCCAGTTGACTCACCCAAGGTTGACTCCCCCAGTTAACTCCCCCAGTTGACTCCCCCAGTTGACTCACCCAGGGTTGACTCCCCCAGTTAACTCCCCCAGTTGACTCCCCCAGGGTTGACTCCCCCAGTTAACTCCCCCAGTTGACTCCCCCAGTTGACTCACCCAGGGTTGACTCGCCCAGGGTTGACTTCCCAAAATCTACATTGAAGCTGCATCTCTTTAGCCAAGCATTCACATAATGCATCTCATCACCTTGCACTCCAGTTATATCAGCGCACATGATTGCCTTTGCTTAATGCTTTGAACAGCAGCTACGCTAATTATTTTCCTGTTCTGTTTTATTTTATCTGGACGGCCATCCCGAGGGAACTAGAGAGTCTGTCAGCTCCAGTCTGGATCCAGCCTATCATGAAGACTTCATTTTAGTTCCTTGCCACCGTCGCTTTGGCTTGCTCAGTTGGGGACACTAACTTCAGATGACCATCACCTGTGACCATCACCTGTGAAGATGTGCCTTGACTCCTGGAAGACTTCAGATGACCATCACCTGTGACCATCACATGTGAAGAGGTGCCTCGACTCCTGGAGGACTTCAGATGACCATCACCTGTGAAGAGGTGCCTTGACTCCTGGAGGACTATAGATGACCATCACCTGTGACCATCACCTGTGAAGAGGTGCCTCCACTCCTGGAAGACTTCAGATGACCATCACCTGTGAAGAAGTGCCTCGACTCCTGGAAGACTTCAGATGACCATCACCTGTGAAGAAGTGCCTCGACTCCTGGAGGACTTCAGATGACCATCACCTGTGAAGAGGTGCCTTGACTCCCGGAGGACTATAGATGACCATCACCTGTGAAGAGGTGCCTCGACTCCTAGAGGACTTCAGATGACCGTCACCTGTGACCATCACCTAATGATGTCTGACTTCGCCAGTCGGAGATAACTAATATTAAAAAGATAGTTCACACAAAAATTACAATTATGTCATCATTTACTCTCCCTCAAGTTGTCCTAACCTGTGTAGGTTTCTTTGTTCAGATATTTTGAAAAATGTAACAAAGCAACCATTGACTACCATAGTATTTTCTCCTACTAAGGCAATCAATGGTTGCTCTCTGCTTGGTTTACGCTGAGGGAACTAGAGAGTCTGTCAGCTCCAGTCTTGATCAAGCCTCTTATGGTGCGTTCACACCAGACGCGAATGAAGCGTTAAGCGCAAGTGATTTACATGTTAAGTCAATGCAAAGATTTGAATAGCCATTCTGCGGCTCAAATTGAGCATTTAATGCATGAAACGCGGGATTCGTGCAAGTTGAAAAGTTCTGCACCTTGTTATGACACGTATTTAAATTAAATGACTCTTTAAATACATTAAGCTGAGGAAAATATTAGCTAATTCGACATCCTCTTCAATGAAATGAGTAAATAAACGCTTAATAACATGCAATATTGACACAAATATAAAGGTGAAACAAATTTAAGACAGAAATATACAAAAGATGGATAAATTAGCACCATCTCACCCAGCTTTACGCTCGATGTGGATTAACAATCTCTTTATATGAACTTTTTGACAAAGCTGGTGGACTAAAGGAAGATTTCATTCAAAATATCTCCATTTGTCTGATTAAATGACTCTGTAATGTATTTCTGTTTGCTACTGTTGGGTTATAGCCCAAAAAAAATCTGAATTTAAAACAGTGGAGCGCTAAATACATTAAACTGAGGAAAATATAGCTAATTCGACATCATCTTCAATTAAACGAATAACTAAACGCTTAATAACAGGCGATATGGACAGAAAGATGAAGGTGAAACATACGTTTAACACACAAATATACAAAAGATAGATAAATTAGCACTCCCTCAGCTTCGCGCTCGATGTGGATTAACAATCTCTTTAGGAACTTTTTGACAAAGCTGGTAGGCTTTGACTGTCAAAGGAAGATTTTATTCAAAATATCTCCATTTGTTTGATTAAATGACTCTGTATCTGTAATGTGTTTCTGTTCGCTACTGTTGGGTTATAGCCCAAAAAAATTGAATTTAAAACAGTGGAGCGCTACATACATTTAGTGTTTTATAAAAGAATGAAAGAGTTTTTGACTATGTTTGGACATGTTTTTAGTGACTGTGAAGTGTCCGTTTTTCCCACCTGGTTATCTTCTGGTGTCTCCAAAAAATATTACTTTATACATTGTGTTAAACATCAAGAATCAGTCTATGCG